>NC_142044.1:37592050-37892839 GCF_982192425.1 Myodes glareolus
GTACAGCTCTAACTGCCCAGATAATTAAAGCTAACACGGCCGCCTCTCATGACTGCTCCCCTCCGGTATGAGACACAGGGCCCTAAACAGAGCCAAGCCAAACATACCCAGGTGGTCTAACTCCCTTCATCTGTGCCTCTCTTCCTCCTGCTCCAGGAACACTCAAAGACACTTTTCTGTCCCTGCTCTGTGGTCAAGTTGTGAGTAGCTCTGAGTGCCCCAGCAGCTGTGACAGTTGAGAATAATCTGCTGGAGACCAGCAAAGCTCCCACATTCCAGTAGCACCTTAGTCAAATAGATGCTGGAAAGGCCAGGGGAAAGATGAGCTCACATGCCCATAGTGCCCACATCACAACTATCCTTCCCCATTTATGTCAGCAAAAGCCCCTCCCTCAGGCGCTGACTCAGAGCTACAGCTTTAACCAGAGCTGCAGTCGGCATATACATTGAACGTCTCAGGGTCACCTGGTCAAAGTCCTCCTGGGTTGTGCTGGGGTTGAGGGGCCCTCATAGTGACAGTGCAAGAGCTATCTGTTCTAAGATATAGAGGCAGATACAAGCCAGGACGATGTCCTAGCAGCATCCAGATAACCCATCCCAGTCACTCCCTCCACCGGCCATCATACCTATTCAACAGGTTCTCTCCTTGTGTTTTTTTTTTCCTATTAAAAAATCAGTAAGAACGCATTATACCGACTTATTTACTTATGTGTAGGTGAAAACAACTTATGGGAGTCTCCTTACACCATGTGAGGAATCAAACTCAGGTCCTCATACTTGGAAGCAAGTACCTTTATCCACTGAGCAATCTCACCAACCTGTCTGATCCTCCCCCCTCTTTCTTGCAGCTTTGAAAGTTTTATATTTATTTATTTATTTGGCTTTCTCTTTTTTTTCTCCCCCCACTTCTGGTTCTTTCTGTTCCCATCTTTGTCTCAGTTTCTCTTTCTCCTTCATGTCTACTCTATTTCCCATCTCCTAGTCTGTCCCTCTCTAAGTCTCTAAGAACAGCAGGTTCTGACCAAGGAGAAAACAGGAGTTCAGAAACCAAAGCAAGTAACTACATTAGAGCTGGAAAGATGGTTCAGCAGTTAACAACACATACCGCTCTTGCATTGGACCTAAGTTTGGTCCCTAGCACCCATATCAGGGAGCTCACAACCACCTATAACTTCAGTTCCAGAGAATCTAAAGCCCTTTCCTGGCCTACACTTATATGCCCACACCCAAACACACACACATACACACACACACACACACACACACACACACACACAGAGAGAGAGAGAGAGAGAGAGATACATATAAAATAAATGCTTTTAATCCCAGCACTCAGGAGGTAGAGACAGGTGGACCTTTGTGAGTTCAAGGCCAGCCTGGTCTACAGAGGGAGTTCTAGGACCGCCAGGCCTGTTACACAGAGAAACTCTGTCTCTAATAATAATAATAATACATTTAAGAGAAGTTGCATTACCTGGAATTCTGTGATCCTCGCTGAGTTACAAAGTGAATCTGCAACTCTGAGCACTGCCCCTACAACCCAACAAGTTTAGGATGCAGGGAAGGGCCTGGTACACAGTGGGCACCAATAAATAAATGTTTGTTGAATTGGATTTTCAAGGTCTTAGAAGCAAGGAGAGGCCAACAATCAATACAAGTTTGTTCCAACTAAGAGTAGGTATCCTCGTTGTCAATAACCCAGAGATGACCTCACTACCTGCAGGCTCAGCCCAGACCCAGGCTCCTTGCTCCATGAGATGAGAATGTGGCCTACTAGAACCATTCCTTCCCTAGATGAGAAGTCTACAGTTGGGCTATCTGAGGACATTCCCAGTAGACAGGAGCATGTCAACCAGAGCAATGTTCAGATGTCAACCTGCTTGTTCCCCATGCTAAGATCAGTACACAGAAGGTTCCAGGGCTCTCAATAACTAACCAACAACCTCTTCTGTTCATGCCCTGCTCATGGATCTAAGACTGTGTATTGCTACTGAGATACAAATCCTAAAACTCACCCACAGTTTAGAGTCACAAAGCTTAGTTCTACACAGCCAAGCATACTCCAATGGCAGAAGCTGGGACTGGGCTATGCTGGAACCATGTTCCCTCTGACAGCCTGCACCAGATCAAAACCAGCTCTACTCCTGTTCTCTGGTCATCTTTTCAGCTAACATAACCTTCCCTTATCCAGCAGATGTTACCTCCTCTAGGAAGCCCTCCACCCCCACTGCCCACAGGACTGAAATCTAGAAAGAATCTCCCCCTACGCAGGAGCTCAGAACAATCAGTACTTGAGTGGCAGCACCCAGGCTGAGGTCTGCTGTTCTCATTCCTCCTATTAGCAAGCCTAGGATCAAATTTCTTCACGAACTTCCTACATTTCACTTATTAGTGCCCAATTGTCACACCAAGAAAATACAAGGTAACAACTCAGACTCCCTGACTTCATATCACTGTAAAGAATGGTGGGGGTTTTTTCACACATCATCACTACCATGGTCCCAAGGGACAGACCTCTCATGAGAGTGAAATGATTTGGGGGTTCACAGAAAGGATTATGAAGCCCGTCTACCCAATAGTGGGGCTGTATCCCCCTAGTCTGGTCCCGAACTATTCACAGCCCCTAGCCTTTTCCAGATACACAGCTTAGATATATTCATGACAATGACCCTGGGGGTTTAGGGCAAATTGTCAGACAGATGGGCTGCAGGGATTAAAAAAAAAAAAAAACAAAACAAAAAAACTGATGCAGTAGCCAGTAGGAGCAAGGGTTTCTAAGACTATGCTTAGCATACAGGGACCAGACAGGCTTAAAGGAGGATGGGCCCTTCGCTGGCAGACAGGGGATAAAGACTTAGAGCTACTGGGCAGCCAGACTCCCTGTCAGTAACAGCTTGGGCCCTCCTCCCAGAGGACACAGGTGGGGGCAGCCCACCCCGCCTTGCTGGCTGAAGGGTTTTGTGTAGATAATCATGTTATTTAGATAGGATGTTGGTTTAATTCCCTTCATTACAGACTCCCAGGGCTGTAATTTTTTTTTCTCCGCATGATGTATCCCCTGTGGCACGCTTCACTCAAATCAAGCCCCTTGCGCCTTTATTGCCTACGCTGCCCTAGCTGTGTTATCAGGCCCACACATGCAGCCCTCTCCGCCCGCCGTCCAGAGGTCACTTCTAATGACTAATCGAACTCATTAGCTTTCCTAATTAAAAACTTTACTACCGCAATGGAAGACAAACTACAAAAAAACTGCTGGCATCATATTTGAATGGGATATGAGCCCCATCTATCAGCAGGGTTCCAGCTCCTGTCCAAGGCTGAACTCTCTGGCTGTGAGGTTCAACATCCTCACTCCCAGGCTGGATGCTGGTCAGGGGCAGCTCAAGGGTACCCTCAAGAGCACATTTGTACCTTCACCCAAGTGCATACTACCAGGAGGGAAGAAGGGAGACCACTCGGTCCAGAAAGTCTGAACAGCCCCTAAGTGGCTGACCAGGGGGCCCAGGAGTTAGCTACTGTCCAGCAGTACTGTTCTCTAGGTGGCCCCACCACAGACAGCAGAATCCTCTGATGAGTATCACAAGGCAGGAGTTAAGAAGCAGTTCAGACTTTTATGGAAATAAAACTTCAAAGGGAAATGGCTAGGAAGAAAATAAGTTGCTAACTTCACAACCAACTAAATAGGATGATATGAGGACTAGCACTCTGTGCAGAGAAACGCCTACAGTAACCCAGGAAAAAGCTGCTTCCTTCCACACCTCTTGCTCTAGCCATCTCAAGAATCAAGGTACGCATGCTGGCCACAAAAGCCACACAAGCTCCCTCGGGAAAGAAGAGGACACTGACGTGGAATCTTGCCCCATCCACAGGAGCAGAGAGCCAAAAGACTTCTGACTATGCCTAAGAATGGTGTCCATCAACCCTAGCTGGGGCTCTAGAAACAGGCAGGTGAAACAGAAGCAAGCTTCTGTTGAGGTGGCTAGCATAGGACAGTAAGAGTCTTCAGCAGAGTGGGCTCTGGCTTAAGAAAACATCCTTCCATTCCAGCCAGGTCAGCTAAGAAGGAGGCCAGAGACTGGCACTCAAGCACGGAAAGTGCCAGGGTCAGCCATCAGGCAGACGTGCCTGCCAGTGGAATAGAAGTGGGGCCTACAAAGAAGAATATGACCTGCCTGACAGAGCTCTAAAAATTACTCCACATTCTTGACAGTGTAGATGCTGGAAAACAGGTAGACAGGGGTCAGATCCGCAGGAGGACTACAACACTCCAGGATGCACATGAGCGGAGAGGGCAGAGACAATGCCATCTGGAGCTGGATTCTCAGAGCTGTTATAGTACTACCCAGGTTGAGGATCCTTCATGGTTGAGGACAGGGGACCAACCCACAGAGATGGCTACAAGGCTGAGAGTATCCTGCCCAGTCAGGCTCGCAGTCCCTAATTCTGTATGATTCAACTTTCTTCAAATATTGCCTAACCTGCTTTTTATCAACAGCTACCCTGACACTTCTCCAATATCTTCAAACTGTCTATACTCTTCACTGGCTAAGACAGCTCTAAGAAGTCATCATGGATCAGCTCTTCCAAAAGCCACATTGATTTCTACTCTGCTCTATAAACCATGCTGCCTTCCCATTCAGCTCATAGGCTGGTTGTCCTATCTGTTCATCAATAGCATCTTCATCCATGATCCCCACACCTCAGGATCAACATGGCCAACTCAACAGTGGTACTGGTTAAATTTACACATCCAAATCTCTTTTATCAGTGACAGTAGTCTAAAGGGTCACCCCCTCCACTCCCCACCTTTTCATAGTTTTGGATGAGATGTAAGCTCTAGGCCGGCTCAGGATCTGTCCTGGTGCAATTGGCCTGTGAGAAAAACATGAGCATGAGGTAGAGGGCAGCAACCAGCAGGAATCAGTCTGACCTGTCACTGGCACAGACAGGTGATAGCGAGCTACAGTTCACAGCACCTGCAGGAACATGCTGACAGAGATGGGGCTATGCCTGTCACCTTGGCCTGACAATGCTCTCTAATAATATAACCCAAAACTGCCACACAACTTCATGCCCACCCACCTTCCCTGTAAGTCCTTTTCTTCTACCTTACACACTGTTCTTGCCACGCATGCAGAAGGCTTTCAGAGCCAAGGCACAGCCATTCTCCTATGAGAGGAAACGTCTCATAATTAATTGCCTAATTAGTTGTGTTCCAGTGACATATGTACACACAGTGGGCAAGACAGGAAACATCATTCCAGACATTCCAGAGCAAATTTCCAGAGCACCTGACTCTAAAGGAGCAGAGGTGGTCACAGATTATAGCCACAGGCCAGGACTAGGGAAGTACCAGGGCTTCAAGAAGCAAGGACAATCCTAGACAAGAGTACCCTAATTCCTGATAAGACTAAAGAGATAAACTAGAAATTGCCAAGAATCAGGGCATACTGGGCAAGTACGCAGCAAGAACCTGACAAGTCAGGCCCATTTCTCAAGCCTAGATGTTCATCTCATGTGACAGTACCCCGTCCCTCTTGATTTGGGCTGGAAAAGGGCTGGAGGGCAGGCCCAGCAGTGGAGGCGGTAAGAATGGACCCCTTGCCTGTCTGGGATGACCAAGATCCAGAGAGCAGTGGTAGTAAGAAGTCATTTGAGCTTAGTGGCTTCTAGGCAGACTCTCAGCAGCTGAGACAGCACAATGGGAAAAGGATACCATCTTATTCCATCCAATTCCCACTTCCCAGAGGCCCTTGTCTCTTCTGCTGCAGTCAGCAGGTACCCTAGGAGACACTAGTCCTCTCCAGCAACCCGCCCCCCTCCACGACTCATGCAGGAAGACTACGTTACACACAGACAGGCATAAGAGGCCAGCACTCAGGTCTGTCTCTGCAGAGCCAATATGGTGTACCGTGCCAGCACAGGGCCCTGTCAGACGGCCTCTTCCCCACAACTGCTGACTTGCACTCTTGGGGAAATAGCCACAAAATTCTAAACAGAACATGCGGCATACATTTCTGAAAGGCCTCTGCTCCTACAGTTAAAACCGTGACGTACATCTGAGCTGTCTGCAAACCCCACAAGCCTGGAAGGAGCACAGTGCCCACTAGTACAGCAGGAGGGAGTAGAGGCAGTGTCAGCAGGACTTTCTGCCTCTCACAGAAAGCAGGGCAGGCAAGAGCTGCTCCTGGGTGGGAAAGCTCTTCCTGACTCAAGCAGGCATACCCTACCATATAAGGCCTGGGGTTGGGACCTGAGATGTTGCATATTGTAGTCCACACTGTGGCCAGGTGACACAGAGTAACGAGAGCTTGGGACCACAGCAAGACCTAACCAAAGTGAGGACTATGGAATCAGTCACTTCCTGAGCACAGAGGGTCACCTCAGCCCAGGGCTCATCACTCTTGGAAAACATAGGTATGTGTATAGTCCCTGAGGTAGTTGAGAAGAAAGCCAAACAAGGTAAGCTGACACTCCCATATCAAAAAGGAGGAGAAAGGATCCAAAAGAGACTATTGTACTTGGGGATCCCTATGCCATCTAAACCCATCCCACTCCTCCCATAAGACTGTGAGACCTTCCCTAGCTCAGGTCCATTTCTCTTCTGTTTCTGCCATACCGCAGCTTGCCTAGGACCACAATTCAGAGTTAAATGCCCCTGTCTCTGGCTCAGCTTCAGCTCCTCCCAGTGTCTGACTGTAGCTGTATCACATAGATTGCTTCCTGCACAGACATGCAAAGTACACACACCCACACACCCATACATACACACACACCAAATAATTTCCTTTTTCTGTAGCTCAGTGGCTAGCTTTCCAAGCATGATACCAATAGTTCCTATACAAGGCAAAACCAAAACTCCAGCTTTCATCCGACCAGACTCCTCAGCTCTGTGCCAGACCTAGTTACATATGACTCTATACTGGAACTGGACATCCTGTTCTGGGGCTAGCCAAAGGAAATAATAGCTCCTGCAGAACCCAGTCCTGAAGCCCTAAGCTCCCAGGTTGGGAGTATACCTGGGGAGGAACATCTGTGTATGGCATCAACAGCCTGGCTCCTACTGACACGAGGTAAAGTCAGACTGAGCACACACTCTCAGAGCCACATCAGAGGCATAGAGGCTCCGTTGTGTGTCTCTCAATCTTTCTGATCACTACCATCTCCAACTCACCTCTTATTACGTAAAAAAGTCTGCAACGAGGCTTGGCTATTTCAGTGTGTGGCAACTGCTTCTATAGAGTAGAGGCACATCACCAGGTCCCATTCACTCTACCCAGCAGTAACTCCCTCCATTGGACCACAGACAGATAGAACTAGTACTGCTTCCCACTTATTAGTTCACACCACTATACACCCAGACAGCATCAGAGCCAGTCCTTGGCAGGGTCCCAAGACTGGGTCCTGATCCTAACCTAGACCCACTGGAAGCCTACCCTCTGCCTTCTGGTCCTGACACCTAGCTAAGAAGTTCTAATTGCTTTTTTTATTCCAGACACCATAAATGGGAGTATGTGCTGCCTCTAGCCCTCAGTCATGGCAGCCAGGCAGTCAGTAGCAGGGCCTCTTAGGGTACAGGAAATAATCAGTACTGATGAGTACTGCATCCCAGGTTGCTCATGCATGACACCTGCCTCCCTGCTGGTGGCACTGGCAGGCTGTGGGGACCAACTACTGTGAGAGAAAGCAAAATCAAAGCAGACAAAGCTGAAGGTTTGCCCCTGCCTCCCCTGCAATGCTATCCCCGCCCCCCGCCCCCAGCTTCTCCAGTGCCCTAGACCCTCAACTATTTAGGGAGGCAACAGCCAAATGATCAGACATCCCTGTCACTAGAAACACAGAGTTCTCTGCCTCTCATGCTCTCACATAAAACAATGCCAATCATATGGCAGAACTGAAGGTCATGGCAGCCCTTCAATATACTGATAAGACGACAGCAAGACTTACAAGAACTGAGAACAGCCTGCCTATACCACCTAGCACAGAGGCTCAGCACACAGGTCCAGCTCAGGTCAAATAGATTTTGTAGGAGCCTCTAAAAGACACATAAGGGCTCAATACCTACTATTACCAGTCGGTCAATAACTACAGGGCATTGCATCCTCTATCCATGACAAATGCTAGAATCATGCCTGCCCACTTGAACTTGACTTCCTATACCTGTTCACACCTATAGCTATGCCCACGTCTCCATCTATGCCCACAAACTATAGGCAGATTTTGCTGTCTGTCTGCACACAGGTGTAATGCCAACCTAAACTAGTCCCAGAGACCATTCATGCTTAGCGCTCTCCAAAACCTGACCAGTTTCAGCCCAGGTCTTTAGACCAAGGGCTCCACCCAGCTCCTCTCAGTCATAAGGTCCCAGCTGTATTATCACAACTCCTGCCCTCCCAAGCACCCTCCCTGGAGAAAGAGTCATTCATGTGCTCCCAGAGCCTGTCTGTCTGTTTCTCTAAACAAGACAAGATGGCAGCTAAGGCAGGCAGCGACTGGTGAACCCTCCCCACCACCACGCTGGCACGGCAGGAGCTGCCAGAGACCGTGCTCTAACAAGCTTTAGATGTGGGATGACTGGAATCTCAAAGTATGAATTTTTATGAGTCTAATAAATCACTCTACTTTTCCTGTGTTTGATAGTTCCCAGCAAATCAAAAGGAAAAAGGCATGCCACAAGCAACCAGGTCTTTGGGTTTGGGGTATGCGCAGGCAGCATAATAGGGCATCTCTGGCCCCTCCAGAGCACCCTGGCTCTGTACTCTGAGGACAAGGCCAGTATGTCCAGCAGGCCCCTTGGGAACAGCAGCAAGGCAGTGTGCAGGCAGAAGTTCATTAGCCTCTAGGAAGGCCCTGCCAGAATCCCAAAATGGTAGAAAAACATGCCTTAAGTCCTTACCAGCAGAGGAGGACTTTACAGTCATATGGGCAGCTATAGCAACAGGCCTTCTAGTTTCCAGTCAGAATCTGTACAAGAGACAGGGACACATGTGTACACACACACATACGCATATGCTCACCCAACACAAAAATAGCAGGAAGTCCCAGCCCTGTGAGAGGAAGGGGCTCTCTGGTATCACATCCTGGGCCTATCTCAGGTACCTGCCCAGACCCAGAAACTTCAGATATTCTGTCCCCTCAGGTGAACATGGTCAAGTGGCTGTCCAGAACCCTGGCTGTCCAGAAGCCCCCAGCTGGTTTGTCATCAGCCTTCATTGCTGCACCATGGAAACAAGGAATCCATCTTTGACAAACATTTACAGATTATCAAATCACAACGGCAGCTCCAGACAGGGCCATAAGTCACCCTAAGCAGCCATTCGCACTGCAGTCTGAGGAGTCTGGGCAGCACAGCGATGACAAACAACTGCTGTCAGCCACCCTGTCCCCCTGCGCGAGATCCGTGTTCTCTGTTGTTCCACACTACCTGGTGTTTAATGACAACACTGTCAGCCCAACACTCAGCCACCAAAGCCGCTGCCGCCTCAGACTGTCAGCGCCCTATTAGAGGGAAGATTGAGACCCTACTCTTTCTAAAGTCACTCAAGCAACACAAGCTGCTAGTTCCTGTAATTATTGTGCGCTAGCCATCGATCGTGCACGACACCTGACCCGCCTGTATGAAATGGGAGTAGTTTGCTGCGTGACAGTCGCTATAGATTATAGGGGGTGGATCTCCCCTCCCCTCCTAACCATCACTCTATCCGACCTTAAAGGATGGGGAAGGAAGAAGGGAAAATAATGCCACCTACCATCAGAGAACTGCCACCAGCAGGGTGGAAGCAGGCTGCCCTGCACCTCAGGGAGCCTCCCAGGTAGCCCCCGACTGGTTTGCTTGCAGTTGTACCCAGTTAACTTCAGGTTCCAGGCTGACTAGAGAATAGCCTTCTCCACTTACATATGCTACAGGGCCTTAGGCCCCAAACACATATGGAAAAGAATCTTCCTTGGTACTGTGAGTCTTGGTTGAATCATGAATCACAATGACTTCACTTCATTGATCTGCTGGGACACTAGCTCCAAGTATGGGGAGGCACAGTGCTCCCTCTGTGCCACAGAACTATCTATAACTCAAAAATCATAATGTAGCACATGCCAAAGATGAAAACCTGCTCCTAACCTTGATGCCCCTATCCCTAAGGGTATGTATAGCCCCAATTCACCCAACTAGGTTCATCCTCACTCTACCATCCCTGTGACTTAGGGACCCTGTGATCTTCCCCTCTTCCTAGGGATGCTTTTGTCCCCCTTACCTCTGGAACTAGACTCCCACATGCATGGGCATAAGCACAGTATCAGAGGACAGGGCCTACCTGTGCCAGCACAGCACCTCTAGACTCTGAGTGAGGTACAGCCAGAATGTTCAAGCCCTTCTCAATTTCAGGGGACAGGCCAAAGAGACCTTTCAGTGCAAACTCAGGTCCCTTCAATTGCTACTGGTCACAGCTAGCTACATGCCCAGAACTCCAGGCTCTGCTATGTAAACATCAGCTTGATGTTGAAGGCAGGGTGGGAGGAAAAGTCAAAGGTCAGACTACACTTTAAACCCTCCCCCAAACCTGAGCTGCTTAAGTTATCAAATGATTTCACTGGACAGCCAGGTAAGGAGACAGTCTCAGCTTATCCTAAAGAGCCATATATTGAACCATCACTGGGCTCATTCCTTCCTAACCATAGTTGTGAGCTGCATGCGACCTTCCCACCACTGGAGCCTGACTAGACTCCGAAGTCAAGAGCAGAAATCACAAGGTGAGTGGTTGTTGCCAGATGGCCTGAGGTCCTAACTCCATCTTATAAACTCCCCCAGAGCGCATGAGCACCTTGCTCACCACAGCCTTGCCTTCTTTTGGCAACCCTCCTCTACTCCCTGAGTCAGAGCCAGAAAAAGATGCTCTGAAAAGAAGTCTGGAAACCAGACTATAAAAACAGCCACAACTAAGGGGAAGCTGTATTCCTCTTGTTAACACTGGGTTACCATGCCCTTCTTGACCACTCCTCAGTTCCCTTCTGGCAACCCTGGCCTTTTACTATGAAACAGTGAGCCAGCTGCCAAGGGGAACCCTTGGAGCTAGGCCTCACCACCAGGACCATCTGTTTGTCACTGAGACTGCCCTGTGTTCAGCACCAAGGACAAGGCCTTTAAGCAAGTCAAAGATGGCAGAGTGAGGACTACATTCTCGAGAAAGACCTAGTTTATATCACAGCTTCCAGACAACATGTTACCTGTGCTTCCACACATATATCTACACACAGAAACACACATACACACATGCAAGGCTTGCCCACAGAGCCAAGAGTGCAGACTGGGGCCTTGAAAAATCAGCAAGAACGTCCTCCCTCTGTCCTCAGCCAAGTGAAGACCCCAGCAGACAGCAGGGCTCCCTCTCTAGCCTCAAATGAAGCCCACTGTAGGATAGGCACCATCACCCTCAAACATGAAACATATATCCTTTCCCTCTGGAGTCTCCCAGCCAGTAGCAATGACACCATCTTAACATCTGTGTGTAATGTTCCCTCAGAACCTGCTAGGGCCAGCATAGGATGTCCTGGAAAGGAAGGATTGCCAATATAGTACAGCATCTGTGAGAGCCATGAATAATTCTAACCACAGGACCCTCCACCAAGGTAGGAACAGGGAGGGGAGGAGGGGGCAGCAGGAACCATGCTATGGTCTGGGGAAAGGCTGAGGGATACAAAGCCCACCAGGAGATAGTCAACTAGAATTAGGGCGGACAGCTACAGTGGCAGATGGGTGGCAGACGGGTGGTACTGACCTACAAACTCACCTACAGTACCCAAGGACCGAGGGCTCCAGAGTAATATCTCTTCTGGGTTAGTAGCACCACAGAGGAGCTTCACATGGCAGCAGCTAATCCTGAACCATCCCAAATCAGTATCAACAACACAAGTCTTGTCCCCATGGCCCACCTGAACATGAGACCTAAAGAAGGAACCCACCCTGAAGCCTAGATATAATGGCAGAACTACTACTGCCTTTGCCCATTTAGAAGACATAGTCAGAAGCCAAGTGGGCTTCTCCAGGCTCAAGGAGGGGCTTACAGGAGACAGACAGATGTTACATAGGCCTCTGGAGTTGGGACAGGTGAGGTCCTAAAAGAACGAAAGGTATGAGTACTCCAGAATGATATCTCCCAGGATGGTAAGCCCAGCATGGGCTCCTCTGCTGGGCCTGAAGGAAGAACTACACAGCACTACAGAGTGGAGAAGGGCAAATAGATGGTCTGAGCCTGGAAAATAAGTCTCAGGAGAAAATCCCCAAAACATAGTCTTATTTCAACCTTCTAGACATACAGTAATGACTGTACACAGGACTAGACTTCGTAGCATGGCTATAGCTCAGACGGGCTTGTTGTCCTCATACGAAACACTCAGAACTCCATGGCATCCTGAGAGACAAACATGAGGATTCTACTGCCAGATGCTAGACTGCCCAGCCCCTTCCAAAACCTTCTTCTCAGGTGGCTAAGGTTCCAGAAAGTGACCAATGTCACAACCTGGGATTTATCCTCTGTATGCAACACCAACCCACTGCAGGAGCCAGAGCTACCAGAGACATACACCCTACCACTTACACGTTCTGCTACTGATGCGGAAAGGGCAATTAAGAGAAGAGCTGTCAGACCCTGTCCCAGCCCATGCAGCTTTGAGTGCACTGTAAAGAGGAAACACAGCTTTAGGACTAACTTAGAGGAACAGACTACAAAGGATAACGAGGGAGCCCTGGCTGTGAGAGGCTGGGCTCTGGATGACTGACCCACAAAAAAGGCATCCAGGACAGCTGCGTATCTCATAGCCCCCAACCATACTTTAACAAGCCAAGAGGGGAACATGAACCAAACCACACATCTTTAGGCACAACACTTTACTCTATGATATTTAGCACTTGGTTCCCAAAACATGTCCCAAGTGAACTCTGGAGCAGGGTAGCTGGGTGGAGTAGGTCCACGAGGGCTCTGAAGTCTATTCCCTTAGCACAGCTGGGACAGGAAAAGGACAACTCCCCAGAACCTGTCATCCACTGAGACCCAACAAGCTTCCCAATACTTGGCTGGGACTGTCACAGATTCAACGGAGTTACCCACATAAACCACTCAGAATTTCAGGGCATCCTGTGAGACACACATGAGGATTTTGCTTCCTGCTCCTAGAATGTCCAACCCTTTCCAAAACTTTTTTCTCAGGTGGTTAGGACTCAGAAAGTAGCTGAGATCACGACCCGGAAATTATCTTCTGTAGGTGACACCAACCCACACCAGGAGAGTGGGCTACTTACCTGAATTCTAGTGTCCCAGTTAGAGGCCATACTCCCCAAGGAGGAGGAAGAAAGGACACAGGCAAGATTCTAGTCAGGCCCTATGTTTAACTACACGAGCCAGATCTACCTGGCTGAGAAATCCAAATGAGACAGGATGCCCAGAACCAGCTGTGCCTCTAAGTCTACTCCACCCCTTCATACCAGCAGAAGGCCAAGCAGCAGCCTGTAACTGGTCATGTGACAGGTGATCATCCATGACAGCCTGTGCATTAGCCCCAGGAGAGAAGACTGGCACCTCGAAGTGTTTGCCCACAGTCAACATTTCCACTTGGGCATCACCTTCGGGGCAAAGGGAAAAAAGCATGTTCCCTTGCTCAGGGCTGGATGGCTGTGGAATGGAATGGGGAAGACAGTGGTTTGCGTCTAGTCAGAAGACTCCCCTTTAGCAGTGACTTGCCTGTCTACCTGCACTAGCTACTTTGTCCTGATTCTGCAGGGACCAGTCAGCAGTGGAAAAAAGCATGCAGGCCATGCACAGCTGCTGGCCCCTGAGGACGCCCCAAAGACCCATGGATCAAAAGCATCAAAATGAAGACTGGGACCCAGGCGCTTATCTCCAAGGCCAGGGTCCTTCCTGCCAGGCCTGAGAGACAGACACGCAAACAAAGTCACAAATAACTGGACACTTAATGATCACAAGCTGCTGGATTTACAGTCATCATACCCAGTTATAGATTTTCTTTGTAAATTCCATCAATTTCTATGCATTTAGACTAAATCTTCAATTGAAAAGGCCATGAATCCTGAAAAGACACAAGCTACATGACTATATAGGCACTTCCTTGACCACTCCTGGCCCAGAAGAATTCCTCTCCAGCAGGCTCTGCCTAATCCATACCTCCTCCTTCTGGCAAGACACTAGCCTCCTGTGGAGAATGAGAGCCCTTAACACCAAACAAGTTACTGATGGCAATACTAAGCCACCACCATGTAGATGGACACAAGAGAGGGATGAGCAATCAGGAACTCTATGAAAAGTAGAAGGCCACAGTGAATGTAGTCTCCTCTCCAGGGATTTCTATGATATCTAGATGCTCTGACAGCAGGAAAGGCACACACAGCTTGGCAATGAGACAGCCACACCTACATATCCTGTATCCACAGATCTTCCTTGGTGGAATCACCAGAGGGACCCCAGCATCCAAGGGAAAGGAAGACATTCCATTCCAGATTCCAGTGGGCAAGATATCAGGAGAGGATGGATTTCCACTAGGTCACACGTTCCCAAAGAGGATGTGGGCTAGGAGAGCTGCAGGTGTCAAGAGGAAGACCTAGACTCTGACTGCAGTAACTCCTCAATGAACAAACACACAGAGAAAAACCAAAGCTGCAGGATCTGCATGACACAGGGCAACAACAGGATATCTGAGAGGAGTCCCAGTGAGGATCCTGTATCAATAGCGTAGCAGAAGCCAGATGCCTCGAGCCAGTCCAATGACTCTCTGCAATGAACATTTGCAAGTAAAGCTATTTGGGCAAAGGGTATACTGTGTGACACACCATGGCAAACCACAGCTTCCATGGGAGGTTGCAAGGGTGGAAGGCAGATATGGAAGGATGAGGCGATAAGTGGGATAGGGGTGTATGACGTGAAATCCACAAAGTATCAATAAAAAGTTAAAAAAAATAAAGTACAGTGGCAGGCTGAATGCTTAGCTCAGTACCATACAGCATTCAAAATATTTATGAGGCCCTGAGTTCATATTGTGGCACAAAGGGGTTAAAGTAGTATTAACATGTTTTCTTTCAGACGAGGACTTGAAAAAATGACTAAATGAAAACCAGGTGTGGTTGTGCACGCCTTTAATCCTAGCATTCAGTACTAAGGAGGAGAGCCAGGTGGATCTCCGTGAGTTTCAGACCAGCCAGAATAACATTCTTTTCAAATGCAATTTACCGTCGGTCCCTGGTGGTCTAGTGGTTAGGATTTGGCACTCTCAAATGCAATTTACCAAACCACAAGTTGAACTAAAATCTACAGAAACATCAAATGGTCTGAAATCCAATTGCACACACAAACTGAAGAAATTATTAGTTAAAATAATTTCAAAATCCCCACGTTTGCAAATTAAGAAGTACCTTTTATGACTCATGGGTCAAAGGGAAAAAAGTCACATAAAAACTATAAAGTATATGGAAAACAGCTAAAGCAGGCCAGCAAGATGGCTCAGCAGATAAAAGTTCTTGCCACCAAGTCTGATAACCTGAGTTCAATCCCTAGGACCCATCATATGGTAGAAGGCAACCTCTGATCACCACATGCATGGTGTGGTACATGTGTGCACACTATTTCTTTCTCTCTCTCTCTCTCTCTCTCTCTCTCTCTCTCTCTCTCCCCCCCCCCCCAATCCCTCAAGGAATAATTTTGAAAAGCTATACCTAGAGTGAAATCATAACAGACCGCACATTTAGACATCTATACAGCCTCCATTCCACCCACTGCTTCCTCAGATACTCCGACTGACTGGACTCTCTGATAGGTGAGGTCCTACTATGAGCCCCTCCCTATCTGGTCTCACTGCTTGCTGATTTTCAAGCACTGTTAACCCCAACCAATCCTCATCTGCAGAACAGACTAGGGTCCCTGGCACAGGAGGCAGAGTGGCTTACAGCCCTTGCCTTCAGGTAATTCTCCAACCACACTCAGCAGTCCTGATGCCCAGATCAAGTTGTGGGGATAGGAGACCATCCTGAGCCAGAACCAGATGAACCCCACCCAGGCATATGTTTCCCTCTAAAAATAAGAAGACCTAGGCATAAAGGAAAGAGCCAAAGAATGTTTTTAAAGACTCTTTTGAGCAAAGCATACCCTTAGAGACCATAACACAGCTGTCAGTCCTAAGGCCCAGACCTATTGGCTAAGCAGAGGAGCAGAAGCAGGCAAGCCAGCTGGCTGCTCATGTCAAACTCAGATGCACTCTGGCTAAATTTCAGAATGTCATCGTTGGGCTCCAGCACAGGTGCAAAACAGGATCTCTGTACATTCCTCAAGCAGCAATGGCAGTCTGACCTCTAGTCCCATGAAACCATACCCTGCTCCTCACCACAAGGCCAGCCCATGGAGTGAGAGGGGCTCCCCATTCAGCTACCTATTCCCAGAACCCTCAGCAGGCACCTCCTATCCCCCACAGGCCTGGTTGTCCTCCTCAGCCAGCCCTTGCTGGGGTGCTGCCCTGGAGCTCCCAGTGCAAGTCTGCAAGGAATCACACCCTTTCTACTTAGTGTCCTTGGCCAGAGGAGACCAGGTCAGGTCCTTTCATTATGTAGAGGCAACCCAGGAAGGCTCCCTGGCAAGAAGACAAGAGGAACTCCCCCTATTTTAGAACACTGTGTACCAACTACCCAGCTGTCTTCCATGCCCAGCTGTCTTCAGCAGGAAAAAATTCCACATGGAATGCTCTCAAGCCCATCAGGAGCACACCCTTCTAAACCAGGCGGCGTCCACATTATTCCATAGGACTCATGTCTCTAAGCACCAATCACAGTGCTACTGCCTCTGGCACTGCATGGTTCCAGAGGGAAGATTCTCCCCATCTTAGGAAAAGCAGACCTGAGAAGAGCTCTTGACCAGCTTAAGTCATGAACTGGTCACCAAGGCTAGGTTGTCTGGCACATTGTGCCATCACTGTTCTCCATCAGGTGAAACAGGAGTTGGGGATTTAGAGGGGTTGTCTGGATCCTTACAGCATGGTCTGCCAAACCCATGCAGGATACCCAGGTTCTAGCCCCAAATGCTTTAAGAAACAATACCAGAGCAGGGACCCACTGTAGACACAGAGTCACAAACAAAACAGGAACAAGCTGGGTGGAGTTCATCAAGTGCCTCTTCCCACCAGAGGGGTGTGCTCCATGCTCACAGAGTTCTGTCACCTGCCCCGTTACATTGAGATTGATGACCACCTAACTGGGGACTAGTAAATATGAAAAGGTTCCTGGAAAGCTGCCCACTATCAGGACACAGCCCCACACTGGAGAGTTATACACTAAGGTTGGCTCATGCATGGGCTGTGCCCTGACCCCTGAATCTATTCTACACTCATATTACAGGTTTGGGTACAGGCCCCTTTCCTGGTCTACCTAGAATCTTGTTACTATGTCTTGAAGCCTGCAACCTACCACAGACTGGCTCTAACTCCGCATTAAGGGGCACTTGCTTGCAGCTGGCACCCGCCCCACTGTCAGGTAGCAAACTAAGTCTGAGTATGCTAAATTGTATCCACATGCTGCCTCTAGGCCTTGTTGACTTTGCTGAAGACAGAACAGGTCATGGGAGGTGATGTCCAGGACAGTTCTTATGCCATGTTCCCCGGGAAAACCTCTGGGTGCTCAGTAGTGTATCCTCATGGGAGTCAGCAGCATCTGTGGGCCCTGACAGAACAGCAAGAGGCAGCTGGACAAAGTTTAGTCAACTCTGCAGCCCAGTACCCAGTGTGAAGCTAAGCTCTGGAAATCCTTAAGTCAGTCTGTGTTAAGTGGCCAAAGTGCAGTATTTGATTCAAAGTCAGTCAGGACATAGAAGACTGGCAATTCTTCAACCAGGAGCAAAGTGACAAGAGAACTGTTCTCACTTCAGTTTACAGAGGAATTAGCCAAACTGTCCTAAAGCAGAGGGTAAGGAGGCCTGCTGTCTTACAAGCTTTAGCCACCCTGATACCACCACTCTTTCCAAGGCAGGAGTCAGAAGGGGCAAGCTCACATGTGTGTTCATGCCAATTCTTGTGGAATAATTAATTAGCATGGTTGCGACAAACATAAAATTGGAGGCCTCTAGCGTGCCTGATAATTTATGCAAGATCCAAGGATCGCTGCAGATGCCTTTCCCAGAGCCTAATTCAGCATTTTCTTTTTTCCCTTATGAAAGCAGGACTCCAGATTTAACTGCTCTCATGCCCTTTAACAGTGTTTGCTGTAGTAAAATCGAACAGCCCAGCTGCAAACCAGTGAGCAACAATGGATCGCAGACCCCGAGGCATCGGGCAGGACTTCCCAGACAGCAGCAGCCACCACAGAGCACAGAGAAAGACCACACTAGTCTAAACACTTAAAGGTTCCTTGATCTGCATAGAGACCCTGGAGCCTGTCAACTCTAATTTTACAGATTTAAAAAACAAAACAAAAACAACCCAACAAACAAAAACAAACAAACAAACAAACAAACAAAAAACCAGCAGTGCAAAGAACATAGAGGGTCCAAACTCCCTCAGCAAGACAATGACACCAACCAGATAGGTAACAGGCTGAGCTCCTTTATGTGTACACTATCTCAGCCAAGTGCTAGAATTTGTGGCTAATCCCAGCACCCAGCATTAAATGGTGCCTATCAAGCCTGGCCTTTCACCCAGATCCCTGACCCTGAGCCTTTCCCTGTCAGGTGCAGCAAGCTTTACCTGAGCACCCCAACAAGTACCCTAGGCTCCATTGTACTCCCATAACCCTCGCCACAGCCATCTGCTGGCTGCCTCAGCTGGGCCATATGACTGGACAGAAAACAGCATGCATCCTTGCTATCTATCCTGGGGTCCTGATTGCAGCCCTCTCTGCTCCCCTACAAGGTAAGATCCATGCCTTGGGCTGCATTGGAAATGGGAAAGGCCTTCAGAGGCAGGACCTATTGAAGAGGCAAAGTCTAGTGTCTGGCCAGAGTAAATGGGGTTTGGCTATGGAGGGGTGGGATCTGGCCAAAAAGTAAGGCCCCCAAAAGGGGGCAGAATTTTTAAAGGACCAAATCTAGCCAAAGAAGAGGCAGGCCTAATCAGAGGCAAGAGCCCCGTAATACTTTGGCAGAGGAGGAGAAATGAAAGCCAGGATGGTAGCCATGCCTATAATCACAGTACTGGGAGGCAGAGGCACAAGGTTCAAGATCATCCTTAACTACATATTTAGCCTAGGTCACATATATAACCTAGGCTTTAAAAATAAACAGGTGAAGTAACTGATCCAAGCTACTCAAGAGGCTGAAGCAGAACACACAACATTCAAGGCCTCTCTGGGTTATAGCGTGAGTTCAAGGCCAATCTGGAAAACTTAGTAACACACTGTCTCAAAATAATGAAAAGCAAAAAAATGAAATCAATAGCCAAGCATTTGCTTGAGTATGTTCAAGGCCCTGAGTTCAATCCCTAGTACCACAATCAATGGACAAACTAAGTGTGAAGCTATGACTACACTACCTGGCAAGTTGACCCTTTCCCAGAATAGCCGAAAAAAAGTGATTCTGAAAGGACCCACATATATATCACAAATGTCTGTTTGGGAACTCTGCCAGGAGCAGGGGACACAAGGACACAAGGCACTTTAAGGGGGTCAAAGAAGAAAGATGATGGGCACAAGAGATCAAGCAGGTCAGCAGGCTTGAGCACATTTGTCTATATACAGCCAGGAGGGACAGCAGAGAAGCTGTCCTACCTCAGTAAAAAGGCAGGCCTCACCCAAACTGAGAAAGACTAGTCAGAGCTCTGAGGAGGCTGCCTTCAGGATGGCTAGAGGCTAGAGGGTAAGATCAGCTCCCAGAGAACACTAACCATCTGAGGGGTTCCCAATTCTTCATGGGTGACAGCTCTAAGCAGAGGGTGGCCAAAGAGCTACCTAGTTTGTAGTGAGTACTGGACAGAGAGAGCACTGGGCAGAGAAGAGGTTAATAGTGCTTACACTGGGAGGACTTCCAGAGCTCTTCCTTAAAAACTTTTGAATCTGGAATGAGCACCCATCCAGAGCACCCACTCTTACCCCAAGCAGGATAAGAAGACCTCCACTGAGGGATACCAGCCACGACTCTTACCTATCCTTCTGCCGGTGACCCAAAATAAGTGGTTTGCTTCTTACCTATAAATGTTAACAGCGGTTCCTTCATAGCACAGGGCTACCACAGTGAACTGAGGGAGGGTTCCTGCCACATGCTGGAGGACTCTGCACTAGAGGCAGGCAACAAGAGGCTCATGTTAAATGTAGGAGGCAGGTGGGTCTCAGGTCAGCCCACCATCTGCATGATATCACAATGAAAATTTACCTAATCCTTATTATCCAGTCCTCTAGAAAGCCCTAACCCAGAACCTACCAGACTAACCTTTTACCTAAGAAGGCTCTATTTTCAGGGCAAAGTCAAGGATTGTTTGTTTGCTTAGAAGAATTTCTTGTTGCTTTTTGTTTTTGTTTTTCAAGACAAGTTTTCTCTGTGTAACAGCCCTGGCTGTCCTGGAACTCACGGGCTGGCCTCGAACTCAGAGATTCGCCTGCCTCTGCCTCCCAAGTGCTGAAATTAAAGGTATGCACCACCACTACCTGGCTTTAAAAGATTTTTTTTAAATTTATTTTATTGTTTTATTTTATTTTTGGTATTTTGAGACAAGGTTTCTTTGTGTAGCCCTGGCTGTCCTGGAACTTGCTCTATAGACCAGGTTGACCTTAAACTCAAAGATCCACCTGCCTCTGCCTCCCAAGTGCTGGGGTTAAAGGTGTGCACCACCATGCCTGGCCAATTCATTTTAACAGTGTGTGTGTGTGTATGTGTGCGCGCGCATGCACGCACACAGGCACGCATGCTCACACAAGACAAACACGCCTGAGTATGGGTAGCCATGGAAGTCGGAGAAGTCAGATTCCCCTAGAACTGGAGTTATGGGCAGCTGTGAGTCACCTGACATGATGCTGGGAATCAAACTGGAGTACTCTAGAAGAGCAGTATATGCTCCTAACTACTAAGCCATTGTTCCAGCCCTGATTTTTAAATATTTTTAAATTTATTTTAAATGATTTTTATATGTATGTCCACATGTTGGTATGCACACATGCATGCAGACATGCAGAGTCCAGAAGAGGGTGACAGATCCCCTGAAACTGAAGTTATAAGTAGTTGTAAACTTAACTTGGGTCCTCTGGAAGAGCAGTAAATGTACTGAACTACTAAGTCCTAAGACCAAAAATTTAAAACATAGCTATAAGCAGAAGCGGACAAGCAATGGCCACATATCCATTATGGGAAGATAAAAGAGAAGGTTCTTCTACCTCTGAGGTGATCACAGGCAGCCTGTTCACCCACAATGGCTTTTTCTTGGCAGTGGACAGTCAGTGCTTCCAAAAGACTGTTGAGTAGAAGCCCATGACTTACTGATACTAAGCAGTTACCTAACTTAGGGCAGCAGGTGAAAAGTTGACTAGTATGTCAGATTAAACAGCACCCTATGCACGTAGCTCAGGAAGCCAAGTCACATACTAGGCATAGGTCATGCCTTTAGGTGAGTAAGTCTGGGAGCTCACTCCAAGACTCCCAGGTCCTATATCCCCACACCGACCAAAGGCAGAGCATCACACAGCAACTTTACCAATTGCCACATCCCTAAAGATTCATCCCTCCTAAATGCCTTTTCTAGCATCTGTCCATGGGAGGCAGACCAAGCAGGTCTTAGCAGCGACCTAGAGTACATGCTTCCCTGGCCCCCTCAGGGCTCTCTCTGGGGCTCTCACCTCACCCCACAACCAAAGGCTGACCAGAAGGGAGACACCACTTGAGACTGGAACCTTCCTGACACTCTCGGTCCCCAAGCACGAGCAACCCCACGGCTGCTGAACAATGCAGTTTTGAATTCAATTAAAGCGATTATCTGTTGTGCCAAATAAATTGTGTACAGCATATATCCCACGGCACTTCACACCTCCAGGCTCATTATTCCCTAACTGTTTCCTCCTGTTTATGCGCTCTCAAATTAAATTGCTGATAATACGCGCCAAAATAAAAAATGAGCACACCTTGTCCCAAGAAAATTGATTCTCCTTCTCCTGAACTGGCGATTGCCAGGTTTTATATACTCAGTTCCTGGTGATCATTAGTAATTCAATTTTCTTTTTATTAGCCCCCTTATCTGCTGAGCAATATAGTGGCAGCGCTGACCTCTTTCGCACGGGTAAATGTTTAAAATCTTTTCCCTGATTAATTTTGCCAGTTAAGAAAAAGAGGAGAAATGGCCCGGCTCTTAGCCATCACAATGAATAAAGCTTAATGTTGATTGTGATGGAATTTCTAATGCCAGGGAAATTGATTGAACGCGGCAATTACGCTGCAAGAGTAACTCGAGGGAGATGGGATCGCTCTCTTCTGGCCGTAGCCTTTTGGTTATTTAAAACAATCCAATTTGCAAGGATAATTATGTATTAGTGTTTTATCTGCCACTTGAAATGAACAGGGGAGTTTCGATACTGGCCCAGCATTAGCAGGTTATTGCTGCAAATTACTTGATATCTGCTTTCTTTCACATAAAGAGGAAATTAGGCAATCAATTACCAGAAAAAGGTGGATGGAGGGATAAGAGGGGCAAGTGCGCCCTCTGCCGGCTGCTAGAACACACAGTATGGCTGAGTAGTGACCTGAAGAAGGGTGGGCCAGAAGCAGCTAGGCTACCCCACTACTGGGCACCCAAAGTCTACTAAACAATCAGGTTCCTCCCTAGACCCCAGGGTACTAGCATGAAGAAGAGATCTGGAACTCGGGCTAAGCATTTTGTTGGAGAAAAGCAAAAAGAGAAGATCCCAAAACACAAGATCAAAGGGCAGCCCTTATCCACAGACCCCATGTACTGAGAGACCCTGACCTCTAACAGCCACATGAGTTCTGGGGCTATACCCACTTAGAGATAGAAGAGCTTCACTCAGCAGTGTGGCAAGACCCCAGCCCAGGGAATCAAACAGACTGGCCAGGGTCTTGAACATCATTCAGGCTGGAGTTCTTGGACAAGCAAGGAAAAGAGGCAGACAATAAGACTTGCATGAGGGAGCCAGGGAAACCACAAACCAGTTCCTGGAGCAAGCCAAATCTATCCAGGGTCAGCCTAGAGAAATTACTATTGTCATTCTCATCTCCTTGGCCAAAACCCTGGCCAAGCCGACCCTTCTGGCCACCGTCTATGTAGAGTTATGTAGTAGTCATCCCAGCTACAGGTTCAGCACCCTTTGTTTCCATAGCTCATCTGTGCTGAAATGACAACTCCCCCACCCCACACACATCTTATATGCAAGGCCTTGCATGCCAGTCATCCTGTCTATTCCAGCCTACTAGCCTAATCCTGCCACCTGATGCTCCTGATGTCTCCTGGCTTCCTCATCTATCCCCTCCCTGACATCACAATCAGAACCTACTCCTTTTCCTAACTGTGGCATGACCTAGTGTCCTTCCACTGGGGTCATCCCCTTTCCCGACCCTATAAAGCACATTGGCTAGGCAGCCTCCCTTCTGACCTATGTTCCACTACTACCTTCACCTGCATATCTGAGTGTTATTTCCTCTCCTTACCTAAGGCTCCTCAAGAAGCACTCCCAATACCTACCTAGAGTTTACACCCTCCCTATAGCCCATAACTGTAGTCTTCTGCTTTCTTCTTCTCAGGCACCTTTACTACTGAAAACCAACTGTCCAGTCTGTTTATAAGGGCTGGGGAAGCCACCTGTCTCCAGTGAGATGTGGCTCAGCATCCCCAGGAACCAGCAAGACAATTCTTGACCCCAACATGCCCATCACATGCTCTGTGGGTAAGCAGGTGAATGAATGAATGGAAAGACTGCCCACAGTCCTTCCTACAATAGGAACACCAGGGCACTATGCCCTGTCTATAATTATGAGGCTATCCATTCCCTACCAGTGGTGGCAGTGGCAACAGCTTCAGTAGCCTCCTAACACATCCAAAGCCCCAGAGATGGAGCCACTGGACTCAGATCCCTCACCCTTCACCCTTCTCTGCTCACATGTAGGGCTGGGGGACACTGAGTCAGCCCTACCAACAGAAAACAACCTTTGCTGTCCCCAGTCTATATGCCACTCTACCCCATAGACACAAGCAAATCATGCTAGCCTAGAAGATTCCAGTGAGCAGCCCTTTCTCACACCCTGCCAGGCAACATTAGCAGACTTTTCCATCTTCTCCACCCAAAGCTGTAATGTAAGCCTCTTCAATCCATCCTTTTCCTTTTTTCAACTGCCCGAGGGGAACCCAGCCATGTCCAGCCCACCCCTCTCTCTAGACTCTCACTTGGGTCCCATGCCCCACCCTCCTAACATGGTTCCTGACCACCTTAGTGGAGGGCAGTCCATCCTCAGCCAGTTCCAAATACCCTCCTCTCTGTCATACCTTCCTTGGTGGAGAGGTGGGCCCGGCTGGATGGCATGCAGCATAGCCGATGCTTGGTGACCTGCATCACACCCTTGTGAGGAGTCTTCCTCAGAATGGGGCTATTCTTCCCCCGGAGGACCTGTCTCCGTCGCTGGGTGAGATGGTTTTTGTTGGTGGTGGTAGCTGAGGGGCTGCTCTTCTTGTCCCCTGGAAGGCTATGGAGATAAAACACAAAAAACTACCAACAGGCTCGTTGAGTAGATCTGCCCAAGCACCTTCCTCATCTCGAGACAGCACAGGTTGCCATACTCTCCAAGTGAAGCAGAGCAGAGTGGTTTCAGCCTCAGCCCTTCTCCAAGCCAGGTGAGGCCCTGGACAAGACTAGGGAAAACTGATGGAGAAGGACCGCATTCCTGAGAGAGAGCTGCCACCAGGCCCTGATGCCATCTCCCCAACGCACCACCAAGGCGTGCCAAAACTCCCCTCCCAGGTCCCCACACAGCCTGATAAGAACAATCTCTCCTTATGCACTCAGGGTCAGATAGCTGACTCTGATACAGCACAAGTCTGGAGCACAGAGCCAAAGATCAAACTGAGAACGCAGGAAGAACTTCCTTAGGGGGATTCATGGCAAGGAGAGAAGTGTCTTTTAGAAAAACACTGTCTGATGGCATAAGCAGGCCCTCTGCCTGGTAAACAGACAATATTTTTGCCATTAGCAGCTGATCTGAAGGTTCTGACTCTAACCATATACTCTAGGCTATGACGCCATCTTTCAGTTTCCCACAGTCATGCAAGGGTAGTGATCTCAGAAGTAATAAGTACTCATAAAGCAGTAGCTCAGCCTGGTCACCTGGCCACCATCAGCTGGAATGTAAAACCAATTTGCTTCCTCTGGAATAATAGCCACCCAACAATACCTCAGCACACTTTGAAGGTGGCCAGAGAGCACCAGCCCTTTCCACCATCACCCAGCCTAACACAAATGGTGCACACTTCTGTCTGGGCCAGGGCACAGTGTCCCACAAAGCCTGACTTCCTGGAACCTAACACCTTCAAATAAAAACAGAGCAGGAAAGTCCAGGCACACGTGGCACCCTAGTTCACCACCCAGCTCAGACACATAGCCCACTGGTCTGGCCAGAACAGCCATGCAGCATTTACATACTGCTAAACACTGGACAGACCCGGAGTGCTGCTCCCCAAGCACCTAACCTGGCATGACATCCTGTTTTAGAACCCAGTCCCACCCCAGAAGGGAAACCACCCAAAATGATAGGCCTGCCAGCATCACCAGTCTCAGAGCTCTTGCCTCCCATCCTTGCTGCGCCCCATGCCAGGCCCTGACTCACTCAAGCTGTACTTGACACATCCTGACATGACACTGCCTCCAGCCTCACTCCTACTACAAGCATGACCCAAAATCACACACGAAGCTCCCAGGGTAGGCCACGCATCTATGGTGCTGAATAGACCCAACATAGGCCTTCTTTTTTCCCAACCTGGAAACCAGGAAGAGAACACAAGCTAAAATCAACGGCTACAAATTCCCTAATTTGGGAGCCAAAAAGCCTTCATGAGCTCTACCCCACCCACCTAGCTAGGCTATTGCAAGATGGAAAGATGCACACCTGGTGTTACCCCGCCTCCGGATAATCTTGGTACGGCTCTTCACTTTGTAAGCTGAGAGTGGTGGCTCTCCAAAGAGGGGCTTCAAGTTGTCGGGTCCCGCTGCTGGTCTGTCCCCTGACGGGGACCTAGATGGGACTGGGGAGAGCTGAGAAGTATGGTCCTTGCTACCAGCTTCTGACTGCCAACGGAAAGAGGAGGAGGAAGAAGCAGAGGGGCTGGAAGCCTTCCACTTGTACTTGCTGGGAGAGGGTCCAGGCTTGGATGATGTGGCCAGTTTCTCAGGCCTGGTCTCTGGGTCAACTTTAGGCTGTGGTTTCTCTGCCTTGCTCGCACTCTCCACGATCGTTCTGGGACTGAGAGCCCTCCGAGTGGCCCGTGGACTCTTCTCGGAGGCAGCCACCCATCTGTAGTTGTTCTTCCGGAACTTGCTGGTTCGACAAGACACTAGCAGTGAGGCCTCCTTGACCTGCCTGGTTCCTGTTGCTGGTCTGACTGGAGGCACCACCGAACCCAAGGAAGTTGGCTGATCTGCATAGCCAGTATTTGCTCTTTGGTCTCCAATGTGTTGTTCGGCATAGCTGGCAGAATGAGGGCCTACTTTCCGGCCCAGGGCCACACCAGTCCGTGTGTGCACAATAGGTGATGGGAAGTGTGCCTTGATGGTGATTTCACTTTCACTGACGGTCCGCCGATGCTCAGAGGGGCTTTCACTCACCCTGCCCACAGACTTCACCACCCGAGGCTTGCCAGGCTCCTTCTGGCAGACCAGGAGGGGGTCGTCCACACTGTAACCCATCTTGGTTCTTCCGGGCCTTGCAGACTGCAGTTGTCCACCAGGGACCTCAACCTCACTTCCCTGGGGTCTTTGGTCACTCCAGAAGGACTCATCATAGTCTTCCAAGGAGCCCTGCTGGACCCCTGAAGCACTGGTGGGGCCCGTCTTTGATGGTGGCTTGATTTTAATAACCATATTCTGATCTGGACTGAGCTGGACCTGTCTCTCCAGTACGTACTGCTGGGAGTCAGGATGCTGGCTGTCTCCAGGCCTGAGGGACGTCCGCAAAGCATGATCACTGGCTGGGTCCGAAGAGTCCAGACGCTGATTCACAAGGGAATATTTCTTGCGCCATGAAGGGCCACGGTGTGAGGAGAAGCCCCTCCGACTTGGACGAGAGTAGCGGGCACCAAAGGTCCTGCCACCCTGGTAAGCTGGTGGCTGCCACCGAGTAGCTGAGGTGCCCAGGGCAGGGCCATTGCCATGGAGGGTTTTATAATCATCAATTAGACCTGAGAAGGCAGAATCACAGGCTCAGTTATCTAGGTGTTAATAAAAACCTCCTGCAATAAAAACAGCAACAAGCAAGACTACTAACCCTACCCTAATACCCAGACCCATTCTCCTTCCACCCTTACTGACTTGAGAGCAGCCCTAAGTGCTGGAAACCATAGAAAGTTCAACCCAAATCTTGTCAATTCCATGAGTTCTTCCCCATCGTTGCTACTTCATTGTTATTTTGTCTGCTTATCCTGAAAATGCAACTTTCGAGGTGTAACTTTTTCTGTTCATTGGTCTCCTAGGGCCACAATGATCTGAGGGCAAGTGCCACTCCATATGCAAAAACAGGCCACAGAAACCTGCAGTGCCTGGATAAGAACAGGGTGGTCTCTAGTTTGCCCACTCATGGAAAAGATGCGAGAGTGCACCTTGGTAATCGCTGCAGAACCGACGTTCCCGTAACCCAGTGCTTGACAGACAGCAAAAACAACACAATACACCCACTGACAACCCACCAGCTAACAACAGACTCTCCCACAGAAAAAAGCCTGGTATCACCAACACAAGGATTTTCCGGTGAAGTGACTCATGAAGCCCTGAGGGAAGAGAGAAGGAACGCAGGCCTGTTCAACACACACACACACACACACACACACACACACACACACACACACACACACACACAGAGCCACGCCCAGACTGGGAGATACCTCGGGTAGGGTGTGAAGAAAACCCAAAAAGTAGCCCCAAAGGGACAGGCCACCTGGCCTCTCCCCAGCGCTGGCTTTCCAGACCCCTAAGTGTTTTCTCTGGGGAAAATTCTGGAAACGATGCTAAAATTTATAAAGACCGACTTGGGCTGCGGAAGCTACTGCCTGGGTAGTCAGCCTTAGAGTACATGGGGGATGTGCCCGAATCCGGAGAGAGGTACTCAACGGCAGCCGAAGTGAACCGCTGCAGAGCCGGCCGGGCCCGGAGGTCGGTTGACGCGACCACCCGCAGGAGGCCACCGTGCCGTCTCCTGCTAGCCCTCTGAGGCCCGCTCAGTCGCCCCGAAGCCTGGAGGGTCTGTCACCCACGGGCCTCACCCGAACCGGCCACTCATACTCCCACCCAAGCCGACCATCAGGAGACCGCCACCGACAGCGCCCGCTTTGGAAAGGGTCCACGGCGGTCACAAAAACCGAGAGGACGCGCTCCCGGGCCGCGGCCCCCTCACCCTGCAGGAGGCGGATCTGCCGCCGCAGCTGCTCCTTTTCCTCCATCTCCGGAGTCCGCGACGCCCAGCCAGGCCCCCGCGACGTCATCGCTGCGCGACTGGTTCCTCCGGGCGGGGCCGAGGGAACGCTGGGCTCCACTCGGGTGTGAATTTGAGGCTGGGCTGCAACCGTCGCCCGGGCAACCTTGCGAGAGCGCATGGGCACAACGAGAAACGACTCATCATCCTCAAGCGCCCGGAAGTGGCGGCGAGGTAATCTAGCTTCCGCACGAATTCCTGCGCTTTATTCTGCCGCTTGGAGGTCCGTGAAGGAGATGTGCAACAGTTCTCCTGGACTCAAGAAGCCTTTTTACTACTTTACTTTTTTGAGTATGTATTCCGACTGGGGAAGCATAGCTAGGGAACTCGTTATGTAGACCAGGCTGGCCTCGAACCTGCAGAGATCCACTTTCCTCTGCTTCCGGAACTGGAATTAAATGCGTGCCTTTTTAACGTCTTTGCTACGGCAGCACGAGAACAGCAGAAAAGAATCGGAGGCTGTTTTTCGGTTGATAACAGATGTTAAGCCGACAAAATCCTTAGGTGCGGTTAGTAGGAAAGGCTGCAACTTCGAGAAGACAGTGAAGGCGTCTCAGTACTAGAGTTGCTGCGTAATTAAGCAATTCCACGTCTAGGTGTATAACCAAAGAGTTAGAAAATACAGACTCTAGGGGCAGGAGAAACCGATCAGCGGTTAAGAACACTGACTGCTCTTCCAGAGGTCCTGAGTTCAATTCCCAACTACCACATGGTGGCTCACAACCATCTCTAATGGGATCTGGTGCCCTCTCCTGGCATGCAGGTATACATGCAGGCAGCACTCATACATTAAAACTATATAAATAAATATGTTTTTAAAAAAGAAAATACCGATTATAACTTATTTGTACATCATAATAGCTAACTAGGAGCAACCCAAGTGACCATTCACATGGAAATGAAATATTATTCAGTGTTTTGTTTTGTTTCCAAGACAAGGTCTCACTATTAGCCCTGGCTGACCTGGAACTCACTGTGTAGACCAGGCTGGTTTTGAACTCTCAGAGATCTGCCTGCTTCTACCTCCCAAGTGCTGGCTTTTGGTCGTGGTGTTTCATCACAGCAATAGAAACCCTAACTAGGATGAGCGGTGTGGTGGTATGAATGAGAATGTCCTCCATATGCTCATAGATTTGAATACTTGGTCCCTAGTTGGTAGAACTAGGGAAGGATTCAGGGTGTGATCTTGGAGGAGGTGTGCCACTAGGGGCCAGCTTTGAAGTTTCAAAAGACTCAGGATTCCCAGTGTTCACTCAGCATCATGGTTGTAGATCAAGGTGTGAGCTCTTAGCTGTCCTTCGCAATCATGGATGCTACCCCCTCTGAAACCATAAGCCAAATTAAATGTGTTCTATTATAAATCACCTTTGAAGGGGCTCCAGCCAGTCCAAGCTTGACAAACATGGTTCTGGCAGGCCTTGCCCTTCTCCTGCATTCCCTCTGCCTTACTAAAAAATATTAGATTACATTCCTAAAGCTAACCACCAAGGACTAGTCCCTTATTTGGTCACTTCCTCCTCCAGAAACTGACTACCAAGGTCATGCTTCAAATGAAGCATCTACTCACATAGGCAAGGACATCAAAGTATTGAAGTTCAGAAATCATCAGCCCCCTTTGGTTCATAATGAACATATCCAATTAAAATTCAACACCTCATCCTGACACAGGGTTTATACCTTTATAAACCACCATTTGCCTGTGAGCCACGCCTATCTCCTTTCTATCCAGAGGCAATTCTTTGTGTTCCCCCCCCCAGGACAAATATTCATTACCCCTCTCCTTTGTCCCTTTCTCTTCTCCCTTGCCCTCTGTCCCCTGTATTTGTCTCTTATTCCCTGCCCTTTATCCCTCTGGGGCAAATAAATTCCCTTTTGTTGTGCCCAGACCCTCTACCCCCAGAGAGACCACCAGAATCCTAGGGTTGGATGCAAGAGCAAGGTTTATTCCAAAGTGTGATACGAGCCAGGCACAGAACTCATCCCCCACTCTCAACACAGTGAGGATGGGAGGATTCCCTTCTTAGGGTTGCAGGGACTTTTATAGACAAAACTCAGGGGACCCCTGGTTTTCACCTAATTTGTATACTCACCTAATTGAGAATAGCAAGTGACTACAAAATGGAGTTACAAAAAGGCATGAACAAAAAGAAGTTACAAAAAAAGCCAAATTAAAAAAGACTGATGTCATTATGCAAATGAAGTATGGATATGAACACAGCTTTGATTGGCTGGTTCCAGTCTGTCCTTGGGGCATGTAAATGAAGCATAATAGGAACACGTTCTTGAAAGGCCAATTTCTGGCTATTCTTATGGCAACAGTATTCCAGCTGTTATCGGTCTCTGCCAGATGGCCCTTGTCACATACTCTCTGTTTTTCTCCTTGAAGTGCTTTTCATCTTAGCCTAAGTAGTATGGCCAATTTAAGCCAAAGCAATAGGTCATTTTGACCTCTTTATATTTATTTCTCTCATTTTGTGCTGAGGAGTTGATCTTGGGGGTCCTGAGCTGATACCTGTCCCTTTGGCCTTGACTATGGTGTTTTATCATACTAGAAAAGTAAGGCAAGTGGCACCTGCCTTTAATCCAGCGCTCTGGAGGCAGAGGCAGATGGACCTCTGTGAGTTCTGGGCCAGCACAGACTATGTAGAGAATTTCAGGCTAATCAGGACTACAGAGTGAAAGGGTCTCATAAAAAGAAAGAAAAAGAAGGAAGAAAAGGATCAGACAGGCTATTGCTTTGGGGGCGGGAGAGAAGGAGAAGCTGTTTCTTAAAAGAACACAGAGTTTCGGTTCAGAAGGATGTTTTGGAGACACCGGTGATGGTTACACAACATTCTGAGATAATTTCCCAGAATTGTATCCGTTTGGAAGCAGCTAAAACTGCAACTTTTCCCTTACATAATAGTTTGCTACAATTTAACAAAAAACCTTGGGCTTGGTGGCTCAAGACTAGGATTTCAGGACTCAGGAAATGAAGACAGGAGAATCTTAGCTACAGAGGGAGAGAGAAAGAGAGAGACAGACAGAGACAGGCAACCTTGGCAGTTACAGAGACAAGAAATTAAAAAAAAAACTCCCACCCCCTCAAAAAATATCTTTGGAAAAGTGGAAGAGAAGACCCTTGCTCTGGTAATGCGAAGGGAAGCGGTTTCTACACAGAAAGGATGTCAGCATAGAGAAAAGGCAGAAATGTCCAGCCAAATGATTTGTTGTGTAACAGTGGGGGATTGTTTGTTCACTAAATTTTGAATTTTGTATGCATGTGTGTTTGTCCTCCATTTATGTGTTTGCATCACAAGCATGTGTGATGCTCACTGAGGTCAGAGGAGTGTTGGAGCCTCTGGGAGTGAGTTGCAGGCGATTGCGGGCCGCCATGTGGGCACTAGAAATTGAACACTGGTCCTCTAGGAAAGCAGTTGGTGCTCTTAACGGCTGGCCATCTCTGCTGCCCAAGAGAGTGGTTTTTAAAGGCCCTGGCTGTGAGAAACTCCTGCCTTTACATACCCAGAGGCTAATACTCCAGGTAGGTAAAATAGTCATACTCTTCTCATACAGCCTTCTCCCCAAATTCCCATCCTATTGGTTCAGGATGCAAAGCCTTTCTCTAATGAATATTTTGTAGTTTGAGATTTCTCCCTTTTCTAATCATGGACTCGGCCACATAGCAGACTGCCTGCAACTTTGCAACTCTCAGAGTTCTGAGATAAGTGGGTACCTGTCACCAGTTGGGAGGAGAGGGGGCATCCTGCCCATCTGCGATGAGCCATAAGCTCACCTCATAGATTTCCTTGTTACCCGGCTACCACAGACCTGCACAATAATAAAGGAGATTTCTTCAGGCTGACTACAGGAATTTGGTTCTGCAGCAATAAAAATTGCAGGGAGTGGGAAATGTTCTAGTTAAACATAAACCTTGTTAGAGGGGCTGGAGAGATGGCTCAGAGGTAAAGAACATTGACTGCTCTTCCAGAGGTCCTGAGTTCAATCCCCAGCAACCACATGGTGGCTCACAACCATCTACTATGAGATCTAATGCCCTCTTCTGGCGTTCAGGCACAACACGCAGACAGAATACCGTATATATAATAAATAAATAATAAAAAACATAAACATTGTTTTCTCCAAAGCAATTAAATATATGTTGGAAATTCCCGCTCTGACCTCACTCCCCCATTCTCAACCCCAGCCTTTCTAGAAAGCTGGCCAAGTGGCAGCTCTTCCCTTGAAATTGCTCAAGACGGGGCCAACAGCGTATTTATGTTCCCTAGAAATGCTTATGCCCTAGAGTTGCCTATGCCCTAGAACTGCCTATTCCCTAGAACTGCCTATTCCCTAGAACTGCCTATTCCCTAGAACTGCCTATTCCCTAGAGCTGCCATGTGATTTCTCTACCCTGCTCCCCCCCCCCACCTCCCATGCTTTGCTCATTAAACCTAGACTTTTTATTCGGTCTGATCTGGCTTGTTGTATCGGTGGAGAAACCCATTACCAGGGGTTCAAAATACTTAACAATATCTTCGGCAAAATAAATAAAAATGTATAGAGGGCAAGCAAGATGACTCAGCGGGTACAGTGCTTACCATCAAGCCTGATGACCTCAGTTGAACCCCTAAAATTTGCGTGGTGAAAGGAGAAACTGATTCCATGAAGACGTCCTCTGGCTTCCAGGCACACGTTATAGCATGAGCATGCACTCTCACACGCAAATAAATGTCCCTGTAAATATTCATATGCGTAAAATGGCCACAGGGACAAAGATTCACATACTCATGCTTCTAATGAAGTGTCTGCTCACATAGGCAAGGACACAACTGTTGCCTGGGCCCCACTCGTAGGAGCTCCCATGGCACGTCCATGCAATAACAAGTACTTCGAGGACCTCTGTGATTCTGGTAGAGACAGCATGCAAGACTGAAAAGGCCTGGCTTTCCCCATCAGAAGGACAAACAGAGGCTAGGGTGTCTAAACAGGAGGATTACTCACATGGAGGCTTCAGGAACCAAGGTGGGAAGCCATGCCCAAACAAAACATCTCTATGGAGAGGCTGAGTCTATCAGAACCATCTTTCGTCCTGTTTGCTTCTGTACCCAGGCCCGTCTCTGTACCTGCAGACCTCCTCACTGCCACACTCTCGGCTGAACTTTAGAATGTTTCTGGTTCTTTCTAGTATATGCAGCCAGATGTACCCAAGGGAGTGGCAAGCCCATAAGTGACTTACGTGCCAGAACTGGTGACTATGGATTGGCCCTGCCCACACCTCAACAGTTAAGAAATGTAAGCCTTGGCAAAACTTAGATGTGGGGGAGAAATACCCCAAAATGTGTGAAATAGAATCTCCATTGGCAGTCTGTCTTGTTTTTGTTTTTCGAGACCTAGTTTCTCTGTGTGACAGCCCTAACTGTCCTGGAACTAGCTCTGTAGACCAGGCTGGACTCGCAGAGATCTGCCTGCCTCTACTGGGATTAAAGGTGTGTGCCACCACACCTGGCAAGCAACCTTTTCTTCTTTAGTTTTTTTTTTTTTTTGATGTGTGTGAGTGTGTTGCCTGCATGTGTGCCTATGCACCACATCTGGACAATTCATAGGGAAGCTGAAAGAGCACACTGGATTTCCTGGACCTTTAGTTACAGGTGTTTATGAGCTGCCATATGGGTGCTAGGAATCGAACACGGGTCCTCTGCATGAGCAACAAATGCTCTTCGCCTCTGAGCTGGCTTTGCAGAGCTCTATCAGCAGTCTTTTTTAATTTATTTTCTTTTTTTCTTTTAGGATTTTTTCGAGACAGGGTTTCTCTTGTGTAGCCCTTGCTGTCCTGGAACTCACTCAGTAGACCAGGCCAGCCTCGAACTCATTGAGATCTGCCTGTCTCTGCCTCCCGAGTGCTAGCACTGGGATTAAAAGTAGTGGGCCGCCATTGCTCAGCCTACGAAGGCTACTCTTTATAAACCACCAACAGCCCAACTATGGAAGCACCTGTGCTGGCTAATCTCGGTTGGCAACTTGACTGCATCGAGAATCAACTGAAACGCAAGCAGCTGGGCACTGCTGTCAGGGGCAGGGATCAGATTATGGAGCAGGTAGATCCACCCTAAGCTTAGGTGGCAGCCCAGATGTAAGGAAGCAGAAGAAAGAGACGGCCTTTTGCCTCCTCTCCCTCTCTCTCTCTCTCTCTCTGGCAAGATCATCTATCCTGTTGCTGCAGCACCCTTCACTGAGGCTGGAATGGATTTCTGTGAACTTCCAAAGCAGACTGACTGAAGAACAGAAGCTGTCCAGGAATCTTCCAAGCCTTCGTGGTCAGTTCTGTCCCTTCAGAGAACACTGATTGGTACAGCATCTGCTCTTGAACTTCAACTCCTTCAACTTAAGGAGTGTGAGGAATCCTTAAGTCCCTAGAAGAGCTTTCGCTCACTGACACCTGTCTAATGGCAACCATCTGCCATATGTGTGAAGCCACTGCTTGCCTTCTGAGCACAGAACCGGAACAATGCCTCGGGAAATAGAGATGAACCGCCTCTGCTGAGCCCTGCCCAAATTACTAACTCACAGAATTAGAGGCAAATTTTGGATGTGGTTGGTTGGTTGGTTGGTTGGTTGGTTGGTTTTTCAATTCCCAGCACCCACATGACTGCTCATAATCCTCTGCAAATCCAATCCCAGTGATCTGATGCCCTCTTTCAGCCTCCATGGGCACTGCATGGCAAAACAGGCAGGCAGAACACCCATACGCATAAAAATAAAGGTCAAAAAAATTAATTCAAATTGGCCAACCCTGTGCTCAGCAAGCTCGCCATCACTGAGCCGCATCCCTGGGCCTCACAAGTTAAATCTTCATGACAATCCTATCAGGTACAGAGCTGGAGCCAATGCCTGAAGCCAGCACATTCTTGAATTAGAATGTAGGCCAGGCCTAGCAGTGGTGGAGCAGGCCATTTATCCCAGCACTCAGGAGTCAGAGGCAGAAGGATCTATGTGAGTCTGAGGCCAGCCTGGTCTACAGAGAGCTCCAGGACAGCCAGGAGAGCCTGTCTTGAAAAACCAGGACGCTGGGTGGAGAGATGGGGGAGAGAGGAAGTGTCTAATGTCTCCTCCATGGACTCAGCCTGCACTCAGGTTGGGAAGTTTTTCATTCCACTTCCAGGGTGTGGTTCTTCCTCAGCTCCCCTTCCTGGTCAAGCATGTCTGGCTGCAGTGGAAAAGGTCCTATATACCTCCTGTAGAGAGAAGAGCTGGAAGTGACTGAAAGAAGCCTCTACTACTGCCAAGCTTCTCAGACCCACAGAGCCACTCCTGACCACAGGTTTGTTTATTTTGTTATGCGTTCCCTCCTTTCAGATTAGGTAAAACTAGACCCAGGAAGGCTTCAGGCCCGTGTGTCTGGGACAATGACTTTCTCAGGAGCTCCACCAGAGATTGCTTGCTCTACGCGTACCTGTGCTTTGCAGGTTCAGCCCATGACGTGGATTTTTGCAATTGATTCAGACAAGATGGTTTATGCAGTATAGCAGGGCCACCTCCAGTAACTGCTGTGTCAAGTCACACCCTGGGCTTCCAGTCACCTTGCGTCTAAACAACCTACACACATTTCTCCTTTTTTTTCTCTCTCTCTAAAAAAAAAATAAAAAAAAAACAACAAAAAACCCAAAAAAACAACTTCTTGCCAAGCTGGGCAGAGGTAGTTCATCCCAGCACTCTGGAGGCAGAGGCAGGTGGATCTGAGTTCAAGGCCAGCCTCGTGTGCTGTTTCAGAAAAGCCAGGACTACACAGAGAAACCCAATCTCGGAAAAACGAAAGCAAACAAACAACAGCAAAATAAACTTCGCACCAAACAGACACCTTTCCTCTTTGGAGAATTTGTGATTAGGTTGAATTTGACACCCCTGACCGTGTGACGGAGCATTCCACCTGGCTCCTGGGGAACATGTGGGTGGTGTGAACTTGTCAGTATTTTGTGAGGACAGAGACAGGTGGTAGGTATAGCTCCCCAGTGTCACCCTCAGCTACCTGAAGAGTTCCCTTGGACTTTTAGGGACCTCAACTTAGCCCAAATGGGGATTTGTACTGTTGATGCCTTAAAGAATTTCAGGACTTGCCAATATGTAGCAAAGTTGGGGTATAATAAACATTTTTTTTTCTCTGAGACAGGGTTTCTCTGTGTAGCAGCTCTAGCTATCCAGGACCTCACTCTGTAGACCAGACTGGTCTCAAACTCACAGACATCCACCTGTCTCTGCCTCCCGAGTGCTGGGATTAAAGGCGTGCACCACCACCACATGGCATAAATATTTTTTTTTAAAAAAATATTTTTTAATATAGGCTTAAGCACCAGAATTAACAGAAAGGGAGGTACTCAAGGAGAGCGTGCATGTGAGGGTCTGAAGGAAGAATCAGTCAAAGACACACTGCAGCATGGGCGCGGTCCCTCAAGGGCTAGCGGTACCTGGCTGGTTTACAATAATCATATTGGATTTGAGTGGGATTTGAAATTTTCTTCAAAAAGTTGCTAAGAAGCAGGGTGGTGGTGGTGCACGCCTTTCATCCCAGCACTCAGGAGGCAGAGGTAGGCGGATCTGTGAGTTCAAGGCCAGCCTGGTCTACACAGTAAATTCCAGGACAGTCAGGGCTTAAAAAAAAAAAAAAAAAAAAAAAAAAAAAAAAAAAAAAAAAAGTTGCTAAGAATCTCAAATAAGGCCACCAGGTGGTTCTTTGTGCCCACAGATCACTATGCAAACCAGAAATGCTAAACACACAGGGGCCTCTTCTCAACGGAGAAGGTTAAATACTTGTTTTCCCACCTAGAAGGCTGGGACTGGGTTTTGTTAATGACCTGGTAAACTTTTTGCTCTCTGAAGGGACAGACTTCACCTACCTTTTGCTGTAGAAGCAGACCTCACTCAAATTCCTCAGAAAAGCTTTCCCAGACTCTTCCCTCCCTATTCCATCACCCATCCTTAAGGGAGAAGTCACACATACTGTACGGCCTCTGACCTCTATGCCATTGGCCACACACCACACTGCATCCTAGGCTTTTTAGCTATAGAACCCATCGTACGTACTTAGTAAATGCTTTTCTGTGTAGCCATACCTTAAACTTTATTGTGTATCTAGAACTGGACTGATTGTTGCCTGGAAATCTTTTCCCAAACTGTTACCGTTTTGAAGATTTGTTTTTTCTGTATGCAGTGTTCTGCCTTCATGTCAGAAGAGGGTACACATCCTATTTTAGATGGTTGTGAACCACCATGTGATTGCTGGGAATTGAACTCAGGACCTCTGGAAGAGCAGTCAGTGTTTTTAACCTCTGAGCCATCTCTCCAGACTCCTGTACCATGTTTTAAATATGCTGACAATGAACTCCCTGGCATTGGACTCCCCAAAGTCTCATCCAGGCTGACGAAATCAATCTGCATAGGGTTTTCATTCTCATTTCTTCTAGCGGGTAACTGTCCTTGTCTGACTCCTGCAGAGTGACCCTCAACAACTAACACCGAAAGGATAGAGGCCCTGACCAAAAGTCATATGGACGCAGGCCTTAGACCCGGCAGTGCTGCTGTAACATAAAGTATCTATGTATGAGAATGTTATCTCTTGGTCAGCAGTCTTTACCGCAAATGTTAATTATGCTAGGTCTTGCTTCTCAGCCGGTGAGAGGTTTCAATCCGACTCCAGATAAGGGGGTCCTTTCTCTTCCCATGTCCCCATAATGTTCTGCCTCAGCCTTCCACCTGCTGAGTCCCAGGCCTCATGGATTATCAGTTGCTGAAAAACAAGTCCTACTCCCAAAGCAGTGTCTGGCAGAAAGACCTAGGAGAAAGTCCGGGGTGGGGGGTGGAGACACAGGACACTATCTCCTTTCAACCCATCCCATTGGCACTGGGACCTGATTCTTGCCAAAGGAAGTAAGACGAGAAGGGTGTGCCAGGAATAGGCACCTACAGATGGGCCCCGGGTTACACGAGGGAGCAAGAACCCCCTTCAACCTCACTGCCTGTCTCCAAGAGGCAAGCAGCTGCTCACTTTCCCTGCTTCCTTCCCTCAGCACCATGGGGCCTTTTGCAGTCTTTCTGGACCCATCTGAAGAGACACTGACACCCTCACCACATCCTCTCTGCATTGGCCTATCCCACTGCTCCCATTGGCTCTATCTACTCAGCTTCCTTCAGTCATACAGTACTGCCTATAGGACCCAGCTAAGGGTGGGAGGAGAAGCCAAGGTGATGCCTCCCTTCCTCAGGGCCTCCAGGAGGCTAAACCAAGAGCCTGGGAACGAGATAGAATCCCCTCCCCCACATCCTCCCTCACCTTCCTAGGTCCCCAGGTCGCTGCGCCTTGACCATGCTACTCCCCACCCCAATGCTGGCCTCCAGATTAGTCCTGTGTACTTCTTGTCGTGTGTTCCACAGCCTGTCCCTGCTCCACGACCAGGGTCATTGATCCCTGAGGTTCACTGCTATTGGCCCAGTGCCACTGTGCTTGACCCAGTGCCCATCCTGAGAGACTGCAGCTGTGCAGTAAGCTTCCTTTTCTTTGCACAACCCTATATGGACTCGCCTCACCTAAATGACCCTTTTCCTACTCTCCTTAGAATCCTGATCCAAGGCTCCTAGGCCTCGGTCACACTTCAACCTCAAAGGCTTGCCTGGCTCTGAAATAAAAAAGCCTATCCAGCTCTCGCCCAGGGGAGCCATGGTCAACTCCCATTGCCCCCCGAACCTCATTACCTAATCAGAAGGAGGAAGCCTATCACATCCGGTGTCTGGGAGTTGCAGCAATGTGTTTCAGACTCCTTGACCCTCAAGAGGAACTAGGGGCCCTCAGCCTGTGAAGGGGTGCTGGAGAGAAGATGGGGACCACCCAGCACGTATATAAATGCCTCCCTTCTGTGTGTATTCATACCCTGCCCTCTCAGACCAGCTGTCTGGAGCCAACAAGCCAAAAAGTTTTGATTGGGAGTCATTATTACTGAAAATGTAATGTATCACTGGAGCCGGGACGTGGTGGCACATAGTTTTCTAATTGCAGCACTCGGGAGGCAGAGGCAGGCAGATCTCTGTGAGTTTGAGGCTAACCTGGTCTGCAGAGGAAGTCTCAAGATGGTGAAGACAACACAGAGAAACGTTGTCTCCAAAAAACAAAACGAAACAAACAAAACAAAAACAAGCAAAAAAAAAAAAAAAGGACCCTGAAAATGTGACTAAGAAATGCACAGCAGCAGTGCCTGCATCCAGGCCAGCGGCTACTCCAAACCACTGCCCGGAGATGGCAGGCACAATGTGCCACAGTCTGTTTTGTCCTCTCTGTGGATGTCACCTACCTGGCCTCCATGCTTCAGATAGTCCTGTCTCCCCAAAAACTGATCTTCTAAAAAAGTAAATCAGGGACCAGCGAGGTGGTTCAGTGAACAGAGGCCTCTGTTCCCAAGCCTGAGGACTTGACTTTGATCCCCATGGCCGACTCTGGAAGGTTGTCCTCTAGCCTCAACAACCTCCCTGTAGTTCATGTGCACAGGCATGCACGTGCATGAACACAAAATACATCAAATGGGATACAAGTTGTTGTTGTTGTTGTTGCTGCTGCTGCTGCTGTTGTTTTCAAGTCAGGGTTTCTTTGTAGCTTTGGACCTGTCCTGGATCTCATTTTGTACACCAGGCTGGCCTCGAACTCACTGAGATCCGCTGTCTCTGCCTTTTGCTAGGATTAAAGGTGAGTGCCACCACTGAGCAGCTTTTAATACATTTTTTAACTAAATATTAAAACAAAAGTAAAGCAACCAGGCGGTGGTGGCACATGCCTTTAACCCCAGCACTCAAAAGGGAGAGGCAGGAGGATCTCTGTGAGCTCGAGGCCAGCCTGGTCTACAGAGCGAGTTCCAGGACAGGCTCCAAAGCTACACAGAGAAACCCTGTCTCAAAAAAAAAAAAGTAAAGCAGAGCTCAAAAGGTCACTTCCAGCTGTGTGTGGTGGCTCATTTATTTAATGCCAGTACTCAGGCAACAGAGGCAGGAGGATCTAGTTTGAGGCCAACCTGATCTACATAGTGAATTCTAGGACAGCCTGGACTACATCAAAAGACCCTGTCTCAAAGAGCAAACACAAACAGAGACCACTTCCCACTGTCCCTGGGCTAGAGCTGGCCCTCCTGGATAAGATGGGAATAGGGAGCAAGGCTGGACAAGGCTCATGAGGGCTGGGGTTGTTTGGAAGAGGACCAGGCGGGAGACTGAAGACCTGGCAGGTCAGATGAAGTCCTTTCCTGCAGTGGGCAGCCCTGGCTTGACACAAGTCCCACGGATACACTCAAACACATGTGCTGTGCAACTGTGTACCCGTAAACACAAATGCATCTCTACTGACAGATGTACACATGTGCACATGCTCATATGGAAACATGAACACATAAACTTACACGTACAAACACATGAGCAAGTAAACATGTACATGCTCATATAACACACACAGATATAAATGCATATACAAACACATACTGCTTGAATTTGCTTCCTGTTGCTGTAATAAGGCACTCCAACCAAGGGAAGGAAAGGTTTCTTTGACTGCTATTTGACAGTTCATCTTTGAAAGAAGCCAGCACAGGAACTCAGGCAGGAACCTGTAGCAAATACCATGGAGGAATGCTGCTTGCTGGCTTGTTCCCTGGCTCACTCTCTGGCCCATACAGCTTTCTTATACGGTCCAAGCACCAAGACCTATGGATGCCTAGGTCCCACAAAGGGCTGTGCCTTCCCACATCAGTCATCACTGAAGGAGAGGCAGGTGGATCTGTGTGAGTTCAGAGCCAGTCTGGTCTATATAGTGAGTTTCAGGCCAGCGGGAAGTATATAATGAGACCCTGTCTCAAAAAAGAAAAGCGTGTGTTTATTGCTCACATCTCCACTCCCGCCAGAAAAAAAACCTCCAAACCCATTAGGAGTTACTCTCCTTTCCCCCATCTCTTAGACCTTGGCAGTCACTAAAAGATTTGCTCATTGTGTGGGTTTCATACAAAATAACTTGCACAGGAATGTGTGGGAGTTTGTGTGTTTGTTTGACTTGGTTTTGGTCTGGTTTCATGTGAAGGGTATTTACTCCTCCCAGTTGCCATGACACCCAATGTGGGAAGGTGGGGTGATGGAGTTTAGCCAGAAAGTACTTCCTTGCTGAGTGTGTGCAGGGCCCAACTGGACAAAATACTGTCCAGAATTACTACTTTTCTTATCTGTGTATGAGTTGATGGTCATTCAGATTATTAAGGGGTTATCTGCTTGACCCTTTAAAACGCTACCCTAAGGACTGAAGGGACGATTCAGTGGTTAAGAGCACTTGCTGCTCTTGTAGGGGACTGGGGCTCAGTTCCCAGAACCCACATATGGTGCATGTGCATACAGTCAAAAAAAAAAAAAAGCTTACAAACATAAAATAAAAATTTTTAAATCTAAAGAAAAGAATTGAAAAGCTACCGTGAGCATTGGTTTACACATATCTGTTCAACCTCTCATTTGCTTTTCAGGCAAATGCTTCAACTATTGACAACCACAGTCAAAGACTGCAGACCTCTTCACAAACGTCTTAGTTTTAATGTGCACCTAAATGTCCAATTGCTAGGTCACCTGGTAACTAAGCATGCACCTGTTTGAAAAACCTGCCAATGTATTCTAAACCAGTTCTGCTGTCGTTTACACTTTCTGCCTGCCAGAGCCCCAAATTTGTTTCTCTACATTCTCACTACTAGTTACTAAGATGGAAGCCAGCCTACTGGCCTTGATGCTCCCTAGATTGGATTTGCATTTCCCTGATAACTAATGAAGTGATTGTTGGGCAGTCTGTACAGTTGTTTATCTCAATAGATGTTTGTTCAGATCTTTTACAAAGGCTCAGATGTTTAAGAAAGAAAAAGTGCCAGGACCACATGAAAGGGAAGCTCCCAGTTACTGAGAATGGAGGCATTTCCCACGCCCCGGGTGGGCTCCTATATGCAGAGGAGGCGGGGCAGAGGCGTTCCCGTGCCCCGGGTGGGCTCCCTGGCTGACAAGAAGGCTGGGCCAGACCGCTGTTTCTCTGTTGCCAGAGGGAGGGCTCCAGCTGCTTTGGGGCTGCAGCTTCAAAGTTTCACTGAGACCCTTCCCTGGTCCCCAGCGCATCCTCGCTTCCCTTGGTAAGACCAGACACTTCAGTGGAGGTGAAGATCTGAAGGTCTGAGGTGAGCCACCCTGCTACTCAGCCTCCTAGAGTTCGGCTGCCCCTTCTCTGGCTTGGTCGGCTCTATGTCCTCGAAGTCTGTTTGTTGGATCAGGGATGAAGCCCTTCCCAAAAGCCCCACTATACCAGGCAGCCTGAGGGCACCCTCGCACCCAGGGCCTAGCCTCTATGAAAGCCACCCACTAGCCCTTAGAGTGGGACCAGCCTGGTTTAAGCTTGAAGCTGGCAAAAAAATCTCCAGGCTTCTGGGACTCAGACTGATTCCCCTGGCCCACAAGACTCTCCCTGCCCCCTCAAGTGCCTTCTTGGCTCACTCTCCACCATCAGCAGGCCCCGGGAACCCAGTTTTCTAGTGTAGAACTGACCCTCCACACTGCACAGGCTGTCTGTCTGTCCCGGGCCTGTTTTGACCTCTGACCAGGAAGGTTCCTCCAGGACAGTTGGCTCATGGAGCTGTGCATAAGAGAGGAAAGCACTGAGGTCTGGAACACTGACTTTGCTGTGGGCTCCTGTGCCAAGTATTCCAGATGTGGAGGCTTGTGTTCCCTCCCCAGCCTTGGTCCTCAGTCAAGGGGGGCAACAAGGTGGCTTAGACCTTAACAGGTGGCCAAGGGCTACACACAGAAATTGATAGCGTGGAAAGTACAGGGCCTGCTGAAGGCTGCCTCCTCTTCTCTCCCTTGCTCATGGCTCCAGAGAGAGACAGACAAGTGGGCCACAAACTGAACACTGTCTGTGTTGGTATAGTGGTGAGCCAGAACAAACCAGGACGAGTAAGGCAAGGCAACTTTGAAGGGATGGCAGTCCCAAGTGCCGGAGGCAGCTAAGTATGGACCCATCTCTCTGCCCTCAGGATCATGCCATCGGTCTTTGTGGAAGTGGCTAGGAGCGTGCTCAAAGAGGTGTACCACAAAAAAGAGCTCACCCCAGTGGACAGCCTTGGCACCTCTACCAGATTCAGGCCCTACTGCCTCTTGAGCAAGAAACTCTCAAGCTCCTGGTTCTGGAAATCCCATTATAGGTGTGTCAACCTGTCAATCAAGGACATCCTGGAACCCAATGCTCCAGAACCAGGTATCTCTCTCCTGCTCCCGTCTTCCCCATCCTGAGCCCCCAGGTTGAAGAGAAGGGAGTGGGCTAAGCCCAGCCTGCCCTCTTAGTGGGCTCTACAGCTCTGCTCCTCTGGTCATGTTTCCAGAGGAGAGACTCCCTCTGTAGTCCACTGCTACAGAGGCACGGCCAGGCAGTGGCTAGTGTGATCTAACCTTGTGGTCGGTCTTCCTTCAGAACCAGAATGCTGTGGTCCCTTCCACATCTCCATTGACGTTGATGGGAACATAAAAGCCCGAATGGCACTGGCAGGAACAGGACATGGGGAGATTTCTGGGGCAGCTGCAGTGTCTAACAGTTGCAATGTGAAGGTGCGCATACTGCGTGTGGCACAGAACACCTGGGAGTTCCTGCAGCATGAGAGGTGAGACCATTGGAGGGATGGGGGCTCTCTGACCTGGAGCGCCAGGCTCTTGGCAGTCTGTTGGCTACTGGGCATCAGGAGGGTTCTGAAGCAGTATCTCTCAGCACCAAGCAAGGCAAGTCCCAGAGGCTGGGAACACTATAAACAATGGCAGGTTGGGAGGGAGGTTACTTGAGCCAGTAAGCTTTAGTTGCCAAGACTGTATCCTGAGGATCATGATATCCAGGCAGGGACCAAAGCCTTGGAATCAGGCTGAGCTGCTATGGGAGTAAAATCCAAGTATGAACTTGGATTTATGAATAGTAAAGAACAGAGTCTCTCCACAGGCACACGGGTCCCCTCACCCTTGTTTAACTTTGTCATACTCCCACAACCACCTAGACACTGTTGGGAATATCCTGGGAAAATGCTCAATTCTGCTATCCACAGACTCCTGGATTCCGCAGCCTTTCCATCACACCTGTCGTCGGGGTGGTAGGAAGGATGCTAGTCTATGGTGGGCAAGCCCCAGCAATCTTCCTGTAGGTGCCTGCGGCAGCCTGAACACAGGATCCTACAACAGCTTCGGAGCCATGGAGATGATGTATTTGTGGTGACCGAGGTGCTGCAGACAGAGGAGGAGGTGCAGGTCACCAAGACCTACAGCAGAGAGGGCTTAGGCCAGTTTGCAGTGCCTGGAGCTTTCTTGAAGGTGTGTGCTAGCCTTAGCCCTTCCCTGTCCTCACTTGAGCATATAGAAATGGCAGGAATCCAAGTACCAGGGAGCAGGATTTCATGCAGAAGCTGGTCTAGGCTTTTCTAAGACCCTTCCAGAAGCAACCTATAGCCTCACTTGCTACAACAGCTAAAGCCTGGAGTGGCCACCACCAGTGGTGATCTGTCACCAGCACTCGCCCACAGTTATTCATTTGCTCAGCATCCCTCAGCCTATATCCATCCTTCAGGGTGAAGGCGGGGGCCAGCTAAGCCGGAAGAAGACGGTGACCATTCCTGCAGGCAGCATCCTTGCATTCCGGGTCACCCAGCTGCTCATTGACCCTACATGGGGTGAGTGTTGAGGCCTGTCTCTAGAACCCAGACTGTGTGTCAGAGAAGCAGGAAATCTGGGAGGCTTCAGCCAGCCAGGGGATGCAGTGTCATCCAGCTGCATGATCTCCCAGACGGGGTGGTCAAGCGTGCCAGGCACTGATATGTGGGTGATAGGGGCAGTCCCTCACGAGGTCCCAGGAACCCTGTGGATGAGGGAGTTGGTGATGTGTTTGTTTTTTTTTTTCTTGCTGCCAGACATCCTTCTCTTCCCTGATGAAAAGAAGAGGACCTTTGAGCTGCCCCCATCAAGTGAGGCCCCAGACACTCTTGCCCCACATATCCCTTAGCTATGAGGTGTTCTGTGCTCAGTCATGAGGTGGTCAGTCTCCTATGGAGAGGGACATCCCCCCATCCCCCCCCAACACACATACACAATGGGTTATGTTGCTGGGCCTGTTTAGCTTTTCATCTGCCCTGGGCATCAATAGTAGGGAAAGGATAGGAGTTGGGAGGGCCCAGGGAAAACCTCTGCCTTCTGGCATTTGTCAGTGGTCACTGGGACCCTACAGAAAACAGCCCTTTTCCCTTCTACCATTCACATGCCTTATAGAGTATGACCAGAGTCGGCATTCCTTTAGCCTACTTGCCATACTACAACCTAAGGCTGCAGAACTCAGGGCCGCTGAAGGTCAGTATACCCCTGTCCACCCTGAGACTTCAATTGAACTGCCTATGCGTCTTACCTCTGGATCAGACTCTCCTCCCCAGCGTCAAACAAAACCTCATAGGAATCAGAGGGTACAGCTGACTGTCCCTCAAGAACAAATCCATGAGGAACAGGTGGCCAGAAAAGACTTCCAAGGCCTGCGTGCAGAGGTGAAGGCTGGATGCACACAACTCAGGTACTTAGGAATGGAGTTAAGACAACAGCTACTAATGGACATTGGGAGGATTTTACATGACCAGCCCAGCATGGAAGCCCTGGAGGCCACAGTGAGTGACAAGGTTGGAGGTGGGCAGGGCCTGCCCAAGCCTGCACAGCCTCACTTACCTCACTGTGCCTCAGCTGGGACAGGCCCTCTGCGTTGGTGAAGAGGTGGAACCTCTGGATGGTCCAGCAGGTAGCATCCTCGAGTGTTTGATGCTTCCCTATGGAGAACTGCTTCAAGAACTCGCTGCCCCCATCTTCTACCTGTTGGGAGCACTGACTGGTGAGCAGTTCGTGGGGGACAGGAAGGGATGATGGGTGCCATATTGGGCATTCCAGAGCCCTCTCAGCAGCCCACATCTCTCCCCAGTGCTGAGTGAAACCCAGCAACAGCTGCTGGCAAACGCTCTGGAGACAACGGTGCTGCCCAAGCAGCTGGAGCTGGTGAGAGGACATGGCATGGGGGATGCCATTGGGCCCTGGGTACATCCTGAAAGGTTGACAGGATCCAGTCCTGCATCCTAGGGGCTCAGGCTACAGTTCCTCCATCTACAACCTCTTACCTTCCTCTGCCGATAGGTGGAGCACATCCTGGAGAAGAGCTCCCCATGGCAGAAGCAGAGAACTGTGGCCCTACCCCCCAGACTCCTTGGGAACAGCTGGCATGAGGAGGCTCCCATCTGGATCTTGCTAGAAGAATGTGGCCTAACGCTGCGAGTGGACACCCCCCAGGTGCACTGGGAACCAACATCTCAGGGCCCTACATGTGCGCTCTATGCCTCCCTGGCCCTGTTGTCAAGTCTAAGCCAGGGATCTTACTAGTCTGCATGCCTCTCTTCCTCCAGCACCCTCATGTCCTACTTTCAGCCAGGGCAGAATTCAGAAACTATGACAGAGCCTCTGGGGACTGGGGGTGGAACAGGGGATTCTTAATGAAGATAATGCAGATTCCGAAAGTGGAAGAGACCTGGAAATCTGTTTCGCAACAAGGGTATATTCAGGAAGAGCCTGGATGGGCTCCATGATAGAACGCACCATTAGCATGTTCATGTTCATGTCCTTGGATCCATCTCTAGAATATGCACTGCACCGCACCAACATGCACACACATACACACACACACACACAGTAGTTTTGATGGCAAAAATATGAGGGAAAAAAGTGAACATTTGACTTCAAGGCATGTACTGGGAGAAGGTACAGAGAAACACAGGAGATGATGGTCTCTAAGCCAAGAAGGGTCCCCAACCTTCAGAAGCCAGGCTTCCAGATGTGTGTTCCACCAAATCCACAGGCCAATGTCTCCCTTTCAAAGTGCTGGACAAAGAGGAAGGCCTCAGGGGAGGGGTTAGCTGTTAGCACATCAGAAAGAGACCCACAGAGCTCACTCACGCCCCACACATTCAAACACAGGGAAAGGCAACTTCTGTGAGCCAAGGTGTGGACCCTCTCCAGACCTGAATCTGTGAGAGGCATGGACTTGGCCTGGACCTGCCAGCCTGTAGAATTGAGAAGCGGCACTCCACACTGCCTAAGCTACCCTGGTTTGTTATGGAAGCCCCAACTGATGGCAGTCCAAAAAGGATAACTGATGTAGGATGATCTGCCTATGTCTTACTTTCATTGGTTAGTAAAGAAACTGCCTTGGCTTTTGATAGGGCAGAATTTAGATAGGTGGAATGGACCAAACAGAATGCTGGGAGAAAGATGCAGAGTCAGGGAGATGCCATGATTCCCCTTTTGTTGTTGGTGATGTTATTGTGTGTGTTTTCCCTTTTTTGGGACTTTTGCTGTGAGATCATCTATTGTCTGTGTTTTTGTGGATGTAGCCAACTTCCTTGGGTCGGAGTTTTTCCTTCTAGTACTTTGTGTGGGTCTGGGTTTGTGGTTAGGTATTGGTTAAATCTGGTTCTCTCATGGAATACGTAGTTTTGTTCATCTATGGTGATTGAAAGTTTTTCTGGGTATAGTAGTTTGCATTTATATGTTACTTGCCCTTTTTCGTTTGCAGCTCTTAATATTCTTTATCCTGTATGTTTAGTGTTTTGATTATTGTGTGGCAAGGGGACTTTTCATTTGATCCAGTCTATTTGGCCTTGGTTTTTGATAGGGCAGAATTTAGATAGGTGGAGTAGACCCAACAGAATGCTGGGAGAAAGATGCAGAGTCAGGCAGACGCCATGATTCCACTTCCCGAGAAGGACGCTGGCTAGACTCATGCTGGTAAGCCACGACCTCGTGGTGACATACAGATTATTAGAAATGGGTTAATTAAGATGTGAGAATTAGCCAATAAGAGGCTAGAATTAACACGGCAGGCAGTGTTTAAATGAATACAATTTGTGTGTTATTTCGGGTCAAGCTAGCTGGGTGGTGTGAGCCAGCCCGCCGTTTCTATCACTACAATTGACGCCTCAATGTGGTAAACTAGATCCATGTAAAACCTGAGAGAGCTTAATTTTAAACACAGAAAAAACAGTTTAACACAGCTTTTTGCTGTTTGTTGGTGTTGTGATACAGAGAAATTTCCCTGACTCAGCAGCCACAACAGGAAAAAAGTTGCACGGTTTTAAAACACGGCTTCCTGGGCTGTGCCACCATCGTGATCTCTGTCTGGCTCCTGCGGAAGACAGAGCTTTTGAATGGAGCATTTGGAATAAAGTGCTGTGTTTTCTTTGATGGCAACTAGACTCACTGTGTGCCTAAAAGGGGGTCACTGCGTGCTGCATCTCAGAGGCACAAGCACATCCACTATGCTAGCAGTGCAACGTGCAAGGCTCAGAAACACAAGCACCTCTACCATGTTGGTCTAGGCGGGGCAAGCAGGCAGTACTTGTTTTTGATCTAGGAATGTCACAGCTTAGATTCTTAAGTGCTTAGTGATGTAAAACTGAAAACAAAAATGCTCCTGGATAGTAAAATATTACAGATTCACAATAGGACAGATTCAGACATAAAAGGCCTCTAAATGGGTCATACTGTTAGATAAACATAGGCTTGGGAGAGAGAAGAAAAAGAGTATAAAGAGTCATAAATAAAGTTAATGCCTTAAAAAACGGTAAAGTCTTTAAAGAGACAGAGTACAGATAGTTATAGATTAAAAGATATAAAAAAAATAAGCCACGTAAAAATTGAAAATTCAAAGAGAGTCTGGATATTGTGTTTTCTTTAAAATTTTTGTCTGTGAAGGAGCTAAGTACAGAGAGATATTTCATTATATGGGCTAAACCAGAATCGATTTCATAAGGGTATTATGACTTCAGAATTTGGGTCAAAGGACATGATGCTTTGGAAAGTAGGGTCTTTTGTCTTCATAGAGGATGAGACCCTGTGGTTTGCTTCTATCCCAATATGGTATGATAGACCACGCCCTCCTGAAAGGTTTCTGTGAACACCCTCAAGAAACTACTTTGCTCAACTGCCGACTGAAATGAATCTAGGACACAGGATACATACACCATAAAATACCTGATTAACAGCGCCCCCATTCAGCATGAAGCAGTTTGGAGAGAAATACCTGCGTCCATATTCCCATATGTTGTTTATAAATGTTCTTTTACATTTAAAGGGGAATTTGATATAGATATGAATAATTTGCATTGATGTGGATTTTAAGGTCAATCTTGTTATATGTATATATATTTCTGATCTTGATTAAGGTATTGTGATTGTGTAGTTCATTTAAAAATGTAATGTATAATTAGGAAATAGAGGTTGTTAATGGATAATCGTCAATAATCAAGCTTGTAGTCATGATAGTTAGATTTTCTAGATATATAGAGATATATTTCAGTTAGATAGGCATTCTTCATATCTTTCAAAGACTACAGAATATGACATTTTAAATGTTTTAATAACTTAGGGTTTTTCATGACAATGAAATGTGTCTACTCCTGGCAGCACCAGCTACTTCAAGAGGAAGATGGGCATCAAAGAGGTTCCTCATGGAGTTTGATAGCCATTTGGGCAAGAAACTGCTCTTGCCTGGACTGATGCATAGACTGGACACAAAGAACCCATAGAGAGAGGACCGCTGAACTTGCCTAAAGGTGATATGGTTTTTCGGGGTTCATGATTCATGAAAGGGTCTGCGAGACATTCTGTGGGACACAGAAGATAGTGACTGAACTGCTTTGAAATTTCCTGCTTCATGGAAATGTCTTTGGATACTATGGGCCTGAAGGCTAAAGATGGATGCCCCAATGGTACAAAAGAACTTTGGGTGACTGTACAGGTAGCAAGATGTGTCTGCCATTTCTAGAGTTTGGAAGTTGCTTATTTCTTGTTTACTTAGGTAGTATTATATCCTTCTGGAATCTTTGATGGAGTTGAAGAATAAATAGATAGTTATAATTTTCCTTAGTTATGATAAAAGATAAAGTAGATATAAATATTGTAACTGTAATTCTTGCTTGATAACTGTTTTGCTATATGTAATTTTACTATGTTAAAGTTAAAGCCTTCCTTTTTTTTAAACAGAAAAAGGGGAAATTGTAAAGGAGGGTCATCTGTCTATGTGTTACTTTCATTGGTTAATAAAGAAACTGCCTTGGCTTTTGAAGGACAGAATTTAGATAGGTAGAGTGGACTGAACAGAATGCTGGGAGAAAGACGCAGAGTCAGGCAGACGCCATGATTCCCCTTCCCGAAAAGGACGCTGGCTAGACTCATGCTGGTAAGCCACGACCTCGTGGTGACATACAAATTATTAGAAATGGGTTAATCAAGATGTGAGAATTAGCCAATAAGAGGCTAGAACTAACGGGGCAGGCAGTGTTTAAATGAATACAATTTGTGTGTTGTTATTTAGGGTCAAGCTAGCTGGCTGGTGTGAGCCGGGTGGCAGGAATGCAGCCTGCCACTCCTATCACTAAAGATAACATCATGGTTTCTGATTTCTTGACTTTAGAGACCACTGTATGCAGAAGTGTAAGACAATACATTCCTGTTGTTTAAATGGGGGGAGGGGGTAATAAACTGGTGGAAGTCCACAAGCCCTCACCCATCCTGCAGCCTAGTTTACTCTACTTTCCTTAGCCTATTCCATACAAGTTCCTTTCTGTGGAAAAGCAGGGGCCTGTAGTCACTGAAAGTAGGATGCCTACCTGATCATGCCACAGCAAAGTCACCTGCTAACAAAGGCTATCTGAACACCTACACATGCATAGTCGCCAGTATCACAAGCATCGTACAGGGGTACAATGCACGGAGGCAGGTCTAGGAGTTGGGAAAACTCAATAAATATACAAAGAAAAGAATAAGCGGCTGAGTTTGGTTTTTATTGTTGTCTGGTTGGTTCGCTTTGGTTTTTCAAGACAGGGTTTCTCTGTGACACCGTGGCTATCCTGGAATTCTTTCTGTAGAGCAGGCTGGCCTCAAACTCACAGATTTGCCTGCCTCTGCTTCACAAGTGCTGGGATAAAAGACATGCGCCACCACTGCCCGAATGTGACTAAGTTTTTGAGGAGTTCCTGATCATTGGCATGATGGGTAGGGGTGGGGTGTGCCCACACAGAAGCAAGATGCATGTGAGTGCCTTCCGCTGACTCCTGCCAACCTGTGAGGCTGAAGTGAGCCTGCCCTGTAGTGAGACATGCCGCGCCAGCATGGCAACCGTCTTTCTTCTGAGCGAGGGACGTCGGGATTAACACGCAACACAACTTCAGGTTCTGCAGACAAGCCTTTATTCCACGTTCTCACACAGTATATATAGCCCTCAGCAGGGGAGGCCAAGACAGCAAAAGCAGGAAGCTCATCACCGGAACTCAATGGCTTAGGGGTAAACATCCTTAGAAACATTGCTGAAAACAACAGATTGTTCCTGTTTTCGTTCCTGTTTTCAACCATCTGCAAGAGTGCAAAAGAGATCAATTAGGGGTGCGAAGGCCTGTCCTCTAGGAACCCATAAAGACAGACTTTTCCCAGGAAGACATGAACAAATGTCTACTCACCCCAGTTAGAGAATCAACAACAGACCCAAACAGGAATACGATCAAAGTCCCACCTGGTGAACCAATTAATTTTATTGGGATCACTCACAGGAATATTGGGAAGAGATTATCTGCAGGAGGTAAAGTCACTCCAAGGCAGCTGTAATACCGAAAGGCTTTGTCACCAGCATGGGTGACAGCTCAGAAAAGCTGGAAAGCTGGAGCCCACTGCACAGCCTGCAGGCAGCTCAGCATGTTGGACAGTGACCTTTCTAGGTGGTTCCATTGGGGCCTTTTCCAGGAAGCTCAGCTTTGTTACTAACAGGCAGTTTTCTTGGTCTCTGCTTCTGCTGGGAAACTGGGCTTGTCTAGGGAGTGGCTGTTTGCAATCTTAATTGTTCCTATTCTCTTGAGGAAGGAGAGATCCAGTAAATCTGGCCTACTTCCTGTCTTAAGGAACTTCCTGGAAGGATGGAAACTGCTACACAGTCCCTGTGTGTGGACGTTTTCATACCCCAGCATGCCCACACATACTTTCCTAGAGAAGATGCACAGGACAGTTTAGGAGTAAGTTTGTACTTGGGTCAGGATGACCCTCTGCTTCAGGGGACTTGGGGTACACTGTAAATGGAGGTTTCTCTCTTGCTTGTCAGTTCTTGAATAATCACTCAGAGACTTATATTAATTATAAGTTTTTGGATAATGGCTCATGCTTATTCCTAGCTAGTTCTTACATTTAACTGTAGTAATTTGTTTATTGCCACATGGCCATAGCGTTACCTCATTTTCTTTCTTTTTTTATTGTTTTTATTTAGCTTTCTCTTTTTCTCTGTTCCCCTCCATTCCTCTCCTCTCTACTTCTATTCTCTTCCATGGTCCCCATGCTTTACTCAGGAGATCTTGTCTTTTTCTACTTCCCATGAATTAGATCCATGTATGTCTCTCTTAGGGTCCTCTTTGTTGTCTAGGCTCTCTGGGTGTTGGGGAGGGCCTGCTTGTTTGTCCCGGCCCCCCGGCTAATTTAGACCTGAAATAATCACGCAGAAACTGTATTTATTAAATCAACTGCTTGGCCCATTAACACTAACTTCTTATTGGCTAACTCTTATATCTTAGTTTAACGCATTTCTAGTAATCTGTATATCACCACGAGTTTGTGGCCTACCAGCAAAGTTTCAGCACATCTATCTCTGGTGGAGGTAACTCCATGATGTCTCTCTGACTCCACTCTGGTGCTACATATGGGATTGTGAATTGTAGGCTGGTTTTTCTTTGATTCATGTCTAAAAGCCACTTATGAGTGAGTACATATGATACTCATATGTCTTTCTGGGTCTGGGTTACCTCATACAACATGATGTTTTCCAGATCCATCCATTTGCCCTCAAATTTCAGAATATCATTGTTTTTCCATTTTGTAGTACTCCATTGTGTAAATGTACCACATTCTCCTTATCCATTCTTTGGTCGAGGGGCATTTAGGTTGTTTCCAGGTTCTGGCTATGACAAACAATGCTGCTATGAACATAGATGAGGACATGTTCTTGTGATACGATTGAGCTTCCTTTGGGTATGTACCCAAAAGTGGTATTGTACCGCGCCAGCATGGTCTGGAACCACGAGTCTCGGCGGAGGGTGTCCAGGTTGAATGAAATCCACAGAGCACGAGGTTTAGGTGAAACAGCAGCTCGTTTATTGTTCTGCTGGGGCTAGCTTTTATACCATGGCACCAAATGGGGAGGGGGCTGCAAAGGGACTGTCACCTGACCCAAGGAGGAACTCTCACCTGACCCCAGTAGGGGTCAAGGACTGATCACGTGCACTCCATCTTCACCTGTCCCCAGTGGGGACTGTCACCTGACCCCAGCAGGGATCAAGGAATAATCACGTGCACTCAAACTTCCTCATCCAACTCCAGGAGCAGAGGGAAGTTAAGGTTCTTTGCAGATAAGCACCTCAAATAGGGGCAGGGAAATATAACTCGGGGTAGCAATTCCCACAATTCCCCCAACTTTATTTTATAATGAGGGGTCCTGTCTTAGGCCCTGCGAGGGAAGTACCTCCCCTTACCCGTCACTGGGCCCCCATACCCTGTCTTAGGCGGGGGGGGGGGTGTCACCCCACAGGTTGCCCGTCCTTAGAGACCCTCATTTTTTCAGCATCTGCAGCCATACCTCATGACTTCCGGGAGAGTCATGGGCCAGACTGAGTAACACCTGACGGTGGACAAGCTCAGTCTTGGTGAAGGTGTTTAGAAGTCGTTTTAAGAGGAGCAGACCTACTGCTACCCCTACTAGTCCCAAGATCCCCAGGGACAAGGCACCTCCCCATCTCTGTGCCCAACCACCAATCTGGGCATGGCATTCCACCATCCCTCAGCAGATATAGGTTTAACACGGGTTTCATTAATTGCAATAATCTGATGTACCAAAGAGTGGGTAAAGTTTACAAAGGAATCATTCTAAGGCCCTCTAAGGTAAGCATTAAGGCGTTGCACCTTAAAGGACATATTTTTCACTTCCATAAGGGTCACACAGGCAGAATGATAGAAATGAGAACAAGAAGCTTGTTGCACCATCCACAGCACATTAATCTGTTCCTGCAATAAGGCTGTTTGCTGATTTAAATTTAACATCCCTAATTGAATATGTGAGTCCACGGTATTTTGAGTCTCTAAGGCCTGGGTAACACGGGCAGCAAGAGTGTTAACAGTCTCTGCAGTCGCTGCATTCTGGGACACGGTGATTCCCGCAACGGTGGCAGCTGTGGCTGATATGGCAATGGCTGCGATGACTGCAGCAGTGATTCCGAAGTCTCTTCTCTCTTGATACAAGATAAGCTCTCGTCCATCATGTGGGTCTTCTACCACCAGGGGAACCAGAGCAGGAATTCTCACCATCAGCACGGACTCATCCGTCGGGGACCAGCAAGACAAGTATCATATGTACTCACTCATAAGTGGCTTTTAGACATAAATCAAAGAAAAACCAGCCTACAATTCACAATCCCATATGTAGCACCAGGGTGGAGTCAGAGAGACATCATGGAGTTACCTCCACCAGAGATAGATGTGCTGAAACTTTTTGCTGGTAGGCCACAAACTCGTGGTGATATATAAATTACTAGAAATGTGTTAGACTAAGATATAAGAGTTAGCCAATAAGAAGTTAGTGTTAATGGACCAAGCAGTGATTTAATTAATACAGTTTCTGTGTGATTATTTCAGGTCTAAACTAGCCGGGGGGCCGGGACAAACAAGCAGGTCCTCCCCAACACCCAGAGAACCTAGCCCTTGGAAGAACCATCAGTAAACACTGAACGCACTCCCTTAAGGGGGGAAGTTTTAATCATTCTTGGAAAGATAACAGGATGATTCTTAAAAAATGAAATTAAACGAGAATCAGGATAATGGTTATCAAAATTGGCTCCAGTGGTTGCGATGAACAAGGTCCATCCATCTTGAACCCTCTGTAGCCTTGTTATTTCCTCTTTTTGATAAGGGATTAGAAATTTATTTGGGATCCTGCCAAAAACTTGTAAACTAAAATCATATGCCTTCCATAGAAGCTGTAGCACCATTTTATAATATGGGGTCACTACCTTCTTAGGGGAAGCGGGTAAATGTAACCAATAAATGGGTCCCCCTTGCCAAAAAACACCAGTAGGTGAAAATTGTGAGCTTGGGACAAGCCCCTAAATTCTGAGAGGAAACTCTGTCCCATGACTCATTTTCCCCTCCCTGTCTGGAGGCTTTTTCTTTTTAATCTTTCGCTCCTCAACCTTACCCTTGAGCAGTTTGGCCTCCTTATCAGAGGCCATATCAGAACAAAGAGAAGCCTTTGCCTCATTACCTTGAATCTCAGATAACACCTCTTTTGTTGCTTCCAAGGCCTGCTTAACCTGGACTTTCTCTGTAAGCAAAGCATCCCTGATCAGTCTCCAAAGGGAGAACGTGGCAATTGGCAGGACTTCAGGCCCCTCCAGATCCCTGCAAACCTGTTCCCACTCAGAAATATTGAGGGCTCCACTGGTGATGAACCAGGGACTCCATGTTTCTGTAGTTTTAAGAAAATCATCCAAAGTCTTAGTTTTTACAGCTGTTCCTACAATGCACGGAGGCAAGTCTAGGAGTTGGGAAAACTCAATAAATATACAAAGAAAAGAATAAGCGGCTGAGTTTGGTTTTTACTGTTGTCTGGTTGTTTCACTTTGGTTTCTCAAGACAGAGTTTCTCTGTGACACCGTGGCTATCCTGGAATTCTTTCTGTAGAGCAGGCTGGCCTCAAACTCACAGATCTGCCTGCCTCTGCCTCACAAGTGCTGGGATAAAAGAAATGTGTCACCATTTCCCCGAATGTAACTCAGTTTTTGAGGGGTCCCTGATCATTGGTATGATGGGGAGGGGTGGGGTGTGCCCACACAGATGCAAGATGCATGTGAGTGCCTTCCGCTGACTCCTGCCAACCTGTGAGGCCGAAATGAGCCTGCCCTGTTGTGAGACAGACTTTTCCCAGGAAGACATGAACAAATGTCTACTCACCCCAGTTAGAGAATCAACAACAGACCCAAACAGGAATACGATCAAAGTTCAACCTGGTGAACCAATTAATTTTATTGAGATCACTCACAGGAATATTGGGAAGAGATTATCTGCAGGAGGAAAAGTCACTCCAAGGCAGCTGCAATACCGAAAGGCTCCACCAGCATGGGTGACAGCTCAGAAAAGCTGGAAAGCTGGAGCCCACTGCACAGCCTGCAGGCAGCTCAGCATGTTGGGCAGTGACTTTTCTAGGTGGTTCCATTGGGGCCTTTTCCAGGAAGCTCAGCTTCTTTTCTTATAGGCAGTTTCCTTGGTCTCTGCTTCTGCTGGGCAACTGGGCTTGTCTGGGAGTGGCTGTTTGCAGTCTTAATTGTTCCTATTCTCTTGGGTAAGGAGGGACCCAGTAAATCTGGCTTACTTCCTGTCTTTTTTGTTTTGTTGTTGTTGTTGTTTTGACATGAGTGCTCCATCTGAGTATAATCCTACATGCCAGAAGAGGGAGTCAGATGCCATTATAGATGGTTATGAGCCAACATGTGGTTGCTGGGTATTGAACTCAGTACCTCTGGAAGAGCAAGCAGTGCTCTTAACCACTGAGCCCCATTACTTCCTGTCTTAAGGAACTTCCTCGAAGGATGGAAACTGTTATACAGCCCCTGTGTGCGTACGTGTTCATACCCCAGCATGCCCACACATACTTCCCTAGAGAAGATGCACAGAACAGTTTAGGAGTAAGTCTGTACTTGGGTCAGGATGACCCTCTGCTTCAGGGGACTTGGGGTACACTGTAAATGGAGGTTTCTCTCTTGCTTGAGAGTTCCTGAATAACCACTCAGCGACTTATATTAATTATAAATGTTTGGACGATGGCTCAGGCTTATTCCTAGCTTGTGCTTACATTTAAATTAACTCTAGTAATTTATGCATTGCCACGTGGTCATAGCATTACCTCATTTTCTTTCTTTTTTTATTGTTTTTATTTAACTATATCTTTTTCTCTGCTCCCTTCCTCTCCTCTCCTCTTCTACCTTCTCCCATGGTCCCCTTGCTCCCAAACTCAGGAGATCTTGTCTTTTTCTACTTCCAATGTAGATTAGATCCATGCATGTCTCTCTTAGGGTCCTCATTGTTGTCTAGGTTCTCTGAGATTGTGAATTGTAGGCTGTTTTTTCTTTGATTTATGTCTAAAATCCACTTATGAGTGAGTATATATGATATTTGTCTTTCTGAGTCTGGGTTACCTCACTCAATATGATGTTTTCTAGATCCATCCATTTGCTTTCAAATTTCAGAATGCCATGATTTTTTCCTGCTTTGCAGTACTCCATTGTGTAAATAAACCACATTCTCCTAATCCAATCTTCGATCAAGGGGCATTTAGGTTGTTTCCAGGTTCTGGCTATGACAAACAATGCTACTATGAACATAGTTGAGTACATGTTCTTGTGGTAAGATTGAGCATCCTTTGGGTATGTACCCAAAAATGGTATTGCTAGGTCTTGAGGTAGGTTGTTTCCTAATTTTCTGAGAAATAACCATACTGATATCCAAAGGAAATGTTCCAGTTTGCACTCCCACCAGCCATGGGGGAGTATTCTCTTTACCCCACATTCACTTCAGCATAAATTGTCATCAGTGTTTTTTGTCTTAGCCATTATTACAGGTAAAAGATGGAATCTCAGAGTTGTTTTAATTTGCATTTCTCTGATGCTAATGATGTTGAGCATTTCCTTAAGTGTCTTTCAGCTATTTTATCTTCCTCTGTTGAAAGTTCTCTCTTTAGGTCAGTATCCCATTTTTTAAAATTTTATTACTTTTTCTTTTGATGACCAATTTCCTGAATTCTTTGTATATTTTTTAGATCAGCCCTGTCTGATGTGGGGTTGGTGAAGATCTTTTTTCATTCTGTAGGCTGCCGTTTTGTCTTGTTGACCATGTCCTTTGTTTTACAGAAGCGTCTCAATTTCAGGAAGTCCCATATATTAATTGTTTCTCTCAGTGTCTGTGCTACTGGGGTTATATTTAGGAAGTAGTCTCCTGTGTCAATGCATTCAAGTGTACTTCTCACCTTCTCTTCTATGAAGTTCAGTGTGGTTGGCTTCATGTTGAGGTCCTTGATCCATTTGGACTTGACTCTTGTACATGGCAATAGATATGGATCTATTTTCATTCTTCTACATGTTGATATCCAGCTATGCCAGCACCATTTGTTGAATATGATTTCTTTTCCCATTTTATACTTTTTTATTTTTTTGTCAAAAATCAGGTTCATAGATGTGTAGATTGATATCCAGGACTTTGATTGGGTTCCATTGGTTCTTCTATCTGTTTTTTTTTATGCTAATACCAAGCTGTTTTAGTACTGTAGCTCTGTAGTAGTAGAGTTTGTAGTCAGGGATTGTGATGCCTCCAAAAGTTGCTTTTTGTACAGGATTGTTTTGGCTATCCTGAGGTTTTTTGTTTGTTTGTTTGTTTTTTCATATGAGGCTGAGTATTGTTCTTTTGAGGCCTGTGAAGAATTTTGTTGGGATTTTGATGGGCATTGCATTGAGTCTGTTGATTGCTTTTGGTAATGATTGCTTTTGCTGTTTTTACTATGTTAATTCTACCTACCCAAGAGCAATGGAGATCTTACCACTTTCTGGTTTCTTCTTCAGTTTCTTTCTTCAAAGACTTAAAGTTCTTGTCATACAGGTCTTCCACTTGTTTGGTAAGAATTACTCTAAGGTATGTTATGCTAATTGTGGGTATTGTGAAGGGTGGTGTTTCTCTGATTTCTTTCTCAGTCCATTTATCATCTGTGTACAGGAGGGCTACTGATTTTTTTGAGTTAATCATATATTGTGCTACATTACTGAAGGTGTTTATGAATGGTAGAAGTTTCTTGGTAGAATTTTAGAAGTCGTTTATGTAAACTATCATATCATCAGGAAACAGTAAGAGTTTGACTTTTTTTCTGATTTGTATCTTCTTGATCTCCTTTTGTTGTCTTATTGCTTTAGCTAGAACCTCAAGAACTATATTGAAAAGACAGGAATACAGTGGACAACCTTGTCTTGTTCTTGATTTCAGTGGGATAGCTTTGAGCTCCTCTCCATTTAGTTTAATGTTGGCTCTTAGCTTGGTGTGTATTGCCTTTATTATGTTTAGGTATGTTCCTTGTATCCCTGTTCTCTCCAAGACCTTTATCATGTTGTGTATTCTCGAAGGCTTTTTCAGCATCTAATGAGATGGTCATGTGGAGTATTTTTTTTCAGTTTGTTTATATGGTGGATTACATTGACAGATTTTCATATGATGAACCATCTCAGCATCTCTGGGATGAAACCTACTTAATCATGGTGGATAACTTCTCTGATGTGTTCTTGGATTCGGTTTGTCAGTATTTTATTAAGTATTTTTGCATCAATGCTCATGAGTGAGACTGGTGTGTAATTCTCTTTCTTTGTAATGTCTTTGAGTGGTTTGGGTATCATTGTAATTGTAGTCTCATAAAAATAGTTTGGCAATGTTCCTTCTGTTTCTATTGTGTGGAACAATTTGAGGATTATTGCTATTAGTTCTTCCTTGAAAATCTTGTAGAATTCTGCACTGAAACCAGAATTTTTTTGGTCCTGGGCTTTTTTTGGTTGGGAGACTTTTGATGACTGTTTTAATTTTTTTAGCGGTTGTAGTTCTATTTAATTTACTTATCTGGTCTTGATTTAGCTTTGGTAAGTGATATTTATCCAAAAAAATATCCATTTCTTTAAGTTTTCCAATTTTGTAAAGTAGAAGTTTTCAAAATATGACCCAATGATCCTATGGATTCCCTCTATATCAGTTGTTATGTCCCCCTTTTCTTTTTCTGATTTTGTTAAGTTGAAATTCGCTCTCTGCCCTTTGGTTAGTTTGGATTAAGGTTTGTCTATTGTGTTGATTTTTCTGGAAGAACCAACTCTTTTTCTCATTGATTCTTTGTATTGTCTTCTTTGTTTCTATTTTGTTCATTTCAGCTCTCAATTTGATTATTCCCTGACATCTAACATCCTGGGTGTTACTTCTTTTTGTTCTAGAGTTTTCAAATGTTCTGTTAGCTCACTAGTGTGGGATTTTTCCAGATTTTTTTTAAATATTTATTTATTTATTTATTTATGTATTTATTATATATACAATATTCTGTCTGCATGTATGCCTGAAGGCCAGAAGAGGCCACCAGACCTCATTACAGATGGTTGTGAGCCACCATGTGGTTGCTGGGAATTGAACTCAGGACCTTTGGAAGAGCAGGCAGTGCTCTTAACCTCTGAGCCATCTCTCCAGCCCCCCCAGATTTTTTATGTAGGCATTTAGTGCTGTGATCTTTTCTCTTAACTGGTGCGGGAGAATTGTCTGTATTCTGTCAATCATATTTTAATAAAACGCTGATTGGCCAGGCAGGCAGTATAGGCGGGAAAGCCAGACAGGAAGTAGAGGTGGAGCAAGAGACTGGGAGTATTCTGGAAAGCAGGAAGCTCCCTCCGTAGTTCTGCCCAGACCACCGGAGAGGAAAGATGTAAGCTGCCCCACTGGAAACGGTACTGAGCCATGTGGCTAACGTAGATAAGGATAATGGGGTAACATAAGTTATAAGAGCTAATAAGTAGCCTGACCTAATGGGCCAATCAGTTTATAATCTTATGGAGTTCTGATTGATTTTCTTTGGGATTTGCCAGCTGTGGGGTACCGGGCGGGAACAGATACCCCAACAAGTTGGCCCTCATGTTACACTTAACACTGTTTTCATTGTGTCCCACAAATTTGGCTATGTTGTGTGGTCATTTTCATTGAACTTTAGGAAGTCTTTAATTTCTCCCTTTATTTCTTCCTTGATCCATTGATGATTCAGGTAAGCCTTGTTTAATTTCCATGTGTTTGTAGATTTCCTGGAATTAGTGTTGCTGTTGAATTCTAATTTTAAGCCATGGTGATCTGATAAGATACACAGGGTTTTTCCAATTTTTTTTTGTTACTGAGTATGTGGTCAGTTTTTGAGAAGGTTCCATGTGGTGCTGAGAAGAAGGTATATTCTTTTATGTTTTGATGGAATGTCATATAGATGTCTGTGAAGTCCATTTGAGTCATAAAATCCATTAATTCTCTTATTTCTCTGTTAATTTTCTGTCTGACAGACCTGTCCAGTGGTGAAAGTGGAATGTTGAAGTCTCCCACTATTAGTGTGTGTGGTTTAATGTGATTTAAGCTTTAGAAGTGTTTCTTTTACATTTGAGGGTGCCCTTGTTTTTGAGGCAATGATGCTCAGTATTGAGATTTCCTCTGGATGGATTTTTCCTGCGACTAATATGAAATGTCTTTCTTTGTCTCTTTTTATTAATTTTGGTTTAAAGTCTATTTTGTTAGTTATTAAGATAGCTACACCTGTGGGCTGAATCGAGCATGACCATATCAGAGGCTGGAGTGGCCAAGTTAGCGCCAAAAAAAGTGACAGTTAGAAAAAGGCACAGTTGGCACCAAAAGCATAAGAACTACGCCAAAAGCATGATAGTTAGAAAAAGGCACGAAATTCAAAAAGGGTGACATGCCAAAGCCCCTGAAGACTGCTCCCAGCCAAGATGGCGCTGAAGGGGAACAAGGGCGAGGAGATCTGATTTATTCACAAGAAGATTGGAGTTAGAGATGGGGTAAGATGACATAAAGTGCCTGATGCCTGCATGATCCCCATTAGGGGCTATAGGAGCCGAGGCTCATATAGATAGGACTGCTGACATGATTGGTTAACTTCCCTCAGCTTCTTCTGGGATTCGTGGGTTTTTACTTTAAAAGTTTCATGTTATAAGAAAATGAACGAGTTCCTGCTTGTATTGACTCTTTGCTGCATCTGATTGTCTCCAGAACCCTGCGCTTGATGGCAAGAGGCACACTTCTTCTCCTCAGTCAGGGCCAGTCTCAGGCCATTAGTTTAGTTCTTCGGTGGGATCTACATAAGGACCCAGCATACACCCACTTGTTTCTTAGGTCAATTTGATTGGAAATTTTTTTCCGAACCCTTTACTCTGAGGCAGCATCTGTCTTTGAGGTTGAGGAGTGTTTCTTGTATGCAGCAGAAAGATGGATTCCGTTTTTGTATCCAATCTGTTAGCCTGTGTCTTTTTATAGGTCTGTTGAGACCATTTATATTAAAGGATATTAATGACCAGTGATTGCTAACTCCTTGCTGTGGGAGCTCCTCTGCTCCTTCAGCCAATAGCCTTTTAAGATGCCAGTCCACTTGGGTGTGGTCTCTTTTGCTTTAAAAAGCAGCCATAGCCATGCACTTGCTCTCTTGCTTCCAGCTCTCGCTTTCGCCTGCTAGACTCTGTTCCTGTTCACTCAGAGGGTTGTTGTCTAGGACAGTGATCTGTAAGTTTTCCCGTTAAATAAATAACCCTTTTATTATTCATAATTCTGAACTGTTGTGTGGGATTGTTTTGTGACTTACACCTTCATCTGGCACCTACGAACGATTGTTTTTAGAACACCCCCACTCCACCTCCATCCCCACTCTACTGTCCACCGCCAGCTCAGAGTGTGCCTGGCTAGGCACGAGCCCTCCCCTCACTGTGCCTGTGGCTTGTGCGTGGAGCTAGCAGTTCATTTGGATATAGATTTCTCCTGAAGCGGTGGCTTTTCTTGCTGCAGATCGGCTTTATCTCATTACCCACCTCAGAGCAGCTTTCGGTCCTCCCACCACTGCACACTGCACAGAGATTCAGACAGGATACGGGCTTTCCTGGGTGCCTGCTGTTATCTTGTTATCCCTGTGCTCCTGCAGCTGCTGACTGATCAGGGCCAACACGGTACACACAGTTTGTGGTTTCTATTAATAACTACTTTTTGATCTAAGCATATCTTTCAGCATTTCACATTAAAATCGGATTCATACCAGTCACATGACTCCAACTTCATTGCCAGGCCCAGCTGGGTTAGTTTTGTAGGTGGCAGGTTATGGTTATCGCACCTAATCCAGCTAATTAAACCACAGGTAAGATTTAATATCCTAAATATAGATCATAAGTTGTTAATTTAAATGGCCAATATGTTAGACAACCTAACAGTCCAAGGTTCCAATAGCTTATTTACTTACACCATGTGTGAGGTTTTACAAGACTTACATGATGTCCCTTATACATCACTAAGTTTAATTCTGGAGATTAATTTTGTCCTCAATATTTTTTTCTTAAAAAATGGTTTATCAATAGGGCTAAGAATGAGGTGTTTCTAGAAATGGTGCAGTCTTTACAGACTGAAACTACATTTCTCAAGAAAGAGTTTGGAAATCTGAAGAAGGATATTACCACCTTAACTAACAAAACTCAATCCACTGAGGTTCTTTTGGAAATGGTACAGACTTCATTTAATGGAAGATTAAACACTCTGAAGAAGGAAACAGTTGATTTGTAACATAAAACCCAATCAATGACAGTGGGTGCTGAAACATTATTTGAGAGAATTTGCACTGTTGAATGTATTAATCAGATTCTGTCAAAGGGATCTGACAGATTGACTGATAGAATGTCTCTCCAGGAAGGTAATATGCATGCTATAAAGATTATGTCCAAGGATGAGACAATATCTCTACTGGACAGACTTCATACCTTGGAATCCTCAATGAGGGCATTAGAGAAGAACACTGGACAGGAGATCCAGACATTACAAAAGGCAATGGTAAACAAATTTGAAAAAAATTTAGGAAATTATCGAATTTGATGACCAGGAACAAAAGGTACAAAGGCAAAATTTAACCTCGTCGGTATGTAAAAATGTCCAGTATAGCATCCCTAGAGTTCTGCCTGCCTTTCCAGTAATAACAACAGAAAAAGTATCTGACCCCAAGTACCTTAAGGTTGTCAAAGAATATACATGGGAGCCCATTCATATGACTGATCTAAAGGATATTAAACAAGCAATTGTAGCTTACAGACTACATTCATCATTTGTTAGGAAAATGGTCAAAACCTGGGCTTTCAGTAGCAAAGCAACGCCTCAAAATTGGGCTCAGTTAATCTCAGCAGCAGTCCAAGAAAGTGGACAGCAATTACTTTGGAGGTGCTTTTTTAAAGAGAAGACAAAAATTTTAGAGCAACAACAAAAAACAAAAGGACTTGAGATTTCCCTAGATCAAACTCTAGGCAAAGGCCTTTACTCTGATCCTCAGGATCAAGCTCTTTATGATGACCACACCCTGTCCCTATATAGTACAGCAGCTTTAAAGGTTTGGGACAGGATTCAGGAACTAAGTAAGAGAGTTTAATCATATCTTAGGGTTAAACAGGGTCAGAGAGAACCTTTTAGTGACTTTTTGCAAAGACTAACAAGGGCTGTACAAATAGAGGTAACTGGCCCAGCAGCTAGATGTATAATAATTGAATCTTTGGCTTATAAGAATGCCAACATTGAGTGCAAATGAATCCTTGGGCCTTTAAAGATCAGATCAGCACCCATGGATGAATGGGTCTTGCATACAATGAATGTTGAGAGACACTTGACTATGGTACTGGAGCATGGGTTGAAGAAGCAATTTCCAATGGTAAAAGAAGACATCAAAATACCAAATGTTTTAATTGTAGTAGAATAGGACATATGAGGAGGGATTGTAGATAACCCTAGGAATTCTAGGACTAATGCCTCCTCTGGGAATGGCAGAAATAGGAGGACTCAGCCTTCAAGTGTATGTAGGAGGTGTGGCAAAGACCAACATTGAACAAATGAATGTAGGTCAATGAAAGATAGACAAGGCAACCCGATACCATCAGGAAACTCCATGGGGGCACCTCACAGGCCACCATAACGAATGTGGTCCAGTCATTCCCAGTTACTGTGGAGAACGTGTCTCAGCAGAAAAACTAAAAGATCCAATGCCTGCTGTAAAAAACAATACTGGTCTGAATGATGGGTTAAATGTGGAGGATGAGTCAAAAACTACAGGAGAACAGAGGAACCATATATTTGGGCAGACTTTCATAAATGATCAAAGACCAAAACTAATGCCATTGTATAAATGGCATTTTTATTGAAGGCTTATTAGACATGGGTGTGGATGCAAGTATCATTACTCCAGAATCTTGGCATACAAATTGGCCTCTTAAAGAGATAGATATTCAATTCTTGGGAATTGGCACCCTATCTTGGGTAAAACAAAGCACAAGATGGGTTGAGTGCATAGGGCCAGAAGGGCAAATAGGAAGACTAAGGCCATATAGAGCCAATATTGTAGTGAATTTGTGGGGTTGTGACCTATTGCAGCAATGGAATATCCAGATTAACATTTCTGCAGTCCCAAAAACTTATGTTTCTGAGGAAAATATTAGAAGATATTGTAGATGACAGACACCAGCTGTTTGGGTTGTACAAGAACACAAAGCAATTGATAAACCTTCAGAGATACCAACAGCCCTACCTTTAAAATGGTTAACTGAGGAACCAATATGGGTTAAGCAGTGGCCTCTAACTGAAGAAAAGTTGCAGGATTTAGAACAGCTGGTACTGCTCTAGATGCTCGAACTATAGAAGAATCTACCACTCTTGGAATTCTCCTGTATTTGTTATTAAAAAGAAATCTGGAAAATGGAGAATGGTGACAGATCGAAGGACTATCAACAGGTTATTCAACCTATGGGTCCTCTACAATCTGGAATTTTCTGCCTTCTCTGTTACCAAAGGGATGGCCTCTCATAGTTATTGATTTAAAGGATTGTTTCTTCACTATACCTTTACAAGAAAAGGATAGAGAAAAGTTTGCCTTCACAGTGCCTACTTATAATAATTCTCAGCCCACTAGGAGATATCAATGGACTGTCCTCTCACAGGGAATGCTCAATAGCCACACCCTGTGCCAATACTTTGTCAGCCAGCCATTGGAAATAATTCCAATAACTGGAGCTCATACATTTTATACTGATGCAAATAAAACAGGGAAGACAGGTTACAAATCAGAAGAATTAAGTAAGGTGAAACAAAGTTCTTATAATTCTGTCCAGAAGGCAGAATTATATGCTATTCTTATGGTGCTAAGGGATTTTAAAGAATCTCTCAATATAGTTACTGATTTGCAATATGCAGAAAGAGTTATCTTGCATATTGAAACTGCTGAATTTATACCAGATGATACAGAATTGACTTCATTATTCATCCAGGTGCAAGACATAATCAGGAATAGGCTTTGTCCTATATACGTAACATACATCCAATCCCATATGGATTGCCAGGTCCTCTAACCACAAGGTAATGCAGAAATTGCATTGTGATCAATTATTGATTGGAAGTGTATTACAGGCCTCTGAATTTCATAAAAAACATCATGTCAATAGCAAAGGTTTAAAGAAAGAGTTTTCTATTACATGGCAAAAAGTTAAGGAGATGATAAGTAGACGTCCTACTTGCTCTTCCTATAATCAAACACAGTTGCCTGCAGGGAGTAACCTTAAGAATACTCAAAGGAATGAAATCTGGCAGATGGATTGTTTCACTTTACGGAATTTGGTAAATTAAAATATGTACACCACACCATAGTCATGTATTCAGGTTTTCAATGGGCAACTGCCTTGAGCTCAGAAAAGGCTGATTTGGTAATCACACATTTATTAGAAGTTATGGCCATCATGGGTATACCTGCACAAATAAAGACAGACAATGGTCTGGCATATGTTTCTAAAAAAATGAAACGTTTTTTCTTATTATAATATAATGTACATTACAGGTATACCAAATAATCCTACAGGTCAGGCAGTTATAGAAAAGACAAATCGTACTATAAAGGACATGCTGAACAAACTCAGGAGGCAGAGGCAGGTGAATCTCTGAGTTCGAGGCCAGCCTGGTCTACAAGAGCTAGTTCTAGAACAGGCACCAAAGCTGCAGAGAAATAATAATAAGATAATAATAAATCCTCACTTCTGCTTTTGACTCTCCCAGTGGTTCTCAACCTTTGGGTCACAGATCATCTAAGAAAACACAGATACTTACACTATGATTCATAACAGTAGCAAAATCACAGTTAGGAAGTAGCAACACGAGGAACTGTATTGAATGGCTTCAGTGTTAGGATGGTTCAGAACCACTTCCCTATCCTGTTTCATACCTCCTTCAGACCCCCTTCCTCCCTTCTCATGGTCTCCTTTCTAGTTGTCTTTCACTACCTGTACTCACGCACTCACACACTACACACACACACACACACACACACACACACACACACACACAAACACTCATATGACACACACTCACACTACACACACTCATGTGACACACACACAGGTGCCACACATGCTGGAGAGATCTCTCAGTGCTTAAGAGTACTTCTTTTGGGCGGTGGTGGCACATGCCTTTAATCCCAGCACTCTGGAAGCAGAGGTGGGCGGATCTCTGTGAGTTCGAGGCCAGCCTGGTCTACAGAGTGAGTTCCAGGACAGGCTCCAAAGCTACAGAGAAACCCTGTCTCGAACCCCCCACACACACAAAAAAGTACTTCTTTTAAGAGTATCATCCATGTTTGATTCCCAGCACCCATGTTGTAGCTTAGAACTATCTATAACTCCAGTTCCAGGGAACCTGACATCCTCCTCTGACCTCCACCAGCATCATTCATGCTTAGACATACATGTAAATAAAACACTCATATACTGGCTGAGCAGTGGTGGTGTACTCAGGAGGCAGAGGCTGGTGGATCTTTTTGAATTCAAGGCCAGCCTGGTCTACAGAGTGAGTTCCAGGATAGCCAGACCTACACAGGGAAACCCTGTCTCCAAAAAAACAAAAAATGAAACAAACAAAAATTTAAAAAAACACACACTCATGCATAGAAAATAAAAATAAAAAGCTTGTGATTCACATCTTTAATCCTAGATTTAGGAGGCAGACAGGTAGATCTCTGTGAGTTTGAGGCCAGTCTTGTATTGAGTTCCAAGACAACCGGGGCTACATCATATGACTTTGTCTCTAAACAGACATTATTCTGCATATGAGAAAACTATCCATTTGTCTTTTGAATCTGGCTTATCTCACTTAACATAATGTTTTCCAATTGCATCTTTCCAGCAAGTGCCATGAGTTCATTGTTCCATATGACTGAATAAAATTCCATTGTATATTTATGCCATCTCTCTCTCTCTCTTTCATTTATTCATTCTTTCTTTGGTTGCTATTGCTTTGTTTGTTTTTTGTTTTTTGAAATGGGGTTTCAGGTCTTGCTGTCCTGGAACTAGCTCTGTAAACCAGGCTGGACTTGAATACAGAGATCTGTTTGCCTCTGCCTCCCAAAAGCTGAGATTATAGTCATACACCACCACCTCCCACCATATTTTCTTTATTCATCTATTGATGGGCATCCAGGTAGAGTCTACTCCCTGGCCATTGAACAGTGCAGTGGTAAACATGTATGTGCAAGTACGTCTGCGTGACCTATAGTATTTCAGTATATACTCAAGAGTGGTTTAGTGGAATTGTACAGTAGTTTTGTCTCAGTGTTTTTTTTAATGATTTAGTTTTATTTAATGTGCATTGGTGTTTTGCCTGCATGTGTGTCTGTATGAGGTTGTCAGATCCCCTGGAACTGGAGTTACAGACAGTTGTGAGCTGCCACGTGGATGCTGAGAACGGAACTGGGTCCTCTGGAAGAGCAGTCAGCAATCTGAAGCACTGAGCCATCTGTCCAGAACATCATTTGTTTCTTTGATGATTGTCATTCTGACTGGGAAAAGAAAGACTCTCAGGAACTTTCCAGAAAGCTCGGTGGGAGGTGGAGGAGTGGCGTCTGCCTGAACCGCGCTGTGCTATGCTCCTCTTTCAGCTCTCTGGCACCGGCCTGCTCACTGGCTGTAACAAAAAAAAAAAAAAAATGGTGAAAGAAACCACTTACTATGATGTTTTGGGGGTCAAACCCAATGCCACCCAGGAAGAATTGAAAAAGGCATATATAAAATTGGCCTTGAAGTACCATCCTGATAAGGATCCAAATGAAGGCAGAAAGTTTAAACAGATTTCTCAAGCTTATGAAGTTCTTGCTGATTCCAAAAAAGGGAGTTATATGATAAAGGAGGAGAGCAGGCAATTAAAGAGGGTGGAGCAGGTGGTGGTTTTGGCTCACCCATGGATGTCTTTGATATGTTCTTTGGAGGAGGAGGGAGGATGCAGAGAGGAAGGAGAGGTAAAAATGTTGTGCATCAGCTCTCAGTGACCTTAGAAGACTTGTGTAATGGTGCAACAAGAAAACTGGCTCTACAGAAGAAGGTGATCTGTGACAGATGTGAAGGCCGAGGTGGTAAGAAGGGAGCAGTAGGGTGCTGTCCCAACTGTCGTGGGACTGGCGTGCAAATAAGGATTCATCAGATCGGACCGGGCATGGTTCAGCAAATTCAGTCAGTGTGCATGGAATGCCAGGGTCACGGAGAATGCATTGGTTCTAAAGACAGATGTAAAAGCTGCAATGGAAGAAAGATAGTTCGAGAGAGGAAGATTTTAGAAATTCATATTGATAGAGGCATGAAAGATGGTCAGAAGAGAACATTCCATGGTGAAGGAGACCAAGAGCCAGGACTGGAGCCAGGAGACATTATCATTGTGTTAGACCAGAAGGACCAGGCTGTTTTTACACACCGAGGAGAAGCTCTTTTCATGTGTATGGACATACAGCTGGTTATGGCATTGTGCGGCTTCCAAAAGCCAATGTCCACTCTTGACAGCAGAACCATAGTCATCACCTCTCATCCGTGTCAGATTGTCAAGCATGGAGATATAAAATGTGTGCTAAATGAAGGTATGCCAACATATCGTCGGCCAAATGAAAAAGAATGTCTAATCATTGACTTTAAGGTCAACTTTCCTGAGAATGGCTTTCTCTCTTCTGATAATCTCTCTTTGCTGGAAAAACTCCTTCCTGAAAGGAAGGAAGTAGAAGAGACTGATGAAATGGATCAGGTAGAACTGATGGACTTTGATCCAAATCAGGAAAGACAGCGTCATTATGATGGAGAAGTGTATGAGGACGATGAACATCACCCCAGAGGTGGCGTTCAGTGTCAGACCTCTTAGTGGACCAGTTACTGTCTGTCACTCTATATGCAGTAGTGAATATGGGAAGGACTGTAATCATAATATGCTCACTACTTAGCTGTTGTTCTTGTTTTATTATTCAACTATAGTAGTGTTTTAAAAGATAAATGAAGAATAAACACAAATATAAAAGCTCTGACTTTGCCCTGTATGTATGATGACTTCAATGTTCAAGTTTAATACTTGTAAAAACCTACTTTAAAAGTTCCCTAGCATCTGTTAGGCCATATCTTCTGTAACTGATATTAGCTGTGTACATTAGACTGATATGCTAGGTATGTGTTATATGACCCTTAATTGTTAAGCTATGGAATTAAAATTCTGTATTTAAGGTAATCAGAAAAAGAAAACAATTAGTAGTGACATGTTGGTCTGTCTAGTTGTATGAAGTGGACTAATTGTGATGCCTCTGCATTGTATTGCCTCAGCCATTACTAGAAGGTGGCATAATACATCATTTCACCTGCTATTAGTGACAGAAATGATACATTCCTAAAGAAATTTATCATAAACTACTGCCTAAGGGCTTGCTCTTCTAGATTGCATTCTCTTCTGCTGTGCCATCTGTTAAAAGATTTTATATATGTGTGTATATGCATATATGTGTATATATACATATACATGCATACATACATACATACATACATATATACACACACAGTTAGAGAACATGGCCACCTCTTTTCCCTTCTCCTTAAACCATAATAAGCCCTTGGGTAGTGACTTCCAAAACCCAAGTAATTTTACAAATTAAAGTAAAGAGACCTTGTGTGTGGGGAAGTGAATTGCATGTATCATCTTTGACTTGGGCTCCAACATAACTACAATTTAATGTTGGTAGTATAGCAAATTATGAATAGCTTTGTTGTATGTTTTAAAGTCACATGTTCACATGCTTAAATCTGAGTATCAGAATTTAAGCAGTTATTGAAATGTATGACTGTCTCCTAATACACTGATTATAAAGTGTTAAAAGAAAAAGACTCTCAAAGAAGTTTTCATTTGTCTTCCTCTGCTACCTAAGAACGTTGAACACTTTTTTTTTTGGTTTTTCCTGACAGGGTTTCTCTGTGTAACAGTTCTGGAACTCCCTTTGTAGACCAGACTGGCCTCAAACTTACAGAGATCTGCCGGCTTCTGCCCCTCTCGAATGCTGAGATTAAAGGCATGTGCCACCACTGCCCAGCTTGTTGAACACTTCTTTTTTTTGTTTTTGTTTTTGTTTTTGTAGACATGGTTTCAGGGACTCTGTAGGAAAATTTAGAATCCAGTCCTACGATACCTCCAGTGCTGCTAAGAATTCCTCCAGACATTTGGGCTCTCTTGTGCTTCCATATGAATTCTAGAATTACTGTTTCTAGGAGAATGTCACAGCACATTGATGGGGACTGTGTTGAATCTATAGATTAGATTGCTTTTGGTAATGTAGTCATTTCCACTATGTTAATTCTGCCCACCAATGAGCATGGGAGATCTTTCCAGCTTCTAGTGTCTTCACCAAGATATTTTTTGGTTTTGGAGCTAAAGGAAATGGGATTTTTTCACTAATTTTTTGTTTGTTTTTTTTTTATTTGAGATTGGATTTTTTATTTTAAAATTACATAAGGGGGCTGGAGAGATGGCTTGGGGCCTAGAGAAATGGTTCAGAGATTAAGAGCGCTGGCTGTTCTTCCAGATTCCCAGCAAACACATGGTGGCTCACAGCCATCTGTAATGAGATCTATTGCCCTCTTCTGGCCTGCAGGCATACATGCAGGCAGATCCTATAAAATAAATAAATAAATAAATAAATAAATAAATAAATAAATAAATATTATTTAAAAATTACATTTTTATGCTGGGTGGTGGTAGCACATGCCTTTAATTCCAGCACTTGGGAGGCAGAGATCCGCCTTGTCTTGAAAAAAAAAATACATACACTATTTATTTATTGTGTGTATGTATGTATGTACCTGCATCCCAAAGATTCTGGTAACTTGTACTTTTATTTTCACTTAGTTTTAGAAACGTTCCAATTTCCTCCCTGATTTGACCCACTGGCCACTTAAAGGTGCCATTCAGTCTCCATGTATTTGTGCAGTTTCTGGAGTTTTTCCTATTACTAATTTCTAATTAACTTCACTATACTCTGTAAGATACAAGCGGCCATTCGATCCTTTTGTGTCTGGAAAGCCTTGGTTTGTAGTGCTAGAGACGTTTCCCAGGTGCCCTGAGAAAAGTGTGTATTCTGTTTCTGTTGGGTGGACTAGCCTGTCATTCTATGAAATATTTGTTAAGTCCGTATGTTCTGTGGTAGAGCCCAACACTGAGGCTTCTTTGATAATCAGTGTGCAAGGTTCCTTATCAGTTTGTGAGGTTTCTTTGATTATCAGTTTGGATGCCCTTTCTAGAGATTAGAGTGGAATGATGGAAGCACCCACTCCTAAGAAATATATCTGGCCCTATCTGACCTTATATGCCCACTAGTGTTTGTCCTATGGAACCCAACATTTGCTTCCTTCATATTTACAATATCTTCTAGATGGACGTTTCCCCTTACTAAAATCCAGTAGCCTTCTATGTAATTTTGTTTGGAAGCTTCTATTGTAGGATTAGCCATACCAGCTTGTGCTCAAGTTCCTTTCATTTGATGGTTTGCCTCCCCCACTTGACTATCATCCTTGGGCATCTTGAACAATATGTGTGCTTCTTAGAGAAAATGTATGGCTGGAGCTAGTTCTTTAGCCAGTTGGCTAGTCGCTTTCCTTATTGGTAAGCTTTATCCGTATACATTTAAGGTTGCTTTTGAGACATGTGTGCCAACCCCTGTAATTTGATCCTTTGTGATCAAAATTACTGTTTTGTGATCGGCTGGATTGTTGTTCTTTTCTTCCCTGTTAATATCAGGGTATTACTGGCTTGCTGGACTGGATTGGTGGGGTCCTTTGTTCCACCACGAAATGTATTCTTTCTTGTGCTCTTGTAATTGGGGCTTGCTCTCTTCCTTCTCCGTGTATAGTGCTCCTTTAAGTGTAGGGGTAGCTCTGTTTTTAACTCCAGATCCTTAAGATGGCTGCATTCAGAGTCAGTAGCACAACAAAAGGAGATTTCATTCAGCTGCAGACCACCCACCAGGGAAATCGGTTCTCTCACCAAACACTGCAAGCAGATTGGAGGCTCCTGAGCACGGTGGCCTTGTCCTAGTGGTTGGCCTGCCACGCTTTTATCTGCTTTCTGTTTAGGAAGTAGTTTCTTAGTACCCTCCTCCCCCAGGCAGGACCCCAGCAGCTGAACCCTTGTTAGGGGTTCTCCTCTGTGGAGCATGTGTGTTTTCCTCCACCACGTCACTTCCTTTGTGGGTTTCCGAAGCTTCTCTCTCTCTCTCTCTCTCTCTCTCTCTCTCTCTCTCTCTCTCTCTCTCCTTATTCTGACTCTTTTTCATCAGCTCTCAGAGGCCGTCCCCATTCTGCCATTGTCTTAATTAGGGTCTCTATTGATAAAACACCATGACCAAAGCAACCTGGGGAGGACAGGGTTTATTTCAGATTACACTTCCAGGTGACAGTCTTTAGTCAGGGCTGGCAGCAACTCAAACAGGGCAGGAAGTTGGAGGCAGGAGCTGGTGCAGAGACCATGGAGGGGTGCTGTTTGCTGACTCGCTCATCACAATTTGCCTAGTCGGCTTTCTTAGAGAACCCAGGACCACATGCCCAGGGATGGCACCACTCACTCACAATGGGCTAGGCCCTTCCCCATCAATGGCTAATTAAGAAAATGCCCTTCAGCTGGATCTTACAGAGTCATTTTCTCAATTGGAGTTCTCTCCTTTCAAATGACTCTAGATTATGTCAAGTTGATATAAAACTAGCCAGGACAGCCATCTTAACCAGAAGTCCTTGAAACACTCCTGGAAGGCAAGCCCGGGTGAGTAGAATGGAAGCAACCCAGACCCTAGAAAGCCCTGCACCACAGCAATGCTTCCCGGACCCTTAGGTCCTGAAGGGCAGAGCATAGGTAGATGTTGCCAACCACACCCAAAGCCCAGGTGGGAGATCCAGTGAGCTCACCAGTGGAAGGGCCCACAGGAGAACATCTGAAACAGGAGACTGACTGGGCCTGCAATGAGGCCTCTGTGGGGGGGGCACCAAAACAAAGAATAGTGTTGTATACCTTTAACCCCAGCACTGGAAAGGCAGAGGCAGGCAAATATCTGTACGTTCGAGGCCAGCCTGGTCTACAGAGCTAGTTCCAGGACAACCAGGGCAACACAGAGAAACCTTATCTCAAAAAACAAACAAACAAAAAACAAAACAAAACAAAACCAAGAAAAGAAATGGAGGGAGAGCGTAGGTCAGACTCTAGCCCCTAGCTGCCGGACTTTCAGTGGGAGGGTTTTCTGCAGGAGAAGTTGGTAGTCCTGGGGCTGGAACTATAGCATCCAAAGTACCCTTTACCACTGAGTCAGCTCCCCGGCCCCTGCCATTAGTCTTGCTGCATACTGCCTTGCTCACCTTGAGCCAAGCTGAATCCTGAGCAGCAGTTCATCCCACCACTTTCTAAGACGGTTGGCCAACCCCTGCCAGCCACACTTTCTAAGACGGTTGGCCAACCACTGCCAGCCATTCATATTTATTTTGAACACATTCCATGTAGATGCTAAGTAAGTCGGATCCCATGCTTGTCCCAAAAGGACTCCAAGGTGGGGAAACAGCTTCCTGCTCATTATCACCCTGTGCATATCCTGTGTTTGTGAGGAGGCCTTCCTGCATCCTGAGGACATTCCAGGGTAGGCATTCTAAGTGGAGGAAGCTGCCTATGCCAAGCGCCTGGAGGGGTGAGGTCACAACTATGGCTGGCTCTTCCTGACTATCCAGCTATGCCTTCCCATTTGAGTCCTGTACAGGAGGACATTGGGTAATGACATACCCATTCACAGTCTGGTGGGTGCGGAGTGCCTGCTTCCCACATTTCAACCCACGGGTGCAATCCCTGCTTGGGCTCTCCAGCATAAAGGGATGTTAGAAATACCTTCTAGAGAACACCATTGTTCAGGTGGGTAGGAAATGGATTGGTTATCCAAAGGAGTAGGGACAGCAGGTATGGACAGGAGAGCAGGTCAATGCCTCTGGACAACATAACCTCAAGGACATAGGGGACATAAGCCGGGACAACTGTAAGGAATAGAGAATGGAAGAAGAAACAGAGGTGACAGGCTACTGACATGACTAGGAGAGCCATGAGAGGTACAACTAGGCATACTGAACCCTAGGAAGGGGGCAGGATAGCCTACAGTGGCATCACCTTCAGTGCCTCCATCAGACCCTTGCTTGGGAAGCAGATGCTATCCAGGACAGGTGTCAAGTCCAAGCTAGAGCAGAGGGCACACTCCAGAGAGATGACAGAACTCGCCTGGCAGAGAATAAATAGATGGACCAAGACTACAGAAGGGACTTTAGATGGAACGTGCCATCGGCGACACAGTTGTCACACGGTGGGCCCATAGAAAGTAGTTACAGGGCAGTGAGCACCAGTGTCCAGCACTAGGCCCAGGGTGACGTTTGAATAGACTTCTGCGGATCTGCTGGAGCAGGGATTGGTGACGACATGGATAATGTGTGCACGTGCATCTGGATACCAGGCCTGGTTCACCGAGGTTCAGGGCAGTTCCATCGGCTTGCACGGCTCCGGCGTAGGAATGGACTATCGTCATAGAGTGGATGGGGCCTTGCAGGATATGAGTGATGGCGGATGAAGCGTAAGAGGCTGGGGCGATGTGGTCGGACCTGCGCCCGAGCAAGCAACGCCACCTGCTGGGCAGACACGTGCGCTGCCGCAGAAACCGCAGACTCCGGGTCACCCTGCAGCTGTCCTAGGTCTGTATAAAGGGGCGGTTAGGATGCCTGCGAGAGGAGCCTGGGGCCGGCCCGCACCCATTCTATCTTGTCCACTCCTCTCCAGCACTCTCCCCCATGGCACATCCGGTCCTCACCCTGGAACAGAGAGTCCAACAGGTCCTGACTGACTCCGCTGGGACTAGCGTGATAGACGAGGAAGCCTGTACCAAAGCAAACCAGTGAGGTCTGGCCCAACCCTAGAAGAGGCTGGCTCAGCTCTGGGATCCCTAGCCACGTGGGTAAGACCGCCTCACCTATGAGCACAGTGGCGGCCCGGCGCAAGGGGTCCTGTGGGCTCCGCAGGTAGCCCTGGGTCTGACTCAGGAAATGCTTAACATGGCTTGGATATCGCTGAACCTAGGAACACAAATGCTCATGACAGCACGGAAGGATCAGTCCTTCCTGGAAAAGAGGCTGGGCAGGCAACATGAACAAAGGCTCCGGACTGACAGGCCTCAGGAGCCCGGGGGTCATGTTCAGCTCGGGTGGAGACTGCTTTGAGGGGGAGTGGCCTATAGAATCCTAAGAGAGCAGAAGCAGACGGTACCCCTCTCCCCATCACGGTGCTTCCTCTACTAACCAGGCGGTGGCAGACACGGCTTAGAGCCTCAGGGCTGTCATAGTGAGCCACAGTGACCATCTCCTCCAGCAGGCCCCATCGAAGGGCCTGGTCACAGCGAGCTAATGTCCACTCTGAGCTCTGGAATGGAGGAAACAAGCAGGGTTAGGGGTCCAGAAGATGAAAAGTGGCGGAAGAAAAGGAACTGTGGCCAGAAAAGGGTGTCAATGTCCAGGGTGAGGCGCTTAGTATAGCAGCCCAAGGGAAAAAGACAAGGACCTCAAGGACTTTTAGGTGCAGGTCTTTTTCCCTTGAAACCTTCAAAGAGGCCACAAGGTTGGAGCGGAAGTTCTGGATGAGACAGAACACTGACCTCAGCAGCATCCTGGCTGGAGTCATGTAGGCGCAGCAACAGCGGCACCAGACTCTGCAGCACCAATTTCCTCAGGGGTCCCCGAAGCCCCAACCGGAGCCCTCTCTGACCCCGCCGCACCAGCGTTCCAAGGAGTCCCACTGCCGAAGCACGGACAGAGTCCCGAGCCTTCATGAGGAAATATAGTCAGAATTCAAGGCAGAAAGTGTGAGAGAGAAGGTCAGTGCAGAGTAAGGAGGGACGGGGGAGGGGGGGGCGAATCAGGGGGCTTCAGATTAAACCTCGATCTGATGGGCAGGACCACAGGCAACTGGGTGGGCACCCTAGGGAGAGCCTGCAGTTGGGACTGCGTAACTATAGACAGTTCCAAGCGGGACACGGTGGGACCACAGAGCAGGATTTTGCTCACATCGTCCAGTAGCGGCGGGAGGCGTGGTCGCAGCTCAGAGCTGAGGAGCCTCACCGGTGCTCCCGGCTGCAGCAGCAGTCTCCGCAGCGCGCCCAGTGCAGCACCCACGAGCCGCGTGTCGCCTTCGCCCAGCGCTCTAAGGAGTACCGGCAGCAGCGTGTTCACGTGCCTTATCTGTAAAGACAGGACTTGTGGCCGGACCCTTCCAGACACAGCCTAAGTCCCGCCTGGCCCAGCACTACCAGAATGGCACCTTCCCACGATTCATTGCAAGGTGGCCAAGACCAAGTAGGCCTAGCCAGCGCACGGTGGGCTCTGGGTCGCCCTGCCAAGTTCGAAGCCTCTCCAGGATGACATCCTCCCGTAAGAGTCGTGCAGTGGGCCGGCTCTGCAACAGCTAGGCAAGAGGCATAGAGTCAGTGCATCTCTGCGTCTGGGCAGGCAGTCACCCCTCACTACACTCCTGGGAAGCAGGCTCACCCCAGTAAAGAAGGCCATAGCTGTGAGGCGATGCGGTTCGTTGGTGCTTCGTAGCCGAGGAAGCAAGTCTGCAAAAAGGCCTCGGAGATGGTGATCGGCATGCGCCACCATGGCACTGGAGGAGGGTAAAAGGGAGCTCTTCCTTCGCTTGGAAGGGCTCATCCCACCACCTCATCTATGCCACCACCGCACCTTGCCAGCAGGGAGCCTCCTCCTGTTGTGTTGTCCTGGGGTGTCTCCTCACCTGGCCAGCAGCAGGACACCCTCCAGGTGCGTGTGGGCTCCTACCAGTCTCCTCCAGCCTCCTGCTTGCTCCATACACGTGACCACCATTCGGCCACCATCCCCTGTGAGCAGGGCCTTCAAGGCCTCCACTGTGCAGCTGGAGGTGGGAACAGTAGAGTGGTGGGCAGTGAGGGCAAGAAGGGCCTGTCCCATCCCCCACTCACCCAAGTGTACCTTCTCACCTGGCATGACTGTGAGGTGGCCCTCGGTGAGAAGGCTCCCAAACTTTAGGGCTCTCAGGGGAATGAACACCTTGAGCCAGCTCATGCAGCTGTGTGACCAGTGCTAACAGCAGGTGGGGGTAGAAGCCTCGAGTGGCTCCCACGCAGCCAGAGACTGACAACATCTCCCCAAGAGCGCGTGTGGCCTGCAGATCGAGTGAACCCACCCTTGGAACTCTGCCAAACGTGAATGCGTGCAGGACATCCCCCACAAGTGTGACTTGGGCGCTAATCTTTAGTCCCACCATCACAAAACTACTCTTGGATTGCTTGCGGTTGGGCCACGCCCCCCATGGCACCTCCTGGAGCCACTTACTGCCAGTGCCCCAGGCTCAGGACCCGCCGTGCCCTTCAGTGCCCACAGCAGTTGCACCAGCACCTGCCCATTTACGCGCTGGTTCCGGCTCAGGCTTCGCCACAGCTCAGCGGCTGCCCTGGGGGTGAAGGGCCTCGGAGTGAGGAGGAGCTGTGAGGAATTCTCAGGGAAGCCTACCACTCGGGCTCTAGGAAAAACCTCCAGAAATAAACCATCTTCCAACTGGCCCACATCCCAGAAAAAAAACAACGGAACCAGTCCCAGAGGCCAGGAGCCACCTGGACCACACTGAGCCCTGTTAGGTCGGAGACAGGGAAACAGACCTGTCCACTACTTCTACTATTTTAATTATTGTAGAGCATAAATCTGGGATAACGTCTGGGGTAAATGACCCAAAGAATCAGAGGCTTCCAGGAGCCCAAGCTACCCTGATTTCTTATCCCACCCACATCTGCAGGAAAAAGCAGGGAGGGGGGGTGCGCACGCGCGCTAAACTAAACCTGGGTATGGATGGGGCCAAATTCTACGATCAAGCAATCAAGCGGGAAGGGGGAAGGAAGCCGCGTGGGGCCGCACAGCTGGGAGGGCGGGGCAGGTTACCGGTCTGGGGGTAGTGAACTGGGTAGCAGAGCACACACCACATCCTGCGCATGCTCCAGAGCCAGTGCGCTCAGCACCCGGAGGGCTGCCCGCCGCGGTCTTCCCTCTGCCAGGCTAGGTACCTGTGCCAGGAGCCCACGCACCAGACTGTGGACCTGGGTAAAAGGGACCAAATGTCAGTGGTCAGGGTCCCTTTAACCCAAAAGGAAACTCTTGCCTGCACCGCACCACTTAGTCAGAGCAGCCTTTAGGGGGCGTGTGGTTGAGGTTGCATTCTCCTCCCACCCAGAAGGGAGGCTTGTAGGATTCTCTAGGTTGGAGTGGGAATGCTAACCTGGTCCTCCAGTCGTTGTCCCTGGGCTTCCAGGGCTGAGGACAGAGTGAGCGCAGTTGCCTGGGTCCCGGCATAACCAGCCTCCTCCAAACAGGCAGCTGTATACAAGGCAAGGTCTGCCAAGGCTCCTTCCTCCCAGGAATACTGGGAGGCCTAGGGAAGGGAGAATGGAACATGGAGTTTATGAAGTCCCCAAGCCTAGCTCAGCTTTCTTCCTTAGCCCTCCAGTCTCCTCATCCTTCAGATGGCTACACACCCTCTTCCTCTATGGTCTTTTCCTGCTTTTACCCTCAGAAGTTTCCCCAGCTCCAGTACCGCTTGTCTTTCCAGTGCCTAAGCGAACGACAGCCAAACCATGCACCACCGATGATCATTCCTCAACACTCACCTGGTAGGGTCTCTCAGGGCCTGGCTCCTGGGCATCCTGTGGGGAACAGTTCTCACTGCCCGCTGTGGGGGGTTGCACTTCATTCTCAGGCTGGCCCTCAGAGGCAGGGGTGAGTGTTTGAATGTAGGTCTCAGCCTCAGGTTCAAGCTCCAGGGGCTCAGCCTGAGCGCCTGTAGAAGAGGATCCCACAGGCTGCCCCTGGTTAGCCCGGATTCCTTCAGCTAGAGCTGTCAGAGTTAGGGACCCCACAGGGCCATCTCGGCCCCGGCCCCACACACCCCCAGCCATGGTGTTCCTACCAGTGGCACCTGCTACCACTCTTCCAGTGAAGTTGTGCCCAGATCTGACCTAGAATCAGGCCCCGGGCGGGCCCACAGGCGGGCCTACAGACAGGCGTGGTGGCGTGGGCATAGACGTGCATGCGTGCCTGAGCATGTGCCAGTGGCTGGCTGGGGAAATCACAGAGGTATCCTAGCATGGGCTTGTGAAGGGTTTCTGCCCAGGCTGCTGGAGTTACATGGAATGGCAAGAAGACTGGCTCTGCCCACTAATGCCCGTGTAGATGTGGACTCCAGAGAGGAGGGAGGTCTTTAGCCAACTACCTGCCCCTCTTATCTGGGGGAGGGCTCCAGAGCAGTTTGAGATTATTCTGAGGAGGTTCTAGCAGGGTCAGGGACTGGTCTAGGCCCCTGTATTGTCATACAGCCAGACATCCTGGGAGTGGGTGTGGTCGGATACTGTCATCATCTCTGAACTTAAGGTACTTGGGGTGTGGAGCAAATGGGGTGAAGGCAGGCAAAGCCTCCTAAGGACGTTTGCAAGTGCCCACTGTTGCTGGTGTGGGCCACTCTGTATCCTTGCCAGTTCTGAGGTGGTACATCTTACGCCCTATATGTCCTCCACTCCTCGGCCGAGACTGTTTCCCCATGGCTGCTAAGGCAGTGTGTATGTATACTATGTGCCCAGGTGTATCCCTTTCCAAGTTCATGCTCCCGGAGCTGACCCAACCTCTGTCCTAAATCCCCACTCTCCACCCAAGCACACTGCAGGCACTGCCCAGAACTAAGCCAGGGGAGCTGGATGAACTGGTCTGGCAATCTGCTTGGAGAGGTGGAAACGCGTGTGGAAGTATTCCATGTAATGGGCATTCACCCGGGCATTCACCCTCTTCAGAACCGTGTACCTCAGGCTACCCAAGCCCAACTCTGCCTCCTGCCAAGCCATGAACCTCCCGTGGTGGTAGGTGTAGGAAAGGCCGGCCCCCATAGGCTTACACATTTGAATGCTTAGTGACCAGGGAGTGGCACTATTTGAAAGAATTAGAATTAGTGGGTGTGACCTTGTTAGAGGAAGTGCATCCTTGGGGGTGGCCTTTGACGTTTCAAAAGCCCATGCCAAGTCCAGTGTCTCTTTCTATATACAACTCTCAGCAACTTCTCCAGCACTATGTTTGCCTGTGTGTCACCACGCTCCTCAGCGTGATGACAATGGATTGACCTCTAAAACTGTAAGCAAGCCCCCAGTGAAGTGCTTTCTTTTATAGGAGTTGCCAGGGTTCATGGTGTCTCTTCACGGCAATAGGATGGTGACTAATACACTCCTCCCAGGCAGTTCTTCCGGCCTTGCCTCGCTTGCTGTGCCCGAGTATGCCAGCTCTCAGAGAGTCAGCTCCTCGGCACCTCAGCTTTTTCCATCTTCTCCTCCTTCCTTGGTTATTGGGTCAGAAGCTGACAACCCCAAAGCCTGATTGACTTATCATAGGTGATAGATCATGCAGGGCTGGTGTGGGAAGATGGGGGGATATACTGATGGGGGACATTGCCCTTAGTAGATGTGGGAGCCTGAGGCTATGAGACTCTGACACTTCATCTCAACCTTCTAGTAGGTGAGGGCCTTCACAGTAACATCCTCAAAACAGGTAAACACAAACCTTCTGCGTCATAGAGTCCTGCAGTTCCACTCAGACCTGGTCTCCACAGTCCAGCCCCATGGCTGCCTTCCCACATGCTGGGTAGATCTGTGCCTCCTCATATGCCTGACTCCCAGCCCAGCTGAGCTCTGATCCCGAGCCAGCATCTCTCCCTTCTCTTTCCCCTCCCCTGCAGCTGTGTGAGCCATTTCCATCTCCGAATGAGTCTAGAACCTTTGCCCAGCCATTCCTGAGCCACTTTCACACAATTCCAGCCTAGCTCTGGAAGTCTCTAGAAGTCAAGAGAGTAGCAGACATTCGTGAACTAATGACACACGACAAGTTGTGGGGACAGTGAGTCATGTTGTTTCTGGTCGTTCGCCATCCCTGTGGTTTTTACAAGGGACCTCCAGCACCCAGACTGTCCACTAGAGCCCGAAGCTTCTCTGACAGTGCCACCTGCAGAGAAAAATAAGAGGGATCTGAGCAGCTGGGGCTGGGAGTGGGACAGGGAGCACACAGGACACAGGGCAGGCCACCTATAGGCCTACCGGATACACTGGAGGGCTCTGCAGCTGCTTATGAGCAGGGTTGAGGCGGCTCAGGGACTGCTGGGCGAAGGTTCTGGACTCATCCAGAGATGGAAGTGTCTCACACAGCTGCAGGGGAGGGGAAAGGGAAGGTTAGAGATGCTGGTTCGGAATCAGAGCTCAGCTGAAGTGAAGGCGCAGATGAGGGGCAGTCACCTGTCCCTGTTGCAGGCAGAGTTGCAGCAATGGCTCCACCTGGGCTGGCTTCACAGTGCAGGGCCCCTGAGCCCCTCGGGGCCAAACCTTGAGTTCCTGCCCAGCCTTGGGTGGGGGCTCTTCTGCCAACTGCAGTAGGTCCATTAGGAAAAACCCTGAGCAAAAGCAAGAATAATGTCAAATAGGGGCTGGAGACTCGAAAGGGGGCAAAAGGGAAGCAGAGGGAAGTCACCATCGGGGCCTAGGAGCCGGAAGGCAGCCTTGCTCCCTGGCAGTGTTTGCTTCTCACGGTCCTCTGTCAGTTTCATTCGAGGTTGGCCTCCCACAGACACCAGCTGCAATGACAGGGTGTTCAGATGGCTGGACTCCTGTCCCCTGCCATCCATGTTCTTCCAGACTTGCCCTACCCGGGGCCAAACACTCTCTTTACCTTGTAGACACAGCCCATAGAAGGCTGTTTGGGACAGGTGACCACACTGGTACCAATGCCAATGATGTTCACCTCACTGCCCTGTGGGGAGAGGAGGTGGCAATGGGCCCAGCTGCCACCTGCAGAGTGCCAGAGCCCCCTAGACTACCCTCCACCTGTCCCTCTTCCACTCTACCTTCTGGGCCAGCCGTGCTAGCTCCTTCTCATCAATGTTGTTGCTGACTGCAATGGAAACGGATTCTAGCCAGGGCACCTGGAACCTGTAGGTAATGGGTTCATAGGCAGCACCCCCTTAGATGCTCTTGATTCACCCTGGCCTCTTTCCTTGATTCTTCCCTCCCCATCAGCCATGCCTATACCCACCCTTTTCTTAGGAACTCCTGGTGGTCCTACCCTACTCCTCCCTCCCAGGGCTTTTCCAGTTGTTTCGAAATAGGATCATGGTCTCACTATAGGAGAGACAATCCCTCTTGTCCAAATCCTTGGGACTCCCACAAGGAGTTTCTAGGAGGCACACGACACCCCTCATGGGGAACTCACTCGGCACCAACAGTTCGAAAGATCCCACGGATCTCCTGAGCCTGCTGAAGCAGATCACCGCTGTCCAGCCTCACGCCCACTGCCCTGTAACCCAGCTCCCCCAGCGCCAGGGCTACTGCCAGGAAGTTGGGAAGACCACTTCTGCATGTAAAAGACAGGATCAGGAGCTCAGTCGCTCTACCGAGGCCACCCTGAGAGACTGCTCATACCTCACCTGCGTACACTGTAGGAGTCTAGCAGACCCTGGAAAGCCCGGGGAAAAGCCAGGGCATAGGCCACAAATGCTGCCCGTTCCCCTGGATGCGGCTCCTGCACCTCTAGTCCCAGGTAGTCGCACACACGCTTCAGCCACAAATTTACACTGGCGGCCAGGTCCACAGTGGGGCCCTCACTAGAAGCTGGAGCCAACATCTGCAGAAAGAGATTAGATAAAAGATGGTTCTAGAGTACAGTGTAAAACCTGGGAGTGGCTAGTATACCGTGGCCAGAGGACAAAGGTGATGCCATGTAATGCCAGCTTTCTAGTACAGCCTTACACCAATCCACCAGCGTATACAGCAGGGGCCAGCCCATCCTAGCCGGGGTAAGAATTGGTTTTGAGATCTTGTCCTCTAGAGTAGAGCTGGCTTGAGAAAGGTACTGACTGATTGGGCCCAGCATGGAAGTACACATTGAGACAGAGGCAGGAGGATCAAGATTTCAAGACCAATCTGGGCTGCACGGAACCCTGACACAACATAAAACAGTACTAACCGGGTCAGGGGGCACCTCACTACCCGAAAATGAAGTGACAAAGGAGTGGGCCAGGGTCCCTGCCACGGGCACACCTCTCAGCTGTCCAGCAAGTGTGTTGCTGCTGCTGTTGAATCCTGGGTAAAAAGGCAGGCAGGCTTAGGGGACTCCAGGAATGCTGGTACCTTCCCTTCCCCAACCTACGCCTTTTCCCGGCCTCACCGCCCAGGTAGCTGTAAATGGAAGCCGTGAAACCCCCATCTGGACCCTGAGCTCGCCGCAAGCCCATCTCTAGCAGTCTCTTATCAGGCCCTGCAATTAGGCGAAGTCGAGCAGCATTGGTGGCTACGAGGCTGTGGAGAGTGACAGGCCAGGAGAGCCCAGGTGAGAGTTGCAGAGTCACCCCAGTGTACCGACTTACCCCCCCCCCCCCAAAACCTTCCGACTGCCGACTGCCTGCATCTCTCAGGAACTCCGCTCACCTAGCGTAACTGATCAGACACAGCAGGGGAGTCTCCAGCAGCTGTACCAGAAGGAGTGGCCCGGACACCTGCAGCAGTGGCACCTGGGGGACGAGCGATTAGTTCCAGAGCGGGGGGTGGGGAGCTCCTGGATCACCCCCCACCCAGATCGCAGGACACTCACACCAGGGAAGGCGAGGGAACCCTCTGGCAGGGCTCGCACCGTCACCCCAGAGCAGTCAAGAGTCCGAAGGTGCTCAAAGAACGCAGGGTCAGTGTCTGGGGGTAGCACTGAAGCCAGGAATTGCACGTCTGGGGGAATAGAGAATACATGTGATCTGGGGGAGGACTTGACCGGGCAAGTGCAGGTCCCCTCAGACAGAGGTCAGGGGCACGGGAGCGGGATTCTCTCCTAGCCGGAGTACCACCAGTGCGGGTTGTGGAGCTACCTGCGTCCCGCAGACGGAAGGCACGCAAGAAACACAGACAGTCCCGCAGACCGGCGGCCAGGGCAAAGGAGCCTCCAAACGGACAGTGGCGGAAGAAGAGCTCGAACTCTGCTGCTTCGCATGCCCGGCCTGCACGCCAGTAGCCCAGCGCCATGGTGGCCTGGTAGAGGTCGGTGAGCAGTGGCCGCACCACCGCGCGCTCCTCGCCGTCCAGCTCCATCGCAATTCAGCACCGTAAACGCAGAATGACAAGCCAGGCTAATGGCGCCCTACTCCGCCCCCCAGGGCACTGGTCCAGGGAACTAACCGACCCAGAGGCGGGCCTTTCCCAGCAGCAGTGGGCGGGGCAAACCACCTAAACACCGCTAGTTGCAGGGACCCAAACCAGCAAGGTAGGCAAACAGCCTACCTCTAGCCCTGCCTACTTGACTCTGCTGTTTGCCCTTGAGAATGGTTCTTACAGGATAGTGAACTTCAACTAGCAGGGGCAAAGGCAAAACAGCAACGCCAAACTTAACAGGGTTGGAGTGCTTGATAAGATTGTACTTTAGCCTTTCGCCCCAGAGCAGGGCTGGGCAAATAGGGTTACCTACAGAACTGTGAGCATCTCCCTGGAAAACCAGGAGCCCCTAGAGGCCAGAGCTGCCTTTCAGGTGAGTAGGGAACCCAAGCACCAGTCAGGGGCATGTTTGTTCAACCCAGCTACCAGGTCCATAGTGAGTCAAAGTCCTAAGATAGTTTTTGTTCAGAGTGGTAGCGAATGTCTTTAATCCCAGCCCTGGGGAAGCAGACACCACAGGGCAATCTAACAAGTTCCAGGTCAGCTAAATTTATTCTCAAAAAGAAAGAAAAGGGGGAAAAGTGTGTGGGTGCTTCTGTACTACAGGCAGACTTCAAGCTCAGAGGCCAGAAGAGGGCACCAGATTGCCTGGAGTTGAAGTTAATTACACCTGGTTGTGAGCTGGGAATTGAAACCCCATCTTCTGGAGAGAAGTCACGGCTACAGGCTACATCATCCTTCCTCAGGTTACAGCTTTTGTTGGACCCTGCATCCCAGGCCCCACCGGAAAGCTTTTGAGGAGGAGGGACCACATTGCTTCCTCGAGGCTAAGGAGCATGATCAACAGCACTGGCAAGGTCCAGCCACACTTGGCACCTCTCACCAGGCATCCACACGATTTCACCAAATACCCAAGCACTGACCACAGTGGAATGGGCAGAAAAATTCCACACAGTACAGCTGGCTGTCCATATTCTAACCATCCCAGAACATGAAAGATTGGCCCTTTGTTGGGGGCTGCAGACTCCTGGCCCCTTGACTTTCTTTGCCTGCCTCAGACGCTTTGCCTGCCGGAGTGAAGCAACTTGTTTTCCTGTGTCTGCAGCTGCTCTGAGCATGAGACTCTCATGAGTTCCTGATGGCAGAGGAGTGAATTCTGGTGGGTTTTACAGCTGGAAATCCCAAGAGCTGGGGTGTGGCTATCAGTTAAGGATCCCTATATAATTGGGGAGGGGGAGGGAAAAGGGAAGTGGGGAGGAGGTGGAAATTTTTAATAAATAATAATAATAAAAAAGGATCCCTATATAAGTTTCCTTGGAGTACAATAAAGTTGGCATTCTTGTTTCAAGGATGACCCGTGTCCCCGTGTCTCTGTGTGCATATGTGTTTAAATCTCCAGTCTAGTTCCCGGCTCGCATACTGTCCCATAGGGCAGGCGCTACAGCCCCCCTTCAGTTAACTGCACTGCCCCTCCAGAGGTAAGGAGGGAGGAGTGATGTTAGATCAGGCCTAGGCAGACTCCACACAGTCACAACAGCAGGGACAAGAGGCACAGGGTGGACAAATATGTGCCCAATGGATTCTGTTTCTGGCTCAAATGGCTTGAAGAGGCAAAAGGTGGGCTAGGCAAGAATGGGTAGAGCCTGGCAGAGTATTGCACATCAAGTAACACCACAGAGCCAGAGTGCGGGGTCTCAGTCTTTAATCTCATTAGGTCCTCACACACACGAACCACACACTCTCCAACTTTCAGATCTTGTTGAAAGCTGCGATGTCGACACTCTGCACCTGTGGATGGAGACAAAGACTGTTGCTACGGACTGCCTAGAGGCCTACCTGCTCAGGCTTCACAGTGGGGTGTGATGTGGGGCAGTGGAGCCAACGTCCCAGAATCCACCTGGTCTTCCCACCCTAGTACTCATGCCCACTCACATGCTCCTCAAACTTGGTGATCTCCTCTTCTAGCAAGTCGGTGCCCACTTTGTCGTCTTCCACCACACACTGGATCTGCAACTTCCGGATTCCATAGCCAACAGGTACGAGCTTGGAGCCCCCCCAGACCAACCCGTCCAACTGGATGGAACGCACACAGGCCTCCAGCTGGGCCATGTCTGTCTCATCATCCCACTGTGCGAAAACGGGGGGGGGGGGGGGGGCGAGGCGGAGTGAGCCATCTCAGAAACCTCTAGAATACCACAGGGAATGCCCATAACCCCACCACCACCACCACCACCAAACTATACAAGAAACAGTCCCAAAATTACACGTGCCCTACTCCACATTTCTGTTCTTATGCCAAGGTCTTTAAACTTCTATCAAGACCCAGGAGGCTGTGGTCAGGCCACACAACACCCCAGCCTCCAGCTCCGGTTATAAGGTTCTGTTTCTGGTTCTCCCAGAGGCCCACCACCACTCACAGGTTTGACATCCAAGAGGATGGAGGATTTGGCCACCAGTGAGGGCTTCTTGGCTTTCTTCTCTGCGTACTGCCGAAGCCTCTCCTCCCGTAGTCGGGCCGCCTCCTTGTCTTCTTCCTCCTCATCACTGCCGAACAGGTCAATGTCATTGTCCTCATCGTCCTCTGCTGGTGTGGCGGCCTTCTTGGTTGGGGGCTCCACTTGACGCATAGGAGACACATGCTGCCATAGAGGAAGGGAGGAAGGTTGAGACTCATTTAGCCCTCTGGAAGATGAAGCCAGGAGCACAACTCCAAGGCTCCTTCCCAAGTTGGAAAGGGTACTCACCTGGGTCTGGGGGGCTGTGGCTCGGTGAGTAGGTGAACTCTTCTCCAGAGTGCTCAGCCGGGCCTCCAACTTGGAAATGGCCTGCTGCAGATCTTGCACCACTGTGGGCACAAGGGAGACACCAGTCAGATAGCAGAGGCTGGAACTGGAGCCCCACCTGTCAGGCCCAAGCCCTTACCGCCTCGAAGGTTCTGGTTCTCCACTTCCAGACTGGCAATCCGTACAATGAGCTCACTATGATCTCCAGCAGGTCCACTGGAGGCCCCAGGGCCTGAGCTCTGCAAGGGAGGGGAACACTGATCTTAGTACTTTAGCCTGCTTCTGGATTCCCTTACAGCCACTCAGAAGCAGAGCCCAGACCAAGCTGAAGGTCTGGCAAAGGCACAGTCTTACAGGATCCCCTACAGTACTTGGTTAAGGAACTGCTGGAGAAGCAACATAGGAAGGCCTAGGTAGATAAGGGACCATGAAACAGACTTTCTGCCCAGGGAGAGCAGGGAAGACCTGTGTGTGACCTTCAGAAAATGGCTATACAGCCCACTGTGACACTCTCAGCCAAGCAGAGGCTAGGACAAGGGAGCCAAACAAAGAAAGCAGCAGGACTTACAGTCCCAGGGGTGGCTTGGCCCAGGGCCTCAGGGGATTTGGGCAGCATCACCTTGAGCTAGAAATAGGAGGGGAAAGCAATTGAGGGGCTAGACAGAAAGAGCATGGAGGTGGTGCCGACACCTGTGATCATGCTCCTGAGGTGGCCCCAGGAGGGCACAGGGCAGGCTCCCCGTGCAGGAAACCCATGCGTCTAGCTTCATGTTCTCATGTTAGTTCCATTCATAGTGGGGGAGTTACTGGCTCTGAAGAAATAGTTGCATGCAAGTCCTAGCCCAAGCAGATCTGAGCAAGCCCTGCTAGGACATCCTCTGAGAGAGGGTGACGAGCGCTCTTAGTATCTGCTAGGCAGAATCTACTCCACACGAGAGGTAACAGACACACAGGTCTTGCCAAACACAAGCATAGCAGCATTTGGGCTGACAACAAATGTGACTTTCTTTCTTTCTTTTTTAAAAACTTGCATGTGGCAGCAGAGCCCTATGGTCGGATTTTTGGCACAGCTGGCATGGAAGGGAAAATACCTTCAGTCTACCTGCAAGCAAGGCCAAGCAGTTCCGAAGACTAGAACACGTGAGTGTATGCTAGGCTAGAATGCTGGGACTGTTTCCACAACACCTGAGGGCTCTCCCACGCTAGACAGCAGGCCTGGTACCAAGGAAAGGACATGGCAAGGGGCAGCCCAGAGCCAGGACAGTAAATGGCTGCTGAGAACGACTCGGTTTTCTGGATGTTGAAGCTCAAATGTGCCGGACCAAGCACATAAATCTCTCTCCCTAACTCCATGTTCACCGAGACTGGGTGTGCATGGGATCATGAGTTTGGTTGAGGATGACAGGATGTGAACTAACAGGAGTCAGCAGGACCCGGAAGGGCTCAGGGGTGTGCAGCCTTCTGAAAGGTTGTGCATTCTTGACCATCTGGTAGACTAGTGCCCTAGGAATGGCTGTACTTGAATCTCTATGTTAGTTTACATAGCAAAGCAGATTCAATAGATGGAACTATGGGTATGGATCAGTGGTTCTCAACCTCTGGGTCGTGACCCTTTCATAGGCGTCACCTAAGACCATCAGAAAACAGATACTTAAGTTTTGAAGTAGCAATTAAACAATTTTACAGTCAAGGGCACGACAGCATAAGGAGCTGTGGTAAAGGGCTGCCGCGTTAGGAGGGCTGAGAACCACTGCTCTATGCACGGCAGGGATGACCAGACAGAGTGGATTTTCTCCAGACTTCTGAAGGACCCCATGGACACCTTGGTTCTGTCCCGCAAGATGCCCTCTAAAGCTGCTGTAGAGATGGCAGTGGGCGCAGGACCGAGCACAGTAGGGAGCTTAGACCCTGAGCACAGTAGGGAGCGTAGGCCCCCTGTCTCCAGGACTTCTAAGTGAGAAACCTCAGCTGGAGCTTTGAGGTTATTTTGTTTTGTTTTTCAAAGACCTTGTTCTACAGTGCAGATCTCAAAGTTGTGGCGATCCTCCTGTCTCAGCTTTCCCAAGTGCTGTCATTGTACACCTAGCCAGGAAGAACCATTCCAGTCAAGATTTGGGGTTTTTTTTGGGGGGGGGGGGAGACAGGGTTTCTCTGTAGCTTTGGAGCCTGTCCTGGAACTCACTCTGTAAACCAGGTTGGCCTCAGTTTCTTTTCTAGCGTAAGTAGCAAAAGGAAAGCAGAGCAGAAAAAAAGCTAGGGCCAGATGGCTGGGGAAATTCTTTGCCCCTCTAGAGAGCAAAGGAAAACAAATTCACTGTCAAGAGAGCAAAATGCTGAGGGCAGCAGTGGCTGCCTTGGGAAGAGTGGAAGTGTAAGGACCTGAAAGGTCAGAGGCCAGCACGTGACCTGTGAACTACCAGCCATGTTAAGGTATGTGATGGGATCAAAAATACCAAGAGGAACCTCCTGTCAACGCGCAGTTTTCTGTGACTAAGTACTCCTGCCAAGTTCTTGAAAATTTACTAGCAATACCACCACTAATTTAGACCAAATAGGGGATCGGGGCGAAATATTAAAAAACAAAAACATTTTTTAAAGACTGAAGATCTCTACCTTCCACAGGCAGAAAGGCTGTTTAAATTTCAGCTTCAACAATGCTGTTGGTGAGCACTGTATCCCAGGGCCACATGAGCCACAGAGGACAACTCAGGAAGCCTGGAAGCCTGGCAGGAGTCTGAAATTGTTTGGGACCAGTGACCCTTTCTACATTTCCCTGTTTCGAATGGGAATGCCTGTTGACCATAAACCTGTTGCTTTACAGAGAATGCTTTCAAAAATGGCAAACTAGATTCAGGGTTTAAAGACAAAACAAGAATCTGGGCTATCTGGGTAGGTTCACAAGTCTCCTGTGACGATGGGGTGCAGGAGGGCCACAGAGAGAGTGAAGGCTGACAGGACAAGAGGCCAAAGAACAAACATTGCCCCAAGGAGGGGGGCAGGTAGGAAAGGACGCTCAGAACCTCAGAGGGAACCCAACTCCATTGCCTCTACCCCTATTTCAACCTCCAGCCTTCAGGACCATCTGATGACAAATTCACATTGTCTTACGCAGTAAGGCTGTGGTAACCCACTAAAGAGCCATCAGAAAACCTGTTCCAGGACATAAGCCCATTCCAGAGACAGCCTGAGGGCCTGACTTCTCGTCTGCCTGCCATCTAAAGGGGACACCTTCCTCAGCTAGTCCAGAATGCTAGAGCTAGATGGGGTACACCCAGCCTTGGTCTGAGACCCCGGGAGCCATGCAGGGTGCCCTCTTCCAGGCCTTAGTTCAAGGTGATGCTGACTCGCGTACCTCACTAAATAACTACCCCCTTTTCATGAAGGGATGTGTGCTTCTTCGGCAAGGGAGCAAGCAGGAAGGAACAGTCTTGCAAGGCACGTGCCTACAGTCCACACCCTACAAAATGACACCCCTTAGCCCAGGCAGCCCATGGCAGGCACTGCAGGAATAGCTAGAGTAACTCCAGCACGCACGAGAGAGAGACATGGAAGAGTCTAGAGAGCAAGACCATTTTCCATGGCAGTGTGGTTATGGAGGCCTCAGCACTCACACACTACAAGAGCACAGCACCACACCCTGAGCCCTAACTTGCTCCAAGGCCAAAATAGTCAGCAGTACTGAAGGGCTGAAAAAAAGAAAAAAACAACTCAGACATGCTGTTTGGCCGAGCACGAGCCCATGGGTACATGGGTCGTGGGTACTCACTCCGGCCAGGGATTTCTGGATGTTCTCTCTGGCTCTCGCAATGTCACGGAGGATCACGCTGGCACCATTCTCCTGCAGACAGTGCAGAAAGAACTAGTCTTTTTTGCTTTGGTTTTAAAAAAAAATTTTTTTAGACAAACACACATACACACACACACAAACCCCACACACAAAAACAAAATCCCTAAGAACCCTCACTCAAAAAGCAAGAATGCATTACAAGGAGATGAATGCATTACACAGAATGAAAGCTCCCAGGACAGAAAAGCAGAAAGTGACCGAGGCCAGGACCACAAAGTCTGCAGGTAGCCGTACAAGCAGCGGCCTGGCCACACACCACCCCAGACGCCTGGGAGCAGCAAGAGTCCCATGTTAGGATCAGAGGCCGAGGGCAGAAGCACCCCAGGATTCAGCCAAGGTCTTTCTGAAGATTTCTTCAACAGGGCCCCTTGGTCCTAACAAGATGTCTCTGTCCCACGCGGTTCTGCCAGCCCTAAGCACAGTGCTCACCTGGCGGGAGCCAGCAGCCACAGGCCCATTCATCTGCTCGTAGAATTTCCTCTCCGCATCGTCATATTTGAACTTGTCAAACCAAATCTTCTCGTGCACTAGAAAGTTTGTAGCCATTTTTCTGCTGAGATGGGAAAAAAGTGGCCAGGTAAGTGTGGCTAGAAAAAGTCCGCAGTCAACCACAGACTTCCCCTTCCCCACAGGCGCCAGGTCTATCCTGCCTAAGTACCTTGGACTAGGGGTGCCATGAAGGCTTTGGCATGCTGGGCTAGCTCACAGTCCTGCTTGGCTCATGAAATGCCTCTCTGCTGCCTAAGACCAGTGTTCAACACCAAGCCCCGTCCACAGACAGAGTCAACAGTCCTCCCACCCTCCAAGTGGGTTTCCCTACCGGGGCCTGGGTGAGGGGTATCCCGAGGCCAGTCCTCCAGACCACCAGGCACGCAGGCCCTGACTTTCTGACCACACAATCCAACCATACCCCAAACCAACACAGCAAGAGCACAAAAGCAACCGTAAGATCAGCAGCCGGCCGCCGACCTACCCTGCAGCCAAACGGGTTTGTAACAATGAGACAAGTTCACTGTCCCCTAAACTTGTTGTTCACAAAATGTGTCATCCCAGCATGCAACGTGTTTGTCTTTTTCAGTAATGTAAGTACTCTTAGTACTTAAGTTTTGATTAAGATGGAAAAAAAACATCAAGAGTACAATGAAAGCCCTAGGGTCTGAGAACTGCTGTTCTAGACCAGGGTCTGGCTCACTAAGCCTATGCAAGTTATGTCCCACCATGGAGCTTCTAAACCTGGAGCAGTATGGGAGCTAGGGGCTGCGAAGTGTTCACAGAGCCCACCGTTCACTAGCCCGTCCTTCCTACCAGGTACGACAGACCAACCACTCTCTCTGCCAATTTTCTGTGTAGGAAGCCTCATGCCATCATCAAACAAGTGCCTTCTAACAAGAATAGAGTCCTGACACGGGCAGGTGGGTGGACTGAGCCAGGGGGCCTCTGCGTCCTTGTGTAGGAAGTACCAGTAGGGCAGAGAAGAGGGGGCCTCCCCATCAGCCCGTTTTGACCCAGCTCGCTTGTTTACTGGGTTCCATTCCCACTCTCCCCTTGCCACTGGTGTTACTCCTGTCTCTTCCACGTCTATCCATCAGACCTATCTGCCTAGGGGCCACCTCCAGTGGTCAAATATTACGACCCAAAAGCCTTTCCTGGCCTTCAGAGACCATTGTTAGGGCTCTACCCACTTGTACTGGTGTAAGACCCCTTGGGGGCTCTGGGCTAAAGGCAGGTTTCTCTCCTCACTGGGAGGTAAAAGACAAGCACCCTTCGGAGTCTGTCAGCCATGTGCAGCTCAGATTTAAGGCCCACCAGACCTCCATGAGCACCTCTATAGCCTGGGCTGTGGGTGTCAACACCTGTCAGGTACCGGAGACCCAGCTACAAGGTTTCCCACCCACCCTGCCAATAATCTGTCTTCTGGGTTTCGTGATAGGGGGCTTAGACTTATGTAGACCCCTTCCCCAACCAACACCAGCAAGTCAGAACTCTGTAACCCTCGAGGGCAGAGCACTATAGGTGCCCACCCCACCCTACAGTCAAGCTGGTCAGGTCCACAGGGGGCACGAGGGACACCAGCCTAGAGACAGCTGTCCCTAGTACTCTCATAGCCCAGGTCAGTCCCGACACCTGCAGCCACATTTCTCCTACTTGGGTCTCAGGCTGGACATGGATGGGCCAGAACGGGGCGTGGGTCGGTGAGCCAGGGAGGCAGCTTCTAGGCGCCAGGCTATGCGCAGGGCCTCAGCAGCATGGTGGCGGCACTCAGCGCTGTCATAAGTAGGCTTGCTGAGCCAGGGGGCCTCTGCGTCCTTGTGTAGGAAGTACCAGTAGGGCAGAGAAGAGGGGGCCTCCCCATCAGCCCGTTTTGACCCAGCTCGCTTGTTTCCTACTGCATTGCGACTCCGACGGTCTCTGCGGCCCCTCCGGGCACTCTCTGCCTGACTGGCTCGCTCTTGCAGACGTACTTTCCCTGGGGGGTGGCCATCAAATAGGGCCTCATAGAAGCCCCTTTCAGCTGCATCATACCGGGGCTTCTCCAGCCACACCTCCCGCACCAGTGCTTGCAGGCTGCCCAGAGGAGGCTGGCCATTAGCTGGTGGGCAAGGCTGGCAGGCCAAGGCCAGATCAGGAGAGGCAGCCTGCTGGCCTGTGTCGGGAGTCCCCTGCCTGCGGCTCCCCTCTACCGCCAGCAGCAAGGCCTGAGACCACTCCACAAAAGCCCGCTCAGCCTGATCAAAACAAGACTTGTTGACCCAGATCCCCCAGGTCACGTGGTGGCAGGCCACATGGCTTCCATGCGTACAGGGGGCTCTAAGGGCCAGAGCAGGCGGCTGGGCTGCTTGGGCAGCCACATCTGCCAGCCTCTGGCGGTAGGAGCTTTCTGCCTGGTCGAAGAGGGGCTTGTCCAGCCATACGTGGTCAGCTGAGAGGCCCACAAGGGCCAGGTCTGACTGGCCAAGCCAACTCTTGGGGGAACGCTTCCTCTTTTTCTGCAGGGGCTTCTTGCATTCGTGGCTCTTCCTAGGATCACTCCTGCTGTCGGTGTGGGAGGCCTCTGCCTCGTCCTCTGTGTCCTCCTGGCTGGGCCCGTTCACAGCTGGCACCTTGGCCAGGAGCTGCTGGACGGAGGCGGCGGCTCGCGTGGCCTCATGCTCATGGAAGCGCCGTTCTGCATCCTCATACTTGTGCTTGTCCTCCCAGACGGTCTCCAGCGCACAAGAGGCCTTCCCACTCCTCATCTTCGGGCGCAGCGTTAAAAAGCAAGCACAAGAAGGGCAGTTGCAACACGGCAGAGGCACCTGCCTCCCTCGCCCTCCGCAGTCTGGTAGGCAAGGGTGGGCAGGGAGGCCTGGGCAAATGAGAGGGCAAGCCACCGAAAGGGGCTTGACCGGATGACATGCAAGGGCATGGACATCAAATCCATACCAGGAGCTTTGGTAAATAAAAAATAGCATACATATATAGGCACACACCCACGTCTTATTATTGCATTTGTTGCCTTTGCTAACCCAATAAGCCCACAGCTTGAGAAAGGGATCTAAACAACACCTCCAAACTCAGCAGATACCTTTTCTCAAGGGGTCCCCAGATAGGGTGCCAAACAAAACAAACAGCTGTACTCATTTACAGTAGGCTTTAATAAAAACAATCAGTAGGCTTTTTTTTTAAGTGTAAACACATTCCATGAGATGTATGCTTACTTACAGTAAATTACTCATGGCTTACTGAAATCAAACTTAAGACTGGCTGTGCTTCTGTATATGCTGAGCCTGACACCGCCTAGTGGTGGCTGATGTTTCCAGTTCACTGACAGGGACTTGTCAAGGTGGATGGAGCACCAGCAAGTAGCCCCGCTGAAAGTCACCTAAACCTACCCTGGCCACACAATAACCCTGTCCAGACTTGTGGGCCTTTCCAGAGCAGGGGCAGGAGTCTTGGGAAAGGGAGAGTGTCTGTGAGCCTGACTGACCTCACAGGGACGGGGCCAGGACTGACTGCCCACCATCAACAGGGATCCTTAATCAGCTGTCACCACCTCCCAACCAGGAGGCCACCAGACCACAACTCTATATCCATCTGAACTGAAGGGTCATCACGGGGCCTTCAGAGTCTCAGGATACCACATCCTACTGGCTACTGTCATCAGTGGACAGGACTCTGGCCTCAGGGGCCTCAGCTTCCTTACTGGACATGGTGCTACCTGAAGCTCCGCCCCCTCGGCAGGGTTTGGTTCTGAAGCACACTGCAACAGCCATAAGGGAGGGCTTGCCTCCACTACTCCTGAAGCTGAAAGAGGCACCGTGGAAAAGGCAGGCTCCAGGCTCTACCAGCCAGCCCACAAGGCCACAGGTAAATACTCTTAGTGTATTTGCCCTAGAAGGGTAGCCATTCCAAGACATTGTAGTCTGGACTCAACTAACAAAATTCACGGACTGGGGTAGTAGATGCTGCTACTGTGAGTCTATATAACACCCTGGTCGTCTGGCAGGCTCTCGTGCAGAGGAAGGGAACCCTTTGGCTGGAGAGCAAACGGGCTACGACCTTTTCCTAATATACCCGGCAAAACGCTTGACTGGAAGAGTGTTAAGCTATCCAAATCTCACCTATGCTCAGAACCTTGGAAGACTCAGATTGTCATGCCCTGGAGCCTACCTCTAAGTGAGAGCTAACTTTCTTTAATGCAGCCCACCCAAGCTCTCCTCCCACTGTGAGGAGCCAGGACCAGGAGCCACAAAGACCCTGTGTAGAGAAGTCTCCAGACCACCCCCTCACTTACCAAGGCCAAGTAGCAGGGGCAGGGGCAGGGACTGAGCAGGATCCCAGGAAGCACAGCATTGTGACATCACCCACTGTCACCAAGGGGGCAGCACATGCCATCACAACAGGACCTGACTGACTCCTGGTTTCCAGTCCCTGAGGCTACACTGCTCTCTAAGTTGACCCTCCATTCCCTTCAGCAACGCCCACTAAACTGGCTCTCTACCAAACTTAGACTTGGATGGAACCCTCCTGAAGGCAACAGATGTAGCTACTTCCAAGAAGGGACAGGGTCACTAAGACTGGATACTTCCTTAGGCCACATCTTCACGAATGGCCACCACTTCTCCATAGGGCAGAGGGGGCTATATGCTGACTTGCTTGGTGTGAGGGCCACATGGGTACCTACTTGCTACTAGAACAGCTCATCACACCACTGCCCTGTCCTAGCAAGCTCAGCTCTGCCTAGGTATGCCTGCCTCGGGCAAGGTGATGACGGGGTTCCTTGGCTCGGGTGAAGGGAGGAGACACAGGGCACTTCGCAGGTGTACTTACTTTTGCTTTGGCCTCCTAGGACAGCATGAAGGAAAAGCAGCAAGGTTAGAGCAGTGGGAAAGGCCACCCATGCCAGACAGCGGTTTGGGCAGCCTGGGTGGCCTTTCAGAAGCTGCTTGTCGAGGTGGCACGGCAACAGAGGATAAGAGACACACCATCTAATCCCAGGTGGCTGCCTGGTCCTCCTAATTGAGAGGTAGCACTTTCCCGTTAGCCCCTGATATGTAGCTCTTGGGTTCCTAATAACTAGGAGACAAACAAAAACCACCGTGGAAGCTACCTGCTCCCACCCTGTCCTTTCCTGTGCCTACAGCCTGCAATAAGGTGAGCTGGCACCTACAGATGCTCCCTTAGCTGTGAAGAAGGCTCCCCTTCACTGGTAAGGCTTTAAAAGATAAGGACACTCCCCCACTGCCCTATCTCCAAGGCACCAAGTAGTCCAGACAGCTCTAAGCTGTGGGCTCAGCTGCCACCAAGACCCAGTGACCACGCTGATACTGGGTCTCTTACCTCTGGGTTGGGGGGATAGAGACCAAGCAGGTAGGGATGCCAACCCAAGACAGCACAAGTAGCAAAAGCTCCCAAAGGACACAGTCTTCCCCAACCTACTTTCCCCACAGGTGTACAACAGGCTTGAGAACTTTAGCCAGTTTGCACCCACACTGGGCATACCTGAACTCCATTGCTTCCCTGGAGGATACACACATGCAAACCTGCAGCCATCCAGGAAAAACAGCCTGGAAACATGCAGCAGTGAATTTCTCAAACCCCCACAAGGACAAGTCTGTCACCCATGTCCCTACAACAGGGCTGGCCTTTCTCCTGAGGTTTTATCTAGGCAATAGCAGAAACATGCCAAAGAGACAGAAGTACCAGAAAGGAAGCCAACTTCCAGAGAAGCAGGCTCAGACATGCCAAAGGACCTAGACAGACGCCCTTGCCCTGCTCCTGGATATAGGCTACAGTCCAGAAAGCAAGACTGGTCACCAGAGGTGAGCTGTCAAGATCCTTTGTGTGTGGGAGACGGAGAATGTCTAAGCTCTGGAGGGCCCTGAATACAGGAGCTCACCTGATAGACAAGGCCTTATAGGTCCTAAGTACCAGGACTCAGACCCAGCCCCATTCACAAGGAACTTGCCAAAGAGCTAACTGGCTAAGCTGTAGCTTCCGAGGGCCAACCTACATCTGCTCTCCAAAGAAGGACACAAGTGTTTAGGACTCTCATAGCTTCTACTTACTAATTTGGACTAGTCAGGGCTCCTGCCAGCAACACTTCTGGCTAGGGGACTGGACCCCGAGGAAGATGAGAACAGTTATGTCACAGCTGTGCCCCACCACGGCAGCAAACATCTGAAGGGTTCCATGGCTGGGAACAATAGAGAAAATTTCCCTCCGGGCTGGCTTTCTGAGCCCTAAGTCCCACACCTACTGTCCTCTGGACATTCACAAACAGCATGTCACCACATTGGTCCGGTCATTGATGGGCTCCCAACATTCACTGTCCTCATGAGCAAGGTGGGTAGGGAATGGGGTCTGCCAGCAGGTCCAACTCACACCCCTGCAACCAAGTAGCAACACTCCCTTGCTCAGCTAACCTGAGTCCGTGAACCACGGTAGCACTCAGAATGTGGAGGACTCAAAGCAAAGGCTAACTTTTTAGTCATAACTAGGCACAGGAGTGATAATGTCCTCTCATGGGTTCAATTCTACATCCCCAAGTTCCCACCCTGCTTCTCTGCTCCGGGATGTCCCAGTCCTTTCCAGAAACACTGGCCTGTGCTGTTTGCCCATCTTGAGCCCCAAAGGCTAGTGCCCAGCCTAAGCCCAGGCAGGCCCAAATGCCATGGTTTGTTGGTTCTATTTCTGTTCCAACCTGAGGTACCCTGACCTGACACACAGGTCCTGGGGCTTGCCAGACAGCTCTTGCCCTCTTAGCTCTTCCTTTACACTTGATAACACCTGTGCCAAACCCCATACTTAGGCAGGGAATGATAGTGTGACATCTTAGACCCAGAAAGGAAAATGAAGGCTCTGACTGGTGTAACCACCCAAATGTGCTGAGGTAAGTGATATGTGGAGCTGGAGACCAAGGCACGTTCCAGTACCTGGAAATGTCTCCAACCTGCAACAAGCACACACCACTATCTTCTGCCTACAGTCCCCAAGAGCCACTCTTTCTGACCATCAAACCCTCTCATGCACCCCTGCCTCATTTGCAGTAAGCCCTGGAACCTCAGCTATCCAAAGGCTGAGCCTGGAGAACTAGCCCTGTACCAGCTTCCTCCTGAGAGGACAGCAAGCCATGCAGCGCACATTCCAGGTTAAGAAAGTCTAAGTGGCTCCCTCGGCCAACGCTAACGCTGCAGCTGTTTACGGAGTTCTGCAGTCAAAGCGGAGGCTCATGCTGAACTAGCCACCACGGAGCCTGGGAGGGGACTCCTCATCCCTTTGAGGACTTCTTTCTCTTGACTCTGCTCCCCATGGGATTGGCTCAGGGGGCACCGGGTGGTCCTGTTCCATCCATCTTTTGCTTCACCCTTGAGTATCCGCCTGAGATGAGACTGAGTTATCACCCCTGAGTGATAGGGCCAATTCAGAAGCATCCCCCCCGGGAGGGGGGGCATCTCAACATTAGCTTCAACAAGTTCTTGTGCTGCGAGGTGGCCTTTCACTCTAGAAAACCATGACGCTGGGAGAGAGAGCGCTCATGTATTAGAAAAAGAACGGCCCGTGCCCTTCAACGACCCTTTCCCAAGAAAACTGCCCAGATCATCTTATTCAAATCAGTAAGTGGCCCCGTTACGTTTGAGCCAACCGGCATCACATGCCTTTTCTCTACCCCTGTGTTCGTGTGCCGTTCCACAAGGCTGCACCCGAATCAACTTCCCTCTACGCCTTAGAGCTCGGTATGCCCTCGGTGCTTAACCGCAAGGTCCTAGGACCTTGGTAACAGCTGGGGCAGACGAACGCCGGCCCGGTAAGGGTGTCAGTCATGGCCGTGGCAGGCCGCTGCGCAGCCAGCCTGAAACAGCGCTCAGGAAGCTGGCAACCATGTGGCCACCGGCTCGGCCCCACACAGGACCAGACACCCGCCCGTAGTCCTCATTGATCCACTGGAGCCAACCCGAACGGCCCGGGGCCGGGGCACTCCAGCCTCTGCCGCACGTGCGCTCCTTGAGGCGGGGCCCGCGGTACTCACACGCCAGCCAAAGACGCAGCAACCAAAGCCTGGAACTGCGAGCTCAGGACTGCAAAGGAAAGGGAGGGCGACCGCGCAGCTCCCGGAAAACGCAGCGGCACAGACCACAAGAGGCCCGGCGGGGGACACAACCCTGAGCACGCGCTGCCTCACCCGTGGAGCATGCACCACGATGCATGCAGGAACCATTTTTGCAGAAGTCACGGGGCAGCTACCTCGGGCGCCGCGCTTCACTCGAGGAGTTGTTACAAACAGCAGAGAACCGGACGTCCCAACACGCAGCACCCCTCCAAGGCACGAAGAGTGGAGCCGGCCGGACTAGGGCGGGACGAAACGGAGTTGGTGTGCGCACGCGCCGCTGACGCGTCCGAATCCAGACCGTGCGCAGGCGCCACGAGGCAGAGGGGGCGGGACTAGAGCGCCTGTCCCGACACGGCCGGCGAGACAAAAGGGTGGGACCCGGGCAGCCCCGCCCCCGAGCACCGCCCCGAGCGGCCCGCGCGGGGTGTCAAGCTCGCTAGCCCGGTGGTCCCTGGCTCTGACGCTATGTACCCCACGAGCCCGCCGGCCGTCCCGACCTTGCACCCTGTCCCTCATCGTGCTCGTCTTCCCCCGCCCCGGAGCCTTGCTGAGTCTCCGCGATCACCGGCTCCCGGCCCGGGTCCCGTAGCGCACCCGCCGCCCACCGCGCCCGGGCCGCGGCCCCGCGTGGCCGTAAAAATGACTTTCCGCAAGGCCTACTCCATCAAAGACAAGCTGCAAGCCATCGAACGCGTCAAGGGCGGTGAGCGGCAGGCCAGCGTGTGCCGCGACTTTGGCGTACCGGGCGGCACTCTGCGCGGCTGGCTCAAGGACGAGCCCAAGCTGCGCTGGTTTCTGGACCAACTTGGTGGAGAGGTGGGCACGCAGCGCAAGAAGATGCGTCTGGCCAACGAGGAGGAGATCGACCGCGCCGTCTATTCGTGGTTCCTCACCTTGCGCCAGCACGGCGTGCCGCTGTCCGGTCCGGTCATCCAAGCGCAGGCTGAGGCCTTTGCTCGCCAGATCTACGGCCCCGAGTGTACCTTCAAGGCTAGCCACGGCTGGTTCTGGCGCTGGCAGAAGCGCCATGGCATCTCCAGCCAGCGCATCTATGGCGAGGCCGAGCCCCCGGCCGCAGGCCCTGCACCTGTCAAGGAGGAGCCTGCACAGCCACGCGGCGCAGTTCTACCTGACCGTGCACTGGCCACTCTACCCCACTCCGAGGGCGGCTATGGTGACGAACAGATCTACAACGCCAACGTTACTGGTCTGTACTGGAGGTTACTTCCAGAGCAGACCGCAACTCCAGGCGTTGGGGACTCCAGCGGGCCTGGTGGGTGCAGCCGGCGCTGGCCCGGCGACCGAGTGACAGTTCTGTTGGCTGCCAACCTGACGGGCAGCCACAAGTTGAAGCCGCTAGTTATCGGACAACTACCAGACCCACCCAGCTTGCGTCACCACAACCAGGACAAATTCCCGGCCTCCTACCGCTACAGTCCGGATGCCTGGCTCAGTCGTCCTCTTCTTCGGGGCTGGTTCTTTGAGGAATTCGTCCCTGGCGTCAAGCGCTACCTGCGCCGAAGCTGCCTGCAGCAGAAAGCGGTGTTGCTAGTGGCCCATCCACCCTGTCCAAGCTGGGCCAATAGAGTACCCGCCCTGGGGGAGAGTGAGGAGACTCCTAGGCAGTGCCAGCCTGAGCTCCTTGGGTCCCCAGAGGAGCTGCAGACACCTGATGGTGCAGTTCGTGTGCTTTTCTTGTCCAAGGGCAACAGCCGAGCACACATCCCTGCACCGCTGGAGCATGGTGTGGTGGCAGCCTTCAAACATTTGTACAAACGAGAGCTGCTGAGGCTTGCTGTGTCTTGTGCCAGTGGCTCCCCACTAGATTTCATGAGAAGCTTCATGCTCAAGGACATGCTATACCTGGCTGGCCTCTCATGGGACCTGGTCCAAGCAGGCAGCATAGAGCGCTGCTGGCTGCTGGGTCTTAGGGCAGCCTTTGAGCCTGGGCAGCAGCCAGCCCACCAAGTAGAGGAGGCTGCCGAGCGCAGCAGGGTACTCAGTGACCTCACACATCTGGCAGCTCTGGCTTACAAGCGCCTGGCACCTGAAGAGGTGGCAGAGTGGCTGCACATGGATGATGATGGCGGTCTCCCTGAGGGCTGCAGAGAGGAGGTGGTTCCCGCAGCCCCTCCATCCCCAGCCAGCCTGCCCTCTAGCATGGGGGCTGGAGAGGAGGAGGAGGAGGCCACTGAGCAAGGAGGAATGTTGGTACCTACTGCTGGGGAAGCTGTTTGGGGTCTAGAGACAGCTCTGAGGTGGCTGGAGAGCCAGGATCCTCGGGAAGTGGGGCCAGTGAGGCTAGTGCAGCTACGTTCCCTCATTACCATGGCACGGAGGCTTGGAGGCATCGGGCCCTCATCCGCAGCTGCTCATGGTGGTGTGTGACCTCCGTGGCCCACTGGCCTTTTTCCTGCTGCACTGGGAGAGAGGGGGGCCTACACAGTCTGTTGTCTTCCACCTTTTCTCCCTGGTATAGTCCACTGTAGAGGTCCAGGGGTGCACGCCCAACACAGCATGGAGGAGTTCCATCAGTAAAGAATGCCCTGCCCTGCGATCCACAGTATCTTGGGGAAATAGTTTAAAGGAGCAAATGCTCTTTGCTGAGTAGGCACATATGGGCCCATAAGCACAGCACCTACTGGAGAACAGTTGACTGTACCTCTGTTCTGGCCCCTATGGGGCTCACCCCTACCCCTGCCCCCTTGTGCTCTGGATGAGGCTGCTGCTTCTGTTTTACTGACCCTCCTGGTGCTGCCTGGCCTCATCTCAGTGGGAAAGCACTTGGTTTTGTTTTAAAAACACATTAAACCTGTTTTAAAAGATGCTCTTCATAGGGAACCGTGAGTGCCGGAAGAGTGAGGTGGTCTCTGGGCTATCTTGCCCTTGCTCTGATAACTGAAGGCCCTTGTGGTGCTGGATTAGAGCTCAGGCTAGGCCCCAGTACCTTGACCTGGGGTGGTATACTCACAGAGAGTGGGATGTGGGGAAATGGAAGCCCAGTGCTTGGTAAGGTTTTGGGTGCAACAAAGTATAGTCAATTCTGTTCTACTTGGATTTTTAGTCCTTCAGAATACTCCATTCTGATTAGATCTTCCACTCGTGATGTTGGCAAGTGTTTAGATTTGGACCCAGGTGGCTTGACCAATGGGAGGACAAACTACCAACCACTTTGTTTAGCTCTAGGGCTGTCTGATCTACCTGGAAACAGGTCACAGCCTTTGCAACCATCTGAGACCATGATGGTGCCTTTGAATCAACCTCTGTTGATTCGAGAACCCATGGGCTCTTCCTGCACCAGCCCCCACTCTAGACTCATCTACCTCCTGGCATTGCCAAGAGTGTGGCTGAGGAACTATTGCTGGATGGCCCAGGTTGGAGAAAAGACTCTAAGAATATCCAGATTTTGTATCACTCTGGTGCTCTGTCCAACTGTGAATTCAGACTGTTCCAGGTGATCTAGAGCTGAGGCACCTGTGTCTTAGGGAAGGCCAATATTGCCTTTGCAGAAATACTGTCCTGAGTCCCTGTCCTAGTACTGGCCCCTTATCCTCACTTCTTCCCTCATAGTCTGAGCCTTGAAAACACGATGTGGGGAACGGCAAGGAATGCAAGAGCTTGGCAATGGATGGAGCCATGGATGAGGTATCCAAAAGTGATCTGCGTGTAAGTCCAAGAATACGGCTCCTTGCAACCACACTCCACCCCAGTCAAAAATCTACGTAAATATTAAGAGTTGAGGGAACACATGGAACAAGAGAATGGAGGCTCAGGTAGCAGACTCTTATCTGTACACACTGGAGCCCATCTGGTCACCTACATACCTGGCATCAAGCCTAAAGACCTAGAGAACCTTGGGCAGTCGTGGCTGGTAGAGGGTCTCCAACCTTAGCAACTTGGGTGGGGTTTCAGAAGTCTAATGTATTTATACCAACAGCTTCCGTATCACCTAGGTACCCAGGCTAGGAGCTGCCATCAGACTTTGATAGACCTACTTCCAAGTCTGTGGAGACGTAGACCTGCCTGGGCCTTGGATTTACATCCAGCCTGGGTAGCCTCAGCAGCTGCTCCAGCCTAGGCTACCTGTACTGTTCTTTCAGAGAGCTTTCCATCGGCTTCTATCTTTGTCCTTTCTATCGTGTTTCCTCCTTTGGCCTGGGCCCAGATAGACTGGGGTTGGCAGAGACTAGGACTCAGGAGTGAGACCTCTCACCAGCCCCTCTAGCTGTCCAAGCCCTTTCATCTGAGGACCCAAGATCCAGGAGGTTGCAATGGTCCCATATTGCTGCCCTATAAACAATCAGGTGTGGGCTGACTGGGTCAGAGAGTTCCTGTCAGGCTTGTGTCTGTACACTATCATTAACTGAGACACCCATGAGAAGGCGCAAAGGTGTCATCTCAGGCTAGGGATGCTAGGGTGCTTGCTAGGATGCCTGAGGCGAGGCCCTGAGTTCAAACAACAGCGCTATTTAAAAAAAAGTGCAAATTTTTAGACTGGAATATGCTGCTGTTCTTTACATGCTACGGACAGAGGCTCTAGTGGCTGGGTCCTCGTTGTGGAGGAGGCTGCTTTGCCCAGGTACCCGTTTGTCCCAGCAGGAAGTCCTATATCTCCGGGGTTTGCAGTACTGTGTATCTGTTACACAGGGGCCTTAGCCCCACAGGCAGCTGTGTTGAAGATGTGCAGTCACCTCACCTTTCTGTTTTTAGTGTCTCATGGGGCTCCCTAGGGGTTCATGGGTCCCTTACGAGAGCCTTATACTCAGTGTACCCATTTGCGCGTCACTGCTGCTCCCTGTGGGCACCGAGTTGCAGTAACTAGGAAGGAGGGTGAAAAGGCAGTTTCTTTCTTCAGCAGCCATTGCCCTCTGCTATGTACCAGGAATCATGCAGGAATCCTAGGCCTCTTGCCCCAGAGGTCTGCCTGTTCCCCACAAAGTATAGCGATCCTTTGGCCTGGGAAGTATAGGCAGCCTTTTCTGCTAAGTGGTCCTGCTTTAGATTCATACACAGATTGTTTGGAGAAGGCACCCAGCACAGAAAGATGGGTGAGTGTGGGTTCTGTTGGAGCCACCACCACTGCTTTGGGGTTGAGGACTTGCAGTGGTCACAGGCAGCCTTGTCCCTAAGGTCCATGTCCTTGGAAAGTAAAAGCAACCGAGCCGTAGGTGAAATAAATGGTAGGAGGGGAGGGGAGCACCTCAAGCTCAAGGTTGGTCCTCTGAGGACTGAGCCCTTTACACTACCTGGTTAGGACGGTCTATGGGAAGCCCAGCTGGAACCCGGTACAGTCTGGCCTCTTCTAAATGTGCCCACAAGAGCATCTTGACCCCATGAGTTGCCCTCAGTAGGATCTTGGGCTTGTGGGTTTCATATTTTATTGTAGGGCCCTTTCTCTGACACTCAACCTTGCTCAAAGCTAAGGTCACCTGGCCAGCTGGTCCAATGTCACTTGGTGAGCCGGTCTAATGGCACTTGTGTAATAAAGGTGAAACAGGTCAACTTCATCAGCCACCCTGGTTTAGTCTTATTTTTGTGACTGAATCTAATGCTTGGATTTGGAACACTCCATAGCATGGGGAGGAGGAGGAGGGCACAAAAGTGGGACAGTATTGACTACAAAGAATACCATGAGCATCAGAAAGCAGTGGCTGGATGAGCAACACACAACAGGAAGAGGCCTGGACGACAGTGTCACAGCTGTATGGCCCCAAAGCTGCCTCTTTGAGTAGCCAACAGCCTGTGTCCCAGCTTGTCACCTCTGGACCATGACTAGGCAACAAAGGGATATGTTCCACTTCCCAGCCCTCATCCCAGAGAGAAACATCTGTTGATTCACTGTCAGTGATTCTCTTGGGAGGTGGGCTGCCTAATACCAGACCCTGAGACTCCATCCTAGGACTTGACATAGCTTAGAAGCCAGGGAAGCTGATTGTCTGTGTCTGCACAACACAGGCAAGTGACCCTGCAGCTGGGATGGGACCCTCTGCTGTCTGTATTGCTTGACTTCTCATTATCAGTGGTCAGCTCACTTAGCACTGTGTATAAATACAGCAGCGGGGCTGTTTTTCCGTAAATTCTTACAAATGGGGAAGAACTGGACTCAGAATGGCCCTTCTGACGAGTGACAATGCCAGAATCCAGTCAGGTAGCCCTGGGCGGAGAGGAGCCACCCCCTGGAAATGGGATGAGAGGGGTACATCCAAGGCAAGGGGCTGAGATGAGGAAGGGTTGCAGTGTTGGAGTAGTGGAACTGGGGATAGACAGCCTCTTCCTACGAGTACCATTAGTCCTGCTTTATAGATAGGTTTCTGGTGTCACCCAGCTAGCAGATGGCCTCTGTGGGAGCTGCCCCAAGCCACACTGATGGATGCTTCCACCAAATCTCAGGAGGCTGCTGGGTAAACGTGAGGGAGTTAGCAGAGTGATCAGGAGTTTTGGTGGAGAGGGTAACTGTGGTAGGGGCCAGAGCCATACTAGGTCCCCCCTGTGCAGTAGCCTCAGAGCCCTAGTCCTCCATCCCACAGCCTCACTTTCCCCTAAGTCCTGGTTTTCCTGACCTGCTGGTCTAGGAATGGATTTACTGAAGAGTCACATGCTACCAGGGTAGTCCCTGTAGTTGTAGTACCAGACTAAGCTCTGCCTGCCCAAGAGCCAGCTTAGGTTCAGCTGGAAGCAGGGGTCTCATCTTCCAAAGCTAGCTAGGACCCATCTTTGAAACCTTGGACAGCTTTTCCACTTGACTGGTGCAACCTGAGCACAGGACGAGTTGGACAGTATAGTTCTGCAGCATGAGACCCCTTGGAGGAGCTCCTCCTCGACTATGGAAGGGCATGCCACCTTCCGACTGCTCAGGGAAGGGGAGTTCTTCAGCTTCTACTGGGGACTCTTTCCTCCTCTGGGCCAAGACTCTGGCTTCAAGGAGAGGGAGAGAGCTTCTTGGGCAAGTGCCATCTATTCCTGTGATATTCCTACCCTATCCTCCACTAGTCTGACCTCTGGCTTTTGAGCAGTCCATGGAAATTCATAGAAGGGACAGGGCTCTAGACCAGCCTCAGCAGCTCTTGTTGCTAGCAGCTCTATCGTGGATTCCAACACTCCTGCCTCCCCCCTCCAAAAAAAGCTTTCAGGTGCCTGAGAACCAACATTGCCTGTTAAGTCTCTTTAGAAGTAGGATTATTGCTATTCTGGGGGGCGGGGGCAACGAGGCGGCCTGCAGAGATGGACAGTTTTTCCAAGTGGAGACGAAGTAGAAACATTTATGTGATGGATAGAGAACCATTGTCCTTAGAGGTGGGGACAAGGGGAAGATAGAGGGAACCTGGGCAAGCAGGGGGCTGGTACCCAGTGTTGAAGATACTCTCCCTGAGGAAATATATTTATCCCTTCCATATACCAAGGACAAACCAAAGCACAATTCCATCAAAGTTCAACTTGGGGAACCAATGAGTTTATTGAACTTACAGAGCATGGATGGGGTGTTGCTTACAGCAGTGTGGGTGACAAAGCAACCACACCATCAAAACACCTCATGCCAGCATGAATGATGATGATCCCACATCTGCAAAGATGGAAACTCTCGCATTTTAGTTCATCTTCCACGGGTTACATAATCTACCCCATAAGACCATGAGGTCATGTTCAATTAGGACACAATTACAATTGGCCGAGAGGTGCAGGAGAGAGGAGCTGGAATCACAGATGGGGGTTGAATGACCCTCCGCACCTCCTGCTTCCTTGACTGTCACAGGCAACAGACCTGATCTTGAGGGCCTTTAACAAGTAGTCACAGCTTCTCTGATGAAGATGATGGCCGTGACGCTACAACAGCCATGTGGGGCTGTTCTCGCCACTCAGAGGCCGAAGCTGGGCAAGGAACCTGTAGTCTCACCTGGAGCCTGGCTTACTTCTTGCTGAGCTCCTTAGCTCGACAGGTCGCTGCTTCCACCGCGCTCATGGCGGCTGCTCGCAGGCCGCCCTTCTCTAGGGCGTGAAGCCCATGGATGGTGGTTCCAGCTGGTGTGAGCACATCCGTCCGAAGCTGGGCTGGATGCTTCCCTTCCTGCTGCAGCATCTTGGCTGTCCCCTGGGGAGAAGAGTTAAGGGAAGAGTTGCGAGGGGGCAGCTACATGTTTTCCCAGCCTGTCTGAACTTGGCAAGTGTGTCTGCCTGTTGGCGGGAGACAGCACACACTCCTGAGCACAACCTTCCCAGCGTTCTCCCGAGGAACCCTTCACTCACCAGCAGGGTCTGGGCAGCAATGCGGTGGGCCAGCGCACTGGGCATGCCCATTTTGATGGCGCCTTCAGCTAGGGCTTCGGAGAATGTGCACACCTGTAGCAATAACATTGGGAGTCAGGAGGGGGAATGTCAAAGTTGACATTCTGCTGGACACAGCTCCCAGCTAGAGAGTGATCTGAATGAAGTTCTCAACCTGTGGGTCATGACCCCTTTGGAAGTTGAACAACCCTCTTCACAGGGTCACCTAAGACCATCAGAAAACAGATATTGCTGGGCAGTGGTGGCACACACCTTTAATCTCAGCACTCAGAAGGTAGAGGAGGCAGATCTCTGTGAGTTTGTGGCCAGTCTGGTCTACAGAGTTAGTTCTTAGGTAGCCAAGGCTACACAAAGAAACCCTGTCTCAAAACAACAACGACAATAACAAAATAAAAAAAAAACATAAAAACAGATATTTATATTATGATTCATAACAGCAAAATTACAATTATAAAGAAGCAAGAAAAATAATTTTATGAAGCTGGGTGGTGGTGGTGGCACACGCCTTGAATTCCAGTACTCAGGAGGCAGAGGTAGGCAGATCTCTGAGTTCAAGGCCTGTCTGGTCTACAGAGTGAGTTCTAGAACAGGCTCCAAAGCTACACAGAGAAACCCTGTCTCAAACAAACAAACAAACAAACAAACAAAAAACCAAACAAAAAACCAAAAACAATACCATTGGGGGTCACCACAACAACTGTATTAAAGGGTCATAGCATTAAAAAGGTTAAGACCCATGAGAAATAAGACCCTGAACGTGGTCATGGATACCTGAGGCTCTAAGGCCTAAACCCAGAGTTTGGTAAAGTAGCCAGCCTCAATGGTTCAACAAAGCCCGATGTTCTGAGACAGGAGAGCTCACTGATGACCCATGGACCACTTGAGGCCCCAAGGCTTGACTCTGAGATCTTGAGAGCAGGGTCTTTGAAGATATGGGTGAAGACAATACTCACAAAGGCCACACCACTGCCACTGAGGCCAGTATGGATATCTACGTAGGACTCAGGAACCTCTATGCACTGCCCACAGGCCTCCAGCAGGTTTTGTAGGAGCTTAGCGTCGTCATTCCTGGCATGGTGGCCCCGGGCCATCACCATGGCCCCCTCCTGGACTATGCAAGGTAGATTGGGAGAGACTCGCAACACTCGTGTTTTCGGGGGCAGCAGCTGGACAAAAGAGAGCTTAGTGTCAGGTATTCCATGAGACTGGGTTTGCTAGGCAAACACCTCAGCTAAATGCAGTCTCTAGACCCCACTTCCCAGGCACAGTGGCAGAACACTGCCCGAGCCACTCGATCCTGGTGGGCCAACTAACGACTTCTGGAGGTTGTCTGGGATGCTATCTGCCTCCCACACACGGCCGGCCGACAAAGTCTATTTCATAGTCAGACTACTCACCTCCTCCAGCGAGCTCAGAGGGATCCCAGCAGCCACAGAGACCACGATGTGCTCGGTGGTAACGACGGAGGCCACCTCTGCCAGAACATCTGGCAGAACCTGAGGCTTGGTGGCAAAGATGATAAGTGAACAGCTCTGCAGCACTTCCTGGTTGGAGTGAGTGGTCTGGCAGCCCAGAGCCTGCACGGACACCAGCGCCAGGAATGAGGCTGTGTAAGGAGGGATCCTACCCACTCATGTGCCTTCAATCATCCTAAGCCCCATGGTTGTTACAAATGTCTGTACCAGTCATACTCTCCTAAGAAAAACCCAATGGCCCTGAGCCTCACAGAGTCCAAGATTTACCTTCTGGAACCTTCCCTCTTAAAATTTATTTTTATTTTATTGGTGTTTTGCCTGTATGCCTGTCTATGTGAGGGTGCTGGATCCTGGAGTTACAGACAGTTATGAGCTGCCATGTAGGTGATGGGAGTTAAACCCAGGTCCACTGGAAGAGCAATCAGTGCTCTTAACCACTGAGATATCTCTCCAGTCCTGGAACCTTCCCTCCTAATTAGTGTCCACAACTACCCTACACAGGAACGCAATCTGCTCTTGTCTTCCAGAAGTTTTTCCTGGCCTTTGACCTCTCCTTCTCCAGGACAAACCAAGCCATCTCAAACCTTCAGCCATACCTGCCCCTGAAAATGCTTCAGAAGGACAAGACCCTAAGTCCCACTCACCCTGAAGTGGCAGAGGTTCTTGTCTGTTGGTGCACTGGCCAGCACCTGCTTAGCTTCCACTTTGCCTGGATAGAAAGCCAAAAGCTGGTGAGGGCTGGGAAGATAGGAAAGAGCTTACCTAGGCCATTGTTAACCTAAGGCTCCATAGGATCACGGCAGGGATGCTTGTCTTTGCTGCTGAGCAATCAAGTGAATTGTATTTGAATGCCACTGCCAATGCTGCTGTTGGACACTGGGACCAGGAACCTGCCTAATCCTGACCAGACACAGAGCCCACGGGTCCCTGCTTTCAGGGAAGGGGCAGCTGACTGATGCACTTATGTCTGTTGGCCAAAATGCAAAATCTTTGCAGGAACACCAGGCCTGGAGCAGCAGGCTGCATAGGGACATAGCTGGTAAAGGGTCTGGAAAGACAGTTCAGCAGTTAAGAATACTTGCGGCTCTTGAAGATGACCTGGATAGGTTCCCAGGACCCACAAGGCGATGACAACCATCCATAACTCCACCTCCAGTGGAGCCAGTGCCCTCCTCTGGCCTCCGCAGGCACCAAGCACACACACACACACACACACACACACACACACACACACGTACATACACACAGTGCACAGACAAAACACACATATAAAACAATCTTTAAAAACAAAATTAGCTTATCTGATAAAGACCTGAGAGGGGAGAAGCTCCCTTGCAACAGGGCAAGTGTGCTGGGATGTTTTGGGGAGACTAAAAGCCTGATTGGTGGAAATCATGCTTTTGGAGGGTGTAGAGGTAGAAAGACTGGGCCAGGTGGAAGCGTACCCCACAACTTGAACATAGAGGATGCTAATCATGTCAGTGACAGATGGGATAGCACCAAGAGGCAGGTGAACTGCCAGGTTTTACATGTAAACACCGTGAGACTTGTAGGAAGCCACTCTCTAATGATCATGCCGCTCTGGACTTTGAAGTACAACCGAAAGTAGAGAGCCAAAGGTCACCAACTTTCTCTACCTACAGTCTGTACGTAAAGTTTTCTGAACACTGCGCAGTAGTTAGGCCAGTATTGACAGCCCCCTGCCTCCCTCCTCAACCCAGCCTCCAGCAGGCTGCAGACACTGTGACCTTGACATTCAAGGTATTGTTGGCTCTAGAGAAGACAAACCAGGGACGGCAGACACTTCCTCTTCCTCCCCCACAGCTGCCCACCTCTGAAAGTGGAGTTGATGCATGAACAGAAAACAGAGTAAGAGACAGGAGGAGGAGGCCAGGAAGTTGGACACTTAACTTGGCATTAAGCCTGTCCAATCTAAGACAAAATCGGTTTGCGCCACATGTGGAACTATAAAATCACAGTCACATTAAGGAAATAGGGAGTCAAAAGTGAGCCCACCAGTGGTGGCTCATGCCTTAATCTCGGGAGGCAGAGGCAGATCTCTTAAGGTCAGCCTGGTCTACCAATGGAATCCAGGACAGCAAGGGCGACACAGAGAAACCCTGTCTCGAAAAACAAGGGGGAAAAGCAACAAATAAACAAGCAAAACCCCAACAAAGAAGCCACGAATGAAGTTAACAGCAATTTTCTTTAATTCAATACACTTAAAGGAATATTATTCAGCAATACCATCAGTGTTAAATAAAATAAGCTGGGCTATCTTTTTCTCCATACCACACCTGACTCATCCACCCAACCACTCTCCTGGGAAAGGGGCTGCCGGCTCACCCAGGGACCCTGGAGACCTTGATGGAAGGCTACCATAGGGTAGGGTTCTCATCCAGGAACAGGGCGAATTCACCCCACTGGCCCTTGGGTGAACTATTTGTGCCCCTCCCGCCGAGGCTTAAGGGTTCTTCCCACAGTAAAGCCCCCCAACCAGGCCTCGCCTCCCCACCTGCTCGTATGAGGCCTTGAGCAATGGCCTCCGCCATGCGTCCAGCGCCCACGAAGCCCACACGCAGAGATTCAGACCCTGCAGCCGCCATCGTGGTCCGGATGGCCGTCTCAGGTCCCTACGGCAGCGAGCCCCGCCCACTGGAGGCGCTTTGATGGACAGAAGCGACTGGGCGGGTTCTGGGAGGCAACGGGATGGAGAGAAGCGAGTTCGGGGCGGGGCGGGGCGGGGAGAGGAGGAGCCGGGCGTTTTGTTGCTTGAGGTGGGATTTTTCAAGCCTGGGTGAAGCAACAGGCGACTTTGCTGAGAGGAAAAGGGAGAGGAAGGTGGTAGAGATAGTCCTAACAGGCTGTCTGATTCCACCTGGAATACCTGAAGCTGGAATCTCCCCCAAAGCCAAAGCTATGCAGAGAGGTTTGGAGGGAAAGCTTCAACTACCCCAGGATGGGGCTGGGAGTGTACGGTGGTACTACGGCTCTTGCCTACTTTGTGCGCCTTGGGTTCGATCCTCGGTGCCAGTTCTGGTTCTCCAGATTAAAGAGAGTACTAACTAATCAGTCAACCAGCATACAGTCTGTTTAGGGGGCGGGGGTGGAGGACAGGAATGGTGTTTAGAGACCAGGTTTCTCTGTGTAACATTCCTGACACTGTCCTGGAACTCACTCTGTAGACCAGGCTGGTCTCCAACTCAGAGATCCACCTGCCTCTGCCTCCTGAGTGCTGGAACTAAAGGCATGCGCCTTCACTGCGCAGCTATTTTTAAAAACTTATTTTTTAAAATTATTTATTTATTATGTATACAATGTTCTGTCTGCACGTGTGCCTGCCTGCCAGAAGAGGGCACCAGCTATCATAGATGGTTGTGAGCCACCATATGGTTGCTAGGAACTGAACTCAGGACCTCTGGAAGAGCAGCCAGTGCTCTTAACCTCTGAGCCATCTCTCTAGCCCTTTAAAAACTTTTTGTTTGCTTTAGTGTTTCACTGGGATAATTACCTGTATTTAATTCCACATACAATTCTTACAGATTATAGTCATTTAGGTGAAGTGAAAGAGCAAAGAAAGGGCAGGTAAAACAAGCTTATGCACAAAAGGGAACAAAGGCACAAGACTGACCAGATGATCAAGGTCCCAACTCAAACTACTACACTTTATTTTTATTACTGAAGTAACTTTGACTTTCTACAAACTGGGTAAAAGTAGTTGCTGCTGACCATTTTGATTTTGGTGCTTTTTCGAGGCAAGGTTTCTCTGTGTAGCCCTGGCTGTCTTGGAATTCTCTCTGTAGACCAGGCTGGCCTCAAACTCAGATTCACCTGCCTCTGCCTCTCCAAGGGCTGGAATTAAATGCATGCACCACCACTGCCCAACAGATTTATTTATTTATTTATTTATTTATTTATTTATTTATTTATTATGTATACAATATTCTTTTTGCATGTATGCCTGCAGGCCAGAAGAGGGCACCAGACCTCATTACAGATGGTTGTGAGCCACCATGTGGTTGCTGGGAATTGAACTTAGGACCTTTGGAAGAGCAGGCAATGCTCTTAACCACTGAGCCATCTCTCCAGCCCTGCCCAACAGTTTTTTGTTACTGTTTTTCATGTGTTAAAATTAGGCAAAATAGAACGCAGTACTTAGAAGCCCACCACCAAATTTACAAGAGCAATGCTGCCCTTGGACTGTGAGGTCCCACAGTTAAAGCTGGTGTGTCCCCTGCCTGCCACAGCCGGAATGTCATGGACAGTCCTTTCCTCTTGCATGGCATGAGGTGAAGAGCTGTGTTCCCTGATCTTTCCCATGAGTCTGCCTGACGATGGATGGAAACCTGGAAAGCCAGGAGCTGAAGACTAAAGCTAAACAAAACTTCCCCTTGGTACAAGTTATCTTAGTAACATTAGAAAACAGATTGACACAGGGAACTTAGAATCCTTACTATATACAGGGACACAAATGTACAGGAATGTCCATGGAGAGGTGGGGGATAAGGGACATTTATAAGAACAAGACCGTAAGGAATTTTCATATTCTGGGCTGCAACCAATAGCACCTGGTTAAGACTTGGCCTGCTGGAAAATGCATGCTGCCTAGTCAGAGTGGTCAGGGTATTCTGACTCTGAGGACAGAGTGTGTCCTCCTTGACATGATGCAGTTAGCACAGACTGGTGAGCGTTAGACAGGGGTGAGTGTCCCGCAGGTTCTGATCAGCTCAGCTCAGCTCTTCCCAGGGCTGGAAGGGTACATTCTTAATGCCCCCCCCCAGCCCCGTGGACTGTCATCCAAGGAATAAGTTTAAAAGAAATATGAAGATGGGGGGCAGAGGAGACTGGGAAGGCATGAACCAGAGGGACACTGGGCAGGGCAACATCGGCGAGGCCAGCAGATGCTGCTTTAGAGGGTGAAAGGCCAGGCAGGCCATGGACTGTCCTGCTGGAAGACAAAAGGCCTCAGATGCAGGTTGAGCACCAAGGGTTAGTGAATGGGGAAAACAATTGGGTCTCTTTAGCATTTCTGGGACGTGAGAGGCAGAATGTGCAGGAAGGGTGGCCTGGGCTGAGGAAATCTGAGCAAGCAATGAGACCACAGCTGGCAGACGGATCACCTGAGGAAAAGGCAGTGGGGTAGAATGGATGTGGTTTCTAAGGGGAGGGGATGCAGAGCTGTGAGTTGTCTACTCTGACAGCATCTGGAATTAACTAGAACAAAAGCGCCCCGGCAAGCCTGCGAAGGGTTTTCTCAAGATTATCTGAAGCAGGAAGACCCACCCTAAATCAGGGCAGTGCCTTCTGGTGGCAGCCCAGATAAAAGGACATGGAAGGAATCATTTTTGTCTGTTTGTTGATGCCAAGTCCATCTAGGATTCCAATGTACATAGTACACAGAAGACAGGCAACTCTCCGGGGGGCCTCCAGGCCAGGCTGGTGCTGCTGAGGCATCCTGCCTCACTAAACAATTAGTGGATTCTTGGCCTCTCCAGTATTAGTCATTGCTGGGCTACCCAGAGCACATCCTGTAACCCAGTCTATAAATCATCATATATGCACATTTAACAGTTCTGATGCACATATAGTCAGCTTCAGCTATGTGGCTGGTGGCCATGAGTCACTACCTGGGACAGTCATACTGTATTACACAGGTGCCTTCCTGGAGCTGGCTCTTGAGTCTTGGGAATAAATGGTCACCTCTGCTCTCCCCAGTCTTCAGGGGCAGTGGTAGCTCCATTTCAAGACTGGGAGAACTTGAGGGGCCTGTAGCTCCCAGTCCCAGTCATCACGGACAAGGAAAAACCCTAACAGTCTTAGCCAAATGGAATCTAGGATGGGAGCCTAGAAATGACCCAGAGCTGCTCCAGGTGAGGCTCCGAACCTACAGAGAAACCCTGTCTCGAAAAACAAAAACAAACACAAAACAAAAAATAAAAGTGACGACAAGCAATCCCAAAGTGACCTGCCTCTACCCGCAGCACCCTTAGATACAGCCTCCTGTGCTGCCCTAATTGGCTTGGATTTGACCATCTTGACACTGCGCATAGAAAAGTCCATGATCTCACCACGCAGGTGGCTAGAGCTGACTAACAAGACCAGGCCCAGGGTCCTAGTGAAGTGTGAGTCATCATCCACCACCAATCTCCCTGCAGGTCCATCCTTGGGTCAGATGGCCCATTAAATCTGTCCAAATTGAGATTCACCAAGGTCCTCAAGTCTGAGGCAGAGAGGTCTATGTGTGACCACAGTGACCACAGCATAAGATCCAGACTGTTAGGGAGGTACCCTGCCCTATATCCGAGCCCGTTGACAGCTGACCTACACTGCCTGCTACCTGCTACCCATATCTGCACCCTCTGGTCCTTCACATGGGGACTCTTGCCTTGGACCTAGTAGCTCATAGGAGCTAAGTAGCGCACGGGAACAGTGGGCCCCAGGACTGGACAAGCTAGGAAGGCTCTGTTGTGGGGAGGGGAAGGCTGGACACAGCTTCAGAGTCCAGGCTTATGAAAATCCATTTTATTGGTTTCTAGACAAGTGACAGCAGGACCAGCATGGATGCAGAGGTTGGGGCGGAAGCAGACAAGCAAAGTGTTGGTCTGGCCTTTCCCCGAGGATGGATAAACACGGACCCTACTACACGGACCCTACTGGACAGCTGCATGGAGCCGCCTGGCAGAGGCCAGCACGTGGCTTAGGTTGCTGGATGCTAGACTCAGTTCTCAGCAAGATCTGAGGTGACCACTGACTGGGCATTGCCAGCCGAGCGCCTGCTTGTCCCGTGCTTCACTTCCGGGCCTGCTCATAGTTGTCGGTGAACCAGGCACAGGTCTCCTTTACAGCTGCAGAGGCAGACAGATGAGAGGCGGTGACACCACCCGCCCTTCCCCTCTCCCCCCTCCCCGGAGGTAGGAGGCTCCACCCACACACCCTAAACTACAGTGTCCAGCTTTCTAGTGGATATAACCTCTGAGGGGGGCTTGGTAACCAAGCCTGCAGGGCCTCACGTGGAGGCTGAGCCCACTGGAACAGCTGATGCTGAAGTCCAGAGCTAGCTGGCAAGCACAGCTTGGGGTGGATAAGGGTTCTGGGAAGGACAGCTCACCTTGCTTGAAAGGTGTGAAACGGAAGTCAGGCAAGTAGGACCGAAGCTTGCCATTGCTGGCTGTCTTCTTATACTGTCCATCCGACTTTGTTGAATCAAACTGGACGCCTTAGTCAAGGCCATAGCAGAAGAAACAGTTACGTATTTGCCCTACCTGGACCTATCTTTTTCTGGAACATGTCCAAGACACAGCAGATCCCCTCCTATTGCCAGGGTGAGCACCACCAGAAACAAAATGGTGCTGTGTTGGCCATGCTAAAGGGGAAGCCACAGTACCCCACCACAGTACCCCACCATCAGCCCCTCACTGGAGTCAAAGGATACAGTGACTTCCCCACAGAAGCCCATTGCCTCCACGACAGCCTCGGCCGCCTCCTTGATGGACACTTCATCTTCCTCGCCCACTGTGGGGAACCACAGGCCAGCAGTCAGTCAGGCCTCCCTGTCCAGACCCTTAGGGGCATGTCTGCTCCCACTCGTCAGGGTAGGCACGGGTCCTGCCCTGCTGCAGAGCGCCCACCTGAGAGGATGATGGGCTCCACCTCACTGTATTCCCGCAGGACCCAGATGAAGAGCCGGGCCAGGTCCTGGAGGTCAGAGATTTAGGTCAAACCCATAAGTGAGTACCAAATGCCCCTAGTGGGGAGGTTGTACTGCTGTGTCTGCTCCTTTGGGGGCACAGTCAGCGTTCACCCTGGATGAAGGTCCCTCACCCAGGCTATACTCTCTCCTGCTGAACCCAAGTTGCACCCCTGGGGACTTAGCATTTTCAAAGACTGTTTCCTATGCCACCGCTTCCCACACAGCTTTCTGGGATGGCCATGCTGCCCCTATACATACCAGAGAGTAGATGAACTGCCTCCGTGGCTTCCCCGTACCCCACACAGTCAAGGCTGAACCATTACCTATAGATGGGGCAGGGGTCAGAGCTCTGCACCCGGAGCCAGCGCCCTGGCCACCCCACAGCTGAGCCCAGGGCCCCTTCAGGCAGGTAACCTGCGCCGGGCGTGTGCTGGACAGCTTCACTCACTCTTGGCCAGGTGCACCTTGTGGATGAGGCCAGGCAGCACATGGCCATCTTCGATGTTGAAGTTGTCATGAGGCCCGAAGACATTGGTGGGGATGACAGCGGTGAAGGTACAGCCATGCTGCTGGAAGTAGGCCCTACAAAGACACAGTGTCTCCTGACCTCATCCCCGGCATGTGCCCCTAGTGTCCCCAGCTCCTTCTGAAGCTGTATAAATGAGGCAGCGATGACAACACCCCACTAACCCGGGGATCCATCCTCCCCTCTCCAAGGAGGCCTAGGCAAGACCAAGAAGTAGCACCTGTTCTGCACATCAATCATCCTCTTGGCGTATGAATAGCCAAAATTGCTGCTGTGCGGTGGACCATTGTGGATCTACAAGGAGCAGGAGATACACTGAGAACCCCCACCTGGCTCCGTCCACACCCTCAGTCCCTCCCCAGGAGGCCCTGCCCCTCACCATTGTCTCATCAATAGGATAGGTGGTCTTGTCAGGAAAGATACAGGTGGACAGGCAGGAGACCACCTTGCGAGTGCCCACCTCGAAGGCTGAATGCAGGACATTGTCATTGATGTGCACATTCTTCCTCTGCAGTGGGTAGCACAGGTGGGTTAGATATTGTGGATTTTTAATTTAAGACGTGTTACGTTTGTTTATGCTGCGAAATATTTGTTTAATGATGCAAAGATGTGCTGCATTCTTTTATGTTGCATTTTTTAAAAAATTCTGTAAAGCTGTGTTACTTTGCCTGCTTATACCACCTGATTGATCTAGTAAAGAGCTGAATGGCCAATAGGTAGGCAGGAAAGGGATAGGTGGGGTTGCCAGGCAGAGAGAATAAATAGAAGGAGAAAAAGAGGAAAGAAGCAAGAAAAGGAGGAGAGGACACCAGAGAACAATCACAGAGTAAAAAGGAAAGAAACATATACAGAATAAAGAAACGTAAAAAACCCAGAGGCAAAATGTAGTTAAAGAGAAACAGGATAATTTAAGTTAGAAAAGCTGGCTAGAAACAAGCCCAGCTAAGTTGGGCATTCATAAGACTAAGTCTCCGTGTATTTATTTAGGAGCTGGGTGGCGGCCCCCCCAAAGAGTTAAAAAAAAAAAAAAACCAACTACATAGGCTGTCCATGAATGACTCAAGCTCCTTCCTCTTCCTCCAGGGAGAGACATGGGAACATAGCCTAGCTCAGATATGAGCATTATCTGTGCCTATTTTGAGATTTTGTTTGTGCTGTAACAAATAAAGCTTGCCTGAAATCAGAGCACACAGCTAGTCATACGAGTGAGCCAAAAAGACCAGGCAGTGATGGCTCACACCTTTAATCCCAATGCTTGGGATCACACGCCTGACTCTGCCTGACTCTGGTTCTCTTTCAGACTGGATCAATCTCCTGTAGCCCAGGGTGGCCTTGAATTTGCAGAGCTCTGCAATCTGATCTTCAAGCAAGCTTTATTTGTTAAAGCATCACCACACTTCTGGAATAAGGCTAAGCCTCCCAGCACTGACCTTATAGAAGCTGCCATTATCTAGGGACACAGGAAGGTCCTGCCCTGCCTGCTTGGGTGTGGGTGCCAGAATAGCATTTCCAGGGCTCCTGAGTGCTGGGCAGTTGATAGAGATGAGGAAAACTGTACATGGGGTTCCCACCACAAAGAAGTAGCACGCCCTTCCCAACTACAGAGGAGTCATGCCCAGCTGTATGTCTTAGTGTCTTGCTTTGCCTCTCTCCAGTTCTCTTCCCTAAATTGTTATGAGGCATACTGGTCTAAGAACAGAAAAGAGGTAGTGACCACGCAGTTTGCTGAAAACACTGGGATGGGCAAGAAGAACTTTGGGTGACTGAGTCCTTAAGCAAATTTGGTGAAAACCGTTCCATACTGCAGTGTGTAGTCAGGCCAGCCAGGACAAAGTCATTGCCCAGAGGCAGGTGGGCAACTCTTCGGAGCCCAGTTCACAGAAGCAGAGATCTTATATTTTGCCCTTCCTCCTAAAGCACATGCTAGAGACACTCCAGCATCCAGAAGTGGCTGGTAGATTCAGGGAGCTGAATGAACCAAGCCTGGGAGTTCAAGGATCTGGCAGCTGAGCAGGCTCAGTAAGCAGAAACCTGCCTCCAGTTACACAGTGTGGAATGCTAGCTCTTTCAGCTTCTCAAGCCTGCAGGTCAGCACTTGGCCAAATGACCCCAGGGCTATGCAAAACCAGTCCTCAAGGACTTCTTGGGAATCTGAAGAGCCTAAGCTCTGGGCTCCCAAGGCTTATTGTCCCCAGTATCCCAACTTACCCAGAAATCCAAGTTGTATTTGATATTCCGGAAAAGGCCGCCTACCATTGCAGCAAGATGGATGACATGGGTGGGTTGTACCTTCTGGAACAGGGCCCGGGTTTGTGCTGCATCCCTGAGGGGGAAGTCAGTACGTCAGAGGGCCTGGTGAGGCCCAGGGAAATCAGGAATTAGGAACTTGGGCAGTGGGTGGAGAAACTGGATGGGTCTAAGGCTAGAAGGGCAGCCAAAGGGACAAGTAGCCAAGTTCAGGACTGCAGCTGGCATTGGGTGTGAGCACCCGGAACTATAGGAGGATGTTTGCTTAGCACAGCCAGCAATCGTAGCCAGATCAGTCACCTGGCAGGGAGGGCACAGACTCAAGGAGGGCTCCCGCTAGGCCCAGGGACCAGCCCAGCAGTGCACTCTTCAGCCTGGAGAGGGGACCAGGAGCAGGGGCTGGGTCTGAATGTGGCTCCAACTCACGTCAGATCTGCATCTTTGGAGGAGACAAACACCCATTCCTCTCCAGGTAAGCCGGCCCCATCTGCGACCACCTTCTGAATGGCTTTGCCCACCAGTCCAGAGCCCCCTGTCACTAGGATCCTCATGGATCCCTGGGGCTCACCCATTGTGGCTGCACCTGGAGGGCCAAATGTGAGAGCTAAGGAGGATACAGGATGTGCTGTTTTCCCCACCCCATTCTCATGAGCCAACGGACAACAGGCACAGAATCAAACTCCCAAGGAGGAGCAACCATGGCCTGCCAGGCACACCCTGCTCCGTTCCCCTAAGAAGTCCTTTGCCCTGGGCACCACAGGTTCCTGCTGGCTGCTATCCAAACTAAAGTAGCTTGGTTCCAACTACTAGGCAGAGGAAAGATACATCCCAACCCTACGACTGAAAGATTAGGGTTGACAGTTCCGAGCAAAGATCGTAGCGGTTACTTGTCGCCTACTCACTTCTACAGACAAGCGGCAGTACCCGTGCTTGGAGCCCCGAACCCACTAGTGCTGAGCTGATAGCCTATGGCCTAGGAAAGCCTAGTTCTTCTAGGTGCTGGAAGGCCTCGGGACGCTGAAAATAAGCTCCTGCAGGATGGCTCTGGCCCAGTCGCATGGCTCTACCACCACTCAGATGAACAAGGGCCCAGCCCATACACCCAGTGGTCCACTACCATACACCCAGTGGTCCACTACCTCGCAGGCCACCCAGCCCAAGCCCACGAAGACCTCCTATGCCAGACGCACTCTTACCGCCTCGACCAACCAGACTGTGGGGTCCCTGGTTTGCTGCGCTGTGTCCACCCAGGAGACTCACCTGCTCCAGGTTCCACCAGTCCTAGAGCTGCTTCCGGTGCACAATTCTCCAGCTACCCGCGGTCCAGGTGGAGGGGGCGAGGCCCTCCCGGGGAGTTCTGGGAAATGGAGTCTTGGTTATGCACCGGAGCGGCGCGGGTGATTCTGGGAAATGTCCTCCGGGCCTCAGCCTTCTGGGAAACCGAGTTCTGTGGGCGTGGCGTGGGCGCTGAGAAGCTGAAGACCAAACACGTACTCTGGTGGTTGTACGGATACCAGTCTCGCAACGCAGGAGTGGTCTGGCCAGGAATCTCTATTTTTTTTTTTTTCGAGACAGGGTTTCTCTGTGTAACAGCTCTAGCTGTCCTGGAACTTGCTCTGCAGACCAGGCTGGCATCGAACTCACTGGGATCCCCCTGTCTATGCTGGGATCAAAGACTTGCACCACCACCGCCTGGCCTCTAGGTGGTCAGTTGTGTGTTTCAGCCAAGAATTCACAGAAGACTCGGGTTCTTTTACCTAAGTAGAGTATTTTAAAGGAATGAATAAAATCCCTTCTGCCGCAGGACGGTGGTAGTGCACGCTTTAATCCCAGCACTCCGGAGGCAGAGGCAGGCGGACCTCTGAGAGTTCCAGGCCAGCCTGGTCTACAGAGCAAGTTCCAGGATAGTCAGAGCTACTACACAGAGAGATCCTGTCTGAAAAAAATCAGAATCAAACAAACAAAAACTCCTACAATCCCGGCACGGGCCCCTTTGGCCGATAGTTTAAATTTTCAATATGAAACATAATTTAAGCTGTTGTTGAGGCTGTTACATAGAGAAACCCTGTCTCAGAAAGCCTCATACACATCTATCTATCTATCTATCTATCTATCTATCTATCTATCTATCTATCTATCTATCTATCTATCTATCTATCCATCCATCCATGTCTATATCTCTATATAGGGTATATATGTATATATACCACATATATGTATATTATATGTATGTGTATATTTACACATAAAATGTATGCATAAATATGTATTACATATGTATTGGTCATGAGGATCTCAGTAGGACAACAGATGCTTTAAATTTAGCTAATTATATCAACTGGGCTGGTAGTGTTGATTTAAAAATACAGACACAGGCTGAGGATATGGCTCGATAGGCAGGTGCATTTGCCAACCCTCCAAGCCCAAATAAATTGTGGAAGAACTGGCACGCTTGTGTTTTTTTCCACAATATCAGAATTTATTGGACAATAATAAATTCAAATGGCATAGTGATTTCACTGGCAGCAACATGCCAAGTAGTCCTGATTCCCTTGACATTGAGCTGAAGCAAACACAAGTTACTGTATTCTAATCTTTACTATGATTATTAGCTTTGAGGCTACAGATTATAATTACACAGTGAATCTATTGATCTACGTGTGGGCTACAGGATGTCTCCAATGGGCTAAAGAGGTTGCAGCAGAGTTCAAGGAGTTCCAGCGTGGCCAGAGAGATGGAAGCAAACTCCAACAGAAATGACGAGTGGGTAAGAGTCAGATCAGTACCTGCTCTGTGAAATTCCCTTCAACGGTGTGAACCAGTGAGTTCCCTGGGGTTACATCACTAAAGAGCCCACCCCAGCATGAATGAAGACTTGGGAAAGCTGAAATCCTGGTACTCTCTGCATTATTTGCATTTAGCTGGGCAGGTCTCCCCTCCTCAACTGTCCTTGTTGCTTATATAATTTATGAACCTGGTTTTAGGGACTTCTTGAGACCTGTGAGTTGTCTGCTTCCCAAGTTTTAAGGAGCCTCTCCGGAGTGGAATGTTTCAACATCTCTTATTTACTGATTGATAATTTAATAGGCATATACGATGCATTTAATTCACATTCATTAGTTACTTTACCCCCCCAATTCCCTCTGAGCCCCTTCTTCTGAACAAACCCCCTCCTAATTTTATGTCTTGTTAAATGACTCACTAAATATAACTAGGGTTGTTTTGCATGAGCACGGGTGTAGGGTCATTTATTGGAGCATGGGCAACTTCCCACACTGACAGACTTGGAACCCATCTTTGCTGATTTCATTTCAAAGGGATGACGTTCAGATCTTTCAAAGACCTTGCTATGTGGAAAAGATCCCTGGAGAGTGGAAGGCCTTCCCTAAATTCTCTAGGAATTTAGGGCAGTTCTAGCTGGGATTATGCTGAGCCTGCTGGAGCCCCTGGAGTGCTCATTTCCAGAACAGAGGTTGCCTCTGAGCCTGACTGGCAAGAGTGTTGGGAGTCTCAGAACTGGTTATCTCTAGAGAAGAGGTTTGGTCCCAGACCCTGTCTAAAATGTCCTTGGTCACAAGCTTAGCACTGTTACCATATTGTTCAATAATGATAAAGCTTTACTGTAATCACCTCCCCTCTTCTTAGAGACAGGATGTCACTATGTAGTTTTGGCTGACCCGGAATTAGCTATGTACACCAGGCTGTCCCTGAGCTCACAGAGATCCACCCAAGGCACGTACCCACGTACCCAGCTACTAACTGTTGTTGGTATTTTTTTTTTAACTCTTACTCTCGGGGGGGGGGCACCAAAGAGTATTCATACAGAGACTTACTCTTTCTTACGAATGTCTAGTCTTAACTTGGCTTATTTCTAGCCATCTTTTCTTATGTTATCCCATATATCTTTTGCCTCTGGGCTTTTACCTTTTTATATACCTTTTACTTCTTATTCCATGACTTGCTGTGTAGTTGGATGGCAGGCCCCTAACTAGAGTCCTCCTCTCCTTCTCCCTTTCTTGGTCCTCCTTTTTTTTTCTCCCCCTTGATTTTTCAAGACAGGGTTTCTCTATGTAGCCCTGGTTGTCCTGGAACTCACTTTGTAGATCAGGCTGGCCTGGAACTCACAGTGATCCGCTTGCCTCTGCCTCCCGAGTGCTGAGATTAAAGGCTTATGCCAACACTGCCTGGCAGGGTCCTCCTTTCTACTCTTCTTTCTATTTATTCTCTGCATTCCAGCCCCACCTCTCCTTTCTACTGCCTCGTTATTGTTCATTCAGCTCATTATTAGAACAATCAGGTGGGTTTTTCTTAATTGTTTATTTTGTTGGTGTTTTAGCCTGTATGTATATCTGTGTGAGGGTGCTGGATCCTGGAGCTATAGACAGTTGTGAGCTGCCATGTGGGTGCTGGGAATCAAACCTGGGTCCTCCAGAAGAGCAGTCAGTGCTCTTAACCGCTGAGCCATCTCTCCAGCCCCCAATCAGGTGTTTTAGACAGGCAAAGTAACACAGCTTCACAGAGTTAAAAAAAATGCAACATAGAAGAATGCCACACATTTTTGCATCATTAAACAAATATTCCATAGCATAAATAAATATAACACGTCTTCAACTAATATTTCATAACTAATCATCCCTTCTAATGTTTATTCTTCCTGTAAATAAAGTAAGATACTGGGTGGTGGTCCTGAATTGAATCCTTAGTTGACAAGTACTAGATTATAGTGCCTAGCTTCCTAGAGTGGAGAACTGTCAGCTAAGCAACCTCTCTCTGTCCAAACTGCACTTGTGACAACTGTGTTTTTGTTTCTGTTGTTTTGTTTTTGGAGACAAGGTTTCTCCTTGTGTGTAACCCCTGGCTGTGCTGGAGCTCATTATGAGGACCAGGCTGTCCCTGAGCTCGCAGAGATCCACTTGCCTCTGCCTCCTGAGTGCTGGGATTGAAGGTGTGCGCCACCACCGCCTGGCTACTGCGCCAGGTTGTAAACAGTTGAAAGACCTCAGACAACTGAGGAAGCTACACTATGTATGACCTCTGCTTGCTGCTGAAGCACAAGTCCAGCTTCAGAAGGCACTGGGTTACTTACCATACGTTTTGAATAGCTTGCACCCACCCTTTGGCCGTTCAGAGCCTGAGTTGGGACTAGGGGCGTAACTCAGTCAAGCGCTTGCTTTGGAGGCACAAAGAATGGAGTTTGAGCCCATGTTTTTAAAAAGTGACCCTCTTTGGCATCTGTGGGTACTAACATACATACCCATCAACATAACAACAACAACAAAAAAGCATGCCCTGCTGGGGAGGCAGAGACCTAGGCATCTCTGGGGCTTGTTGGCCAGCCAGCCTAGCCTGCTTGGTGAGTTCCAGAGCAGCGTGACAAACTCTGTCTTTCACTATTTATTTACTCACTTATCTGATGTGGACGGGTGTTTGCACACACGTGTATCTGTACACTACCTGCCTGTTTTGTGTCCTGGGAGGCCAGAAGGCTAGAAGAGGCTGTTGGGTTCCCTGGGACTGGAGTTACAGATGGCGGGGAGCCACCCTGTGGGTGTGGGTGCTGGGAATTGAATCTGGATCCCTGGAAGAGCAGCCAGTGTTCTTAAGCCATTGCTCTAGACCCTGTCTTTTGTTTGTTTGAAATAGAGGTGGATGGTGCCAGAGGAACACCACCCCAGGCTGCCCTCTTGCCAGACATATGCACACATGTGCACCTGCACATACATAAACACACACACATCTTGATTGTCGGGGTCCAACACCAACATAAATTATCTCTCTGGACCGGTGTGGAGGCACGGGAATAATTGAGACACAGTTCACACAGCAATATCGGAAGGGAGTCTCAGGGTACATTTAAATCCTGAAGATCACCCGCGTTTATTTTCAAAACAACTTTTATATCCAAAGGTAAACTGAGGGGGAAGTTCATTAGCATTCTGTTTCCGGGGTAGCGGAACTAAAGTCACGTCTGCAACTATGGCTGCTCTGTCACTTGGCTTAGATTAACACCTCTTCCCGTAATTATGAGAAAGGACATTAGCATATCCTAACACTGGCGACACTCTGTCTGTAAGTGCTAGGTGACCACCTCAGGTGTGACCTACGGTTTGAGACCCTGGCCTCCATACAATGTAAAAATAAGTGGCCTGTATAATATTGCCCCACCCTGATGGACACTAACAGCCATTTTCAACTTGGCCAGACAGTAGACTTGACTTAGCAGTCAGACAGAAGGTCCATGACCGGTGCAGTTTTTGGTTGCACCACGGACTGTAGTATAATCAGCACACGCACAATCCTTTGTTCGAGGTAAAGACTTCTGCAATTGGTTCAAACATCCTTGTGTCACATTTCCTTTCTTATAAGCACGCTACCTGTTTGTTGTCCAAGACAGCTGAGTGAACACTCTCCTGTGCTGTAACCTTAAGCCCAATTAAAGGCTTCTCTCCAGTGGTCTTTCTTTTGTCTACTTTTGTTTCTAATCATGAGAAGAGCAGGTTTATCTGGTCATAGGAAGAGCTGTGGAGCAGGAAAATGGTAGCAAGGACAATGGTGGTGGGGACACTGAGAAGACTGTCCCAGATAGCAGAGGCTGGGACAAACTGGAGGTGGGAAATGGCCTTGGTTGTCAGAGTTGTAGGGAGCTGACAAGCTTTGAAAGGACCAAAGCTCCCAGGTTAGTCAGGACTGAAACACTGGCCTCTGTAGGAGTTGAGGATCTGGGAGCCTGAGACTCATTTAGGTGGTGCAATACTAACAGTGCTGCCCGATGCCACCACACACTTCTACTAGATGTTGAGGAGCGGCTGCTGCTGAATGCCAGGGTGACTGGTGGTTACCGACCAGAGTAGTAAGTCATTAATCTAAGTGCCAATAACATTTAACCTCTGGCTTCTAAATTCCACTTAGGGCTTAGAGCTACAGGTAAGTGGTTCTGCCTGTGCGGCGCCTAGGCCTTGGGTACTCAAAGGTCATACTTGTAGAACTTGTTTTTGCCTCAACACACCATTTCTATCCAGGTGGGACAAAAGGACTCCAGAAACAGAGTTTCACTGGGGGTATCCTGGGCCACTGGCACACGGAGGGGTTGACTTCTCCAGTGAAGGAGCCAACACAGTCCTTCTGTAGACTTGTGCAATTTTTAGAACAGTATGTGTGCTGAATAGTCTTATGTCAACTTGACACAAGCTAAAGTCATCTGAGAGGAGGGAACCTCAATTAAGAAAACGCCTTCCTAAGACTGGGCTGTATGCAAGCCTGTGGGGCATGTGATTAATGGGGGACCTCCCAGGCCCAGGCCACTGGGGTTCTGTAAGAAAGCAGGCTGAGGAAGCCATGTTGAGCAAGCCAGTAAGCAGCCCCCCCCCGCCTCCATTGCCCCTGCATCAGCTAGATTCTTCTACCTCTAGGCTCTAGCCCTGTTTGAGTTCCTCTTCTGACTTCTGTCAATGATGGACTATGATGGAGTCATAGTCCTCCCCAACTTGCATCTTGGTCATTGTGTTTCATCACAGCAATAGAAACTCGTAGCTAAAACAATACGTTAGAAGTGAAACCTAGGACTAGAGAGATGGTTCAGAGGTTAAGAGCACTGGCTGCTCTTCCAGAGGTCCTGAGTTCAATTCCCAGCAACCACATGGTGGCTCACACCATCTATAATGAGATCGGTGCCCTCTTCTGGCCTGAAGGCATACAAGCAGACAGAACACTGTATAATTAATAAATAATAAACAACTAAATCTTTTTAAAAATGAGTAAAACCTAATGGTTAATTTCCAAAGGTTCCTCAAGCCAGTTTAGGTCTATATAAAAATGAACAGGAAACACTAGCCCCCTGCTATACCTGCTAATTTAGCTATCCCCCACAACTGCACCAAACTCTGCTAAGCTTCCCCTCCCCTCCAAAACAAACAAACAACAAACCCTAGAAGCTTAGGGTAGAAAGCTGCAGCCAAGCTTGCTTGTAAGGTTATGAGTCTGACCTTATATATAAGGATATAAAATAAACAGGATATAAAATGTAGAGATAAACTGGGCAGTGGTGGTGCACGTCTTTAATCCTAGCACTTGGGAGGCAGAAGCTGGCGAATGTTTGAGAGTTTAAGGTCAGCCTGGTCTACAGAGTAAGCTCCAAGACAGTCAGGGTTACTCAGAGAAACCCTGTCTCAAAAAAAAAACAAACAAAAAAAACAAAAAAAAAACAAAACCAACGAGAGAGAGAGAGAGAGAGAGAGAGAGAGAGAGAGAGAGAGAGCGAGCGCTATTTGATTGGAGCCTCGTCCAACTCATCTGGTAAGCCCCATTTCTCTGGCTGGCTCACAGATTCTCCAAACAAATGAAAGGCGCCAGCAGCTTGTGGCAGACACACCATCACCCCTTGCCTATAACCTATAAAATGTCCCAGTTTTAGTTTGGGGATTCAACTTCTTTGGCCTTGATCTCTGGGAGCAGAGAACCTGCCCGGGAATTTCTTTGCTCAATATAACTGTTGTTTTTCAATTAGGCTAGACCTGGCTTACTGCGTCAGCAGAGAAACTTATAGGTGTGTGTGTGTGTGTGTATGTGTGTGTGTGTGTGTGTGTGTGACATAGAACCTATTAAAACCCACCCAGTTTTCTGTTAATACATATGACTATTAAGATTGTACCCTCCATGGGGCTGCAGAGTTAAGAACACTCATTGCTTGTTTGGGATATTTACAAATTACAAATTATTTACAAATTTATAAATTACACTTTGTAAAGATGTATTTGCTGTGATTGGTGTAATAAAAAGCTGAACGGCTCATAGCTAAGCAGGAAGTATAGGAAGGATTTCCAGGGAGAGAAAGGAAGAGGAGAAAGAATGGACCCTAGGAGACATGGACAGGAAACAGGAGGTGCAAGATGGAAGAGAGGTAACCCATGTGAAAGAATGCAGATTTCTATAAACGGGTTAGTTTGTTCTAAGAGCTAGTTAGGAACAAGCCTAATTTATACGCTGAGCTTTCATAATTAATAAGAAGTCTCTGTGTCATTATCTGGGAACTATCTGGCAGGACAGAAAGATAATTGTTATAGTTGCTCTTCCAAAGAATCCTTGGTACAATTTTTGCACCCACATGGCAGCTATATCTAACTCCAGTTCCAGGGGATCTGGTGCCCTCTTCCGGACTCCATGAACACCAAGCATGCACATGGTGCACAGACACACACACAGGCAAAACACTAACATGCACAATAAAAATAAATGCAATTCTCTGCCTCAATCAGCTTGCATTCTAGGCTCACACTTAACTTTGCAAGATGGTAAAATAACTGCCTTAATTTCACTACTCTGAGTCTCCAGTGGCTTATTACAAAGTTAAGATCATGTCTCTCAGGCACAGCGGCTCAAAGTCGTCTTTCGACCACGCGCGCGCGCGCGCGCGCGCACGCACGCACACACACACACACACACACACACACTAATAATAATAATAAAGGTGTTTAAAAACCCAAAACCAAAAGCCCCAAACAGAACCAACACCACCAGAACCAACAAGAAACCTTCAGTAAAATTTCTCTACAAGGCCTGCTTTTCCCAGCTTTTCCAGGGATATCTGGCGACATCTACTGCTGGGCATCCTCGCTAACCCCATACCCACGTGGGCAAACAAGGACTCTCACCGCTGAGTCTGCGCACTGGGTCCTCTGGCTGGCCGCAGTGGTCTGGGCCGGAAGTCTGGCACGGAGAAGGCTTGGGTCCCCACTTTCATCCTAGAGCGGCTACGGATGTCCTCCGGGCGGGGCATCGGGTTGCTTCCGGCCGGGGTGTGCAGCGGCGGTGTGGGCTTTGTGGTCGCCCGGGGCTGCGCGGCCGGGTGCGGCTCGGCTTGCTTCCGCGCCGTCCTCTCGCCGCCGGGCTCCGGGTGAGTGGGGCGTCGTAGTTGGCGCGGGCAGGCGGGTGGGCTCGTAGCCAGTGGGGTTCAGCAATTCGGTTTGGTGTTCCGGGCCTGGCTGCACTTCATTTTTGCAGGTGTCCGCAGCTTCTTGCTTCGTTCGGGCCGAGCCCTGCGGTTTTTCCTCCCAGACTTGGGTGTGGTAGATGCTTGGTTTGGTCGCCCGAGGACATCGAGGTCTTTAGGGGTTGCACACTCATCCTTGGCGCCCAGAGCTCAGGCCTCTGGCCGCTTGCAGGCTGCTCAGATGCATCTGAGTGCAGGTGCACGCATCTGCTGTTCTGCTTGGACCTTGCCGTCCTGCCTTCCGTCAGGCCTCTCGGCCTCACCTGGAAGAGATGCAGTGCAGGCACCCCAGTGCTTCAGGGGTTGCAGATAATGTGCGTGTTGGGCAGAATCAGCTTCTTACGACCTGAAGGAGGATTCCCAGGTGGGGGTCAGGAGTCAGCCAAGCTGTCATAGTCTGTGATGACATAACAGAGTCAACGTCTGTGATATCTCTGTGATGATGCTCGGAACATTTAACCCACCTTGCATCCTGCCCCACCGTGGTCCAGGAGTCCCCAGGGCCTGAGTAGTACGCTAAAGGTTGTCTGGGTTTTAGCAGGAGTATGGCTCTAAATTCCAGCAGTTTCCAGCAGGAGCTAGTATTCACAGTCACCCTGTGCACTCGCAGACATCCTTCCGCTGAGACCCATCCCAATGAAAGAGAGAAATAAATGTCTTTTGCTCACGGAGAAATCAGTGCGCGCACCCCCACACCCCACTCCCCACTCCGCGCGGGGTTTTGTTGTTGTTTTTGGTTTTTCAAGACAGAGTTTCTCTGTGTAGCCCTAGCTGTCTTGGAACTTGCTCTGCAAACCAGGCTGGCTCCACCTGCCTCTGCCTCCCGAGTGCTGGGATTAAAAGTGCAAGCCACCATGCCCAATTTACACACTGACTTTTAAGGCGGTGTCTCACTTCCCTTTTAACAAACAGCAGACCTTTCGTGGATGCAGCATTGTATCTGTTTTTATAATACTTCATGGGAGGTACAGGGAAACTTCACAAGCCGGTATATTTGGCTCTGGACACTGCTGGTTCTTTGAGAATGGAATCCTGGTCCTGGAATAATTGGGGGTCTGGGGATGATAGCAGAGCTGGGAAAGACTCATGATCTGATCTGGTGTTGGAAGGGATGTCAGAGAAGCAGCAGGCTTGAAGTAATTCAGAGAGCCCTCCTAACTGCTTCTTTGGCTTGTGGAAGGAAGATGGCTGCTGTAGGCCCCTGGGCTTGTTGGAAAAGAAGCTTGTTTGTGTCGGTGGGAGACCCTGTGTGCATGTACTGGGGGCAGAGTTTGGACAAGGAGCCCTAAGGGGGCAGCCAGCCACTGACTCTATTCTTTTTGACCTCCAGTAAGCTGCCTCTGGTAAACTTCTAGATGATTCTGAGAACATAATACAAACCTGCTTTGCCCACATGGCACCCAGCTGACTGTGCAACGGCAGAGGCTTCTAAGGAGGTGGGTGTTGAGGCCCACTTGACTGGTTTTTCCCAAGGCTGAAGCTATGCCAATTTTCCTACTCCTATTTTATTTTATGTGTATGGGTGTTTAGTCTGCACGTAAGCCTGTCCATCATGTTTGTGCCTGGTGCCCTCAGAAGCCAGAAGAGGGCATCGGATCCCCTAGAATTGAAGTTACAGAGTTGTGAACTGTTGTGTGGGTTCCGGGAATTAAACCCAAGTCCTCTGAAAGAGTAGAGGAAGAGACCTGGTCAGTCGTCCTCATCAACTTAGACCGTGAAACCCAATATGGACAGGTTCAACAGAACCACCATATACGGGCTGCCCACGCAGCTTCAGCATTGCCAGGGCCTACATTTCATATCCCCCCCCCCACCCCAAGAGTAACGAATGCTCTTAACCCCAGGCTATCTCTCAAGCCCCCAGTTTGCTGATTTTGAGATGAACATTTCTTCAGGCAGATATGTTTTATTCAAGAGATTTCCCTTAAAACAAGAACTTATAAAGGTCATAAAGAGGCAACGTGGTTTTAAGCTACTCTTGTAAACAGATGCAGGCTTGTTTCCGGCTAGCATCGTCATTGTAAGTGTGGTATCCGGGGCTGAGGGGTAGCTCATTGGTGGGACACTCACTTGCCCAGCATATGTAATACCCTGAGTTCTATATAATGCATAATAACCTTAGTGCTATAGACTATAGTAAAAGTCTAAAAGCAGATACCACACGTCCATTTTACCCTTTTTTCAAACATTAAGTTTCAACATGCAAATTTCTTCATAGTACTAATCCTGTCCATCTCTAAGCAAAACACCCCATAAGAGCAACATGTATTTACGAAGAATCAAGTCTCTCAACGCAGGAAATGGACTCTGTGGGTGACAGACCTGAATCTGAGCCTTCGCTCTGCTCCTGACTGGGCTAGTGATCTTGGCTAATCTACATTCTCTTCTAGTCTCTTTTCTCCCTGTCACTCGATGACAGACGTGAGATGAGATGACCCAGGTCCTTTCTGAGCACCATGGCTGGGCTGCTGCCTCAGACTTCCTTATGCTGGCTGTCAGTTAGACTCCGGTGCAGCAGTCTGGCAGCACTGCCTTGCTGTAGAAACTTCTACAGTTCTGAAACTTAAAGCTTGCACACACACACACACACACACACACACACACACACACACCCGAGACAGCTCGCTCTTAGAAGGAGCAGTGGGAAAGGTCTGGCTCAAGTGCCTAGTAAGTGACCCAAGTGTTCCTGCTAATTCTTCTACCTACTTGGAGAAGAATGCTGGTGTGTGTGGGGGGGGGAGGGGGTAGAAGAGCCTTGAAGGTTTTTACACAGGAAGTCACCATTCCATTTATGCTTTTAAAGAGTCATCCTGCTGGCTCTTTCTGAAAACAGTGGAGACAGGCTAGACAATTGTCCCCCTTGCGTGCAAAGAAATAATAGTAGAGAATAGCTTTGGAGTTTTGAGATGAGCAGAACGCAATATAATGGTCTGACTTACAGGTCTGCTGGTGGATTGGATGTGGGGCATTAGTAAAAGTAAAGGGAACCAAGGATATGCACAGTTCTGGCTGAACAAATGAAAACTCATGGAGAAAGGGCAGATTTAGCAGAAGCTGGAAGGTTGACACCTGAGGTTTGAAAACCCGAGAAGGCATCAGATCGAGGGCTAGTCATGTGGAAGCTGGAAAAGGGCCCAGCTGCAGGAAGAAAACTGTTTCCAGCAAGAGATACCATCTCTCTGCTAAGGTAGGTCAGGAGAGATGAAGGAAGTCTTGCCTGGATTGTGGCAAGGCTCCATTGTCATCACCGAACACTGGGAGAAGGTAGTTAGTGAGTGAGAAAGCTAGTAGAGGCTGCCCCAGGAGCACTGTGACAAGATGACTTCCTGAGTAAGAAGTCATTGGGTGTCAGGTGCAGGCAGAAGCGGAGCTGAGTAAGTGACTGAAGTTTGGTGACGCCGTAAACTATTGTGATAACCTGACCCCGGCGTATTTAAGAAAGAAAGGAGATACAAAAATAAACTCAGTGACTTTTGAGTGTCATTATGAAGGAGAGGTGGGGTGGTAGCTGGAGAGGAAACAGGCCAGGAAGTTAGGTTGGTATTCTTGTTCTGTGAGACAGGGTGTTGATCTGTTCCCCCAGAAGAGCAGAGACTAGATGTGTGTGCCATTTAGTTTTTTAAATGAGATTTTGATAATCTACCTAGAAGATGTCACAGCTCTCTTGTTCCGTACTATATCAAACCCAGCAATTCTGTCCCCAATTAAGTGGATGGAAGAGCTAGCATTGCTGTATGCTGATTGGAATGGCAGGCTAGACGGCGAGAGAAGCTTCTGTGTAAGAGGGAGGGAATGATGGCTGGATGAGATGGATGGGAGGAGGTCTAGAGCAAGGGGAGGTGAGAACCCTCTCTCAGGTCGAGTTTAGCTTGACTCATGAGAAGAGGGAGGTAAACACAGGTAGGCGGTGGAAGTGGGCGTTCTTGTCTCTCTGCCCTTGCTTTCTTACTGAAGCAAGGGCTAAGGGATAGAAAAAGTGCTAGGCATTTTAAATATTTATTTTATGTGTATGAATGTTTTACCTGTATATGTATATATACCATATGTGGTCCTGGTGCCCACGGAGGTCAGAAAAAGCATCAGATTCCCTGGAACTGAAGTTACGGACAGTTGTGAGCTGCTGTTGTTGTGTGTGCTGGGAACTGAACCTGGGTCCTCTGTAAGAACAGCAAGTGCTCTTAACTGCTGAGCCATCTCTACAACCCCACTGTCGGCCTTTTGAAAAGAAGAAAAGGATGACCGGGCAGTGGTGCACACCTTTAAATCCTGGCACTCTGGAGGCAGGTGGGTCTCTGTGAGTTCGAGGTCTACAAGAGCTAGTTCCAGGACAGACAGGTCTACATAGTGACACCCTGACACCCTGGCTTGAGGCTTGAGAGAGAGAGAAGGATATTTGTATTTGGAAAGTTGGATGAGCGTAGTCATGACTACGTAGGGCATCAGGGCTGTAGATACAGATAGCACTTGGTCAGAAAGAGTTCAGACAGATCCAAAACAGGTTGAAGGTGGCTGGAGCTGGGTCTCACACAAGGTGACAGGAATAAAAGGGCAGCTGAGTTGGCACAAAGAGGATTTATACCTTTTCTCACTGCGGCTTCTTGAGTCTCTTCCTTAAAATGTTGTGCGTTGCCCGTACCTTTAATCTCGGCACTGGGGAGGCAGAGGCAGGTGGATCTCTGCGAGCCTTGGTTCATATAGTGAGTTCTAGGCCAGCCAGTACCACATAGTGAGACCCTGCCTTTAAAAAAAAAGTGTTAATGTTTCCGTGCCATCTGCTCACAGCTCTTGTCCTTTAAATCATCTCTACTACTCACCGTACCTGATACATAGTGACAGCTAGTAAGTCTGTTTTCTCCAGGAACAGTGACCAAAAAGTAAAAGATAAAAAGTGTGTACACGTTCAGTACAGATGTAGGGTTTTTGTTGCTGTTGTTATTTTTTATCCGGAATGGGCCAACTCTTGGAGACAGAGCCCAATGATTTTTAGGGCTAAGTATATAAACTGCTGAGAATTGTGCCAGTGAGGCCCAGGACAGGGGCCACTGGAGCCATTCCAGTCACCAAGGGATTCCATTGAGGGGACTAGATTATAAGGCTACCAAAAGGGTGGGAGATTGAAGTATGGAAAGCCCGGCTGGGTTCTTGGCTTCAGTCACTGGAGGCCAGAAATGCCGCATTGCTGCTAGCACTGAGGCCCTGTGTATTACACATAGCCTACAGCGAGCGCAGTGCTGTGGACCATGGGCTGCACACTGGGTGCGGACAAGAGAGATGAGGCAGGAGGGTAGGAGGAGTGATGAATTTTATTTGCGTGATCTTTAGAATTACATGTCTTGATTTTTTTTTTCTTGTTTGTTTGCTTTTCAAGACAGGGTTTTTCAGTAGCTTTGGAGCCTGTTCTGGAACTCACTCTGTAGCCCAGGCTGGCCTCACATCCACAGAGATCTGCCTCCCAAGTTCTGGGATTAAAGGTGTGTGACACCATGGCCCGACTACATGTCTTGATTTTTAAGTAGAGCCCTGTGCCTATCCCTGTCTCTCTGTCTCCCACCCAGGACACAGGTAGAGGCGTGCTGTTTGACCGGCACAGGCCTGTTTGTCCTGGGGTTGGACATATGAGAGGTGGAGCCCCAAGAAGCCTTCCCATGTGTACAGTGGGTTGGAGCAAGGTGAGAGTTGGAAACAGTGAAGGGCCCGAAGTGTGGGCAGAGGAAAGGCTTCCTTTCTCACTTTCATGGGTGTTTAATTTTAGACCTTCTGCCTGCTCGGCAGCTTCTTGTTAACTAAAGGGAAAGACATCTTCTTCTCTCATTTCAGATTCTACTGTAGGAGCTGGGGGCAAGAAGGTGCTCCCGAAGCCTGAACTTCTGGGGATGAAAAGTCACATAATATGATGTCTGACAAACGTCCAGTGCTGGAGCCTTCCGCCTCGGAGCCCGGGGAGTTCCATGAAGACAGGTTAGCGCAGCTGTTGGGGACTCCAGAAAGACAGAGCCTCGAGAGTCCCCCCTCTCAGGAGATGGCAGTGGCCCACTGGAAAATTCAAACAGGAGAAACGGCCCAGCTGTGTAGTAAGTCAGGAAGAAACCCTGTCCTCAACTCAAACCTTCTGATACTTCAGAGAGAGCTCCTAGAAGGGGAGGCCCGTTCTTGTGGTGTTGGTGGCAGAAGCTTCCCATTTAATTCAAATGTAGTTCCACATCCGATTTCTCATGCAGGGGAGAAGCCTTATCAGTGTGATCACTGTGGGAAAGGCTTCAGTCAAAACTCCCTCCTCACCGAACACCAGAGAGTCCACGCTGGGGACAGGCTCTCTGTGTGCAACGTGTGTGGGAAAGACCTCGTTCACTACGCTGACCTAGTTGAGCACCAGCGTGTACACAGCGGAGAGAAGTCGTTCAAGTGTGCACAGTGTGGGAAAGCGTTTTGTCACAGTTCAGACCTGCTTCGACACCAGAGAGTCCACACCAGAGAGAGGCCTTTTGAATGCAAAGAGTGTGGGAAAGGCTTCAGTCAGAGCTCCTTACTCATTCGCCATCAGAGAATTCACACGGGTGAGAGACCCTATGAGTGTAATGAGTGTGGGAAATCTTTCATTCGGAGCTCGAGCCTTATTCGGCACTACCAGATCCACACAGAAGTGAAACAGTATGAATGCAGGGAGTGTGGGAAAGCCTTCCGGCACCGTTCGGACCTCATTGAGCACCAGAGAATTCATACTGGAGAGAGACCCTTTGAGTGTCACGAGTGCGGGAAGGCCTTTATTCGAAGCTCAAAGCTCATCCAGCATCAGAGAATTCACACTGGAGAACGGCCTTACGTGTGCAATGAGTGTGGGAAGCGCTTCAGTCAGACGTCCAACTTCACTCAGCACCAGAGGATCCACACCGGGGAAAAACTCTACGAGTGTAACGAATGCGGCAAAGCCTTCTTTCTGAGCTCGTACCTCATCCGACACCAGAAAATCCACACCGGCGAGCGGGTGTACGAGTGCAAAGAGTGCGGGAAGGCTTTCCTGCAGAAGGCCCACCTCACTGAGCATCAGAAGATCCACACTGGAGACAGACCCTTTGAGTGCAAAGACTGCGGGAAAGCCTTCATCCAGAGCTCAAAGCTGTTGCTGCATCAGATCGTCCACACTGGGGAGAAGCCCTACGTGTGCAGCTACTGTGGGAAAGGCTTTATACAGAGGTCCAACTTCCTTCAGCACCAGAAGACGCACACCGAGGAGAAGCTCCGCCAGTACAGTCAGCATGGAACGGATCTCACCTCACCCCCAGACCTTGTCCACCAGGAGGATCTTTCCCTGAGCGAGACTTCCCTTCATTTGGGAGAGGCATCTACAGATCAGGAATGTCATGCAGGTCACTTATGAGACAGTCGCTCTTGGAGTCAGTAAGTGGTGCTTGGAAATGGGTATACTTAGTATATCTATGGCCCCTAGGATGTGGCTTGTCACATTTCCCAAGTCACAGATAGCCTGCTTGTGGTTCGGTCTGTCGTCTGTCACCAGGTCAGGAAAGCTGAGGTGAAAGACCCCCGGAGTGGGGAGACTCTCACTCAAGTCTCGGGATAACACGAACCCCCAGGAACTCATGAGAGACCGTCCTTGCTGCAATCACACGAGGTTTATTCACAGGACAGGAACCAGTGCACTGGGGCCCAAACTCATTTCCCACGCAGGGGTAGAGAGTTCGACCCCAAGTAGCTAGGAGAAGGGGTATTTAAGGGAAGAAACTATAACCCAATAACCCAAAGGGGGTAGGGAGGGCATCATTGGAAAATTCCAAAAATACCAGTGATAATCATAAGGGGGTAACTCCCTGTTTCTCAAAATTATTCTCAAGATTATAATCTAACTTTATGGTCAGCTAGTTCCTGGAACAGAGTCACTGAACCGGTTAACCTAGATTTTTGGTTCTTTTCTCCCTGCTACAATTTTTTTTTGGGGGGGGGCTCTACTCTTTCTGCTAGAGGGGTCTGGATTTATCTGGGTCTTTCAGAGGGACTGGACAGCTGACTTTGAGCTGAACACTGAGGGGGAACCTCTAGAGCATTTTCTAGATTTTCGTTAAAGTTACACACTGTCAGAGTTAAATCTTTTCAGAGCAGAGCTTTATTACTTGAGAAATGGCTACTTCTCTGAAAGGTTGGAGAAAGGGGTTTACTTATGCAAAACTGTAAGTTGGTTCTTCCCTATTGTCTGGGACTAAACTCCACGCCACAGGGCTGAGTCCCTGGCCTTTGCTTTTTCAACTGTTGGACTCCTGGTAAAGTATTTGACTTGTTCCTCCGTCCACAGCCACCAGGCCGCTCCCACTCCTGTCCTGATGGGTCTCCCCCTGTCTCCCAAGTCGCTCCTGATTATTCTGCGAGGCCTCTCACAGTCACCATGCCCCAGAATGCTTCCTTAATACCGAGTTGGGTTTGTGGCTTGTGCTTCTGTTGCTCAGTGCTTCCCTTTGCTACTGTACTTGCTTTTGAATACCACAATTTTGAATTTTCTTTCTCATTGTGCCCTGTTCCCTGAGGACAGTGATCATGTATCATTCATTCCCACGTCCCTAGTGTCTAGCACATGACAATAAATGAAACAAAAACCCAAGTCTGTGTAATTGGCATATCCTTTATCTGTTTGCTTTCTTGAGGCAGGTTCTCACCATGTGGCCCAGACTGGCCTCAAACTCCTCGCCCCACCTCAGTCGCCTCAGTGTTGGGGTCACAGATGTGTGCTACAATACCTGCTACCATTCTGTACTGCTGTTTTTAAGTTTTTGGGATGTTCTTTCTGTCATCAGCGTGGTCTGTTTTACTAGGAAGTACTGTCTCCCCAAGTCCTGTTGATACTTGCTCTTTAGAACTGCTGACCGTCTCCCGTCTGCGGTTCTTATCCACCAGGTGTGGCATGGCCCTCGTTCAGAGCTGCCCGTTGTACTTTGAGGGCAATGCCCTCGTGTTTACATCAGTCTTTTTCTATTTTAGCAGCTCCAGACTCGACTGTCTCTTTCTAACGTCACTTGTTTGGAAATGTTTGAAATTAAGATCTTTGAGGAATAGTTTTAGATTCTTGAAAGATGAAAGTGAGAAGGTGCCATGCATCCTATGGGGAGTGTGCTGGCGAAGCCAGAACAGTGTGCGAAGTGGGCACCAGACCTTGTGAGAGCTCTGGACCAGGGACTAGATCTAGGAAGGCTCCGGAGAGGACTTTATTTTATTTTATTTTTGGTTTTTCGAGACAGGGTTTCTCTGTAGCTTTGGAGCCTGTCCTGGAACTAGCTCTTGTAGACCAGGCTAGCCTCGAACTCACAGAGATCCACCTGCCTCTGCCTCCCGAGTGCTGGGATTAAAGGCGTGCGCCACCACTGCCCGGCACAGACTTGATGTTTTAACTGGTCCAGAGAAGTCAGTGGACATCTGCCAGCCTAAGAGCAGAGATTTGGGATGGTGTCTGCACAGACAAGCAGAGCACAGGCTGCCCTGTGCTCAGGGTTCATACACGGTGGATTTCAGCCAACAAATGTGCCATATCTGCCTCTGTATTCCTTTGATAAGACCATCAATCACAACAATTAGTTTGAGACAATATGAAGATAATTTTTGTCCTAAAGGGGAAATTCTGAGTTTTTAGCAAATTCCAGCAACCCCAGGCACTTCAGGTGGGCAGATAATTTAACAAGGACACGATATTCATTTTTTAGAAAACTCCCCGTCACGTGACATAGCTAGTAGAGAAACGTTACCAGACCGTTTCAATCAGTACGGTACAGTATCGACTTCCTACTGTTTAGGAAGTTCCTTTGCAATACCACAGTCAAGAAAAGTAATATTTCTTTTACCTCAAAAAAGTCCCCTTTTACTCTTCCCAGAGTCAACCCAACCCCTACCCTGGTAGCCGTTTCCTGTGAGTGTAGAATTGCGTTGCTTGTCCTAGTACCTCCCACACGTGGATTGGTGAGACAGGTGCCCTTGTGTCTGACTTTGGTCACTTTGGCATGTGGCCAAAGTATGTTTAGACTCTGTCACAGAGCTTTGCATTTGGAGTTCTCTTTGCCAAATAGGGTCCCATTGGACGACTAGGCCAGCATGTGCTCACTGGTCCATTTGCTTATGGAAATTGGGTTTCCAGCGTGGGCTCTCAAGAATAAACCACCATGAACATTTGTGTAAAAGCATACATTTGCACATGTGTATTCAGGGAACTACAACTTTTATAAATATCTCAGTCTTAGGTGACTGTAACAAAATACTGTAAACTGGGTAGCTTATAGACAGTAGGAATGCATTTTGCAAAGTATTTGGAGTCTGGAGAACCCAAGGGCTAGTGAGGCGTTCGTGGGTGGTGCCTGCGCCTTGCAGCCTAGCACAGCAGAAAGGTGTTAGGGAGATTTCTCTAGCCTCTTCTAAGGGCAGAAGTCCCGGTCACTTACAATCCAGCCACTTCCCAAAGCCCCACCTTTTGGTAGCATCACTTTAGGGACTTGGATTTCAGAGCAGGATGCTTACGTTCAGTCTGTGGGAATAAGTACCTTCCTGGCGCTGTAAGAAACTGCTGCCAGCTCTCATGCTGTGCCGCCCTGAGTTCCTGCCAGTATGTGAGGGCTCCTACTGCTCCCTGTCCTTGCCAGCACTTGGTATGCTCAGTCCATCCCGGATACTATTTTGTTAGTATGTTGATTTGTTTCGTGTTTTGAGATGGTACTACTATGTAGCTCAGCTGGCCGGGACTGATATTCCTGTGCCAGCCTTACAGGTGTTGAGTGTATTATAGGTGTGGGCTACCATGCCCAACTTGTATAGCTTTAGTTTTACTGTTTGCTTTTTGACAGTCTCACTGTGCGACCCTGACTGGCACGGACTTGACAGTGTGGCCTAGACTGGACTTGAACCCACTGAGTTTTCACCTGCCTCTGCCTTCTGAACGCTGGAATTAAAGGTGGGTGACACCATGCCTGATCTTTGTATAGGGTTTTTGCAATGCAGCTTTCTAAAGTATGGGAGAGATGCTCAGTGGTTAAGAGCACTGGCTCCTCTTCCAGAGGACCCAGGTTTGATTACCAGTACCTACTTGGTAGCTCACAACTGCCTATAACTTTCCTGAACTGGACCAAGGGTTGGAGAAAGTCAGTCTTAGGGCAGGGGGAAGTCAGTCTGGGGGGGCGGGCGGTGGCAGCGGTGGGGGGTTGGGGAGTTACACTGCTCCCCCATTCTTACTGTCTCTCTGCTACCTGGCTGCCCTGAAGTAAGTGCCTGCTGTCAATGATTATGGTTTTGCCTCCCCACAGACCCGCAGCAGTGAAGCAAACTCCAAGGACTAAATAAACCCTTTGAAACTGAGCACAAACAAACCCTCATGTCAACTTCAGATATGTCGCCACAGCATGAAAAACTAACATATTTCAAAAATCCTTATTCATTCCCATGTGAGTGTGTGCATGTTAAAGCTGAGCTCAGAAGCCGGGCAGTGGTGGTGCACGCCTTTGATCCCAGTACTCAGGAGGCAAAGACAGTTGGATCTCTGTGAGTTTGAGGCTAGCTTGGTCTACAGAGTGAGTTCCAGGACAGCCAGGCTACACTGAGAAACCCTGTCTCCAAAACAAAAACAAAAAAACTGAGCTCAGATGGTTCAAATTAATTGCACTGCCTGCTCTGCCAGAAGACCTGGGGTCCATTTTCCAGCACCCATATAATGACTCACAGTCATCTGTAACTCGAGTTCCTGACAGCCTTTTCTGGCTCCTTGGTCATAAGCCACGCACATGGTACACAGACGTACATGCAGGAGAAACACCCATACATACTAAATAAAATTTAAAAACTTTTTTTTTTTTTGGTCATGGTTTCTCTGTGTATCCCCTGCTGTCCTGGAACTAGCTCTGTACAGCCCAAGTGCTGGGATAGTGTACACCGCTACCACCTGGCTAAAACCCATCTTGTTGGGGGAAATGACATTTACCCTGAATTGAGTTTCAATGTAATTATGCTTTCTTGTGCACTAGAGATTGTATTACGCCAGAAAACCTCCCCGCCCCGCAATTGTACTGTGTTTAAAATTTGTTGGGAATAAACTCCCTACATCAGACTCTTTGGAAGTCTTGCTCCAGGTTGATGAGGTCAGTTTTCATGTTTTCATTTCCATCCCTTCAGAAGGTTTACTTGTCTCCCTGACACCCGCAGAGACTTCCTCTTTGGCTACTAGTTTATTTACTAGAAGTAAAATAATTTATTTCTCTAAATTCTTGATGCCCCCACTTGGGGATCTGTATGACCACCATGAGAGAAATGAGCCAGTCACCTGACAGTCTTGAACTGTTACCTTTTTTTTTCTTTTTAGATTTATTTGTTATGCACACACATACCAGAAGAGGGCACCAGATCTCACCATAGATGGTTGTGAGCCACCTCGTGGTTATTGGGAATTGAACTCAGGACCTCTGGAAGAGCAGCCAGTGCTCTTAACCTCTGAGCCATCTTTCCAGCTCTCTCTCACCAGCTTTAACAATGGCTGACCGCAACCAAAAAAAGGAAACTTAATCTGCTTCCCACTCTCTTGCTTTAGATCTAAATCTAGCACCACAGTGGCCCCAATGTCCACTGACAGATGAGTAAACAGAATGAGGTGACAAATCCTGCTCCATGCCACTACATGAATGAACCTGGCAAACCTGGGGTAGAGAAGATCCTAGGACAGATTCCAAAGAAAGAATGTTGTTGACCCCCTGGCTGCTGGGGAGGAACTGAAGAAAGTTCCCTGGACAGGAACATTTCTGATTTTTATGATAACGTGCTTTCAATCATGCAAAACTGCAGGTTCATACACTGTTGGTACACTCAACAGGCTAAAATGGAAATTGTTTTATTACTTGTACTTGATCATACTTTATTATACACATCATAAAAAAAGAAAGAAGTCGGACGTGGTGGCGCATGCCTTTAATCCCAGCACTTGGGAGGCAGAAGCAGGCTGATCTGAGTTTGAGGCCAGCCTGATCTACAGAGCGAGTTCCAGCACAGCCAGGGCTAACACAGAAAAACTTTGTTTGAAAAACAACAAACTCCTAGAGGGCTCAGGAGTGCCAGAGCCCAGCCCAGCCTCCATGGTGGAGGGACCAGAAGGACAAGGGCACTCAGATGGAGACAGGCGCACACCAACCAGGTGCACAGCAAGCACGACCGCCCGCAGCAGGCGGGGCTCCAGGAGGGCGGACCTTCTGCGGACTGCTCGGTGAACAGTTCGGCTTTCTCGTGAGCTTATCAGAAGCGCACCATTGAGTCGCGGCTCCTAGAGGTGCCGGAAACGGTTTCTGTCGGTGGCGTATTTCCGCTAGTGAGTTGAAGTCAGGGCGGCGCGCAGCCGAACTGAGGACCGAAGCCGCAGGAGCTCGGCGATAGTCCGGTGGCTTGCAACTTTGCTCCGCGACACTGCGCTTGCGCTGAAGCTGACCGGACCCCGGCATCCTTCAGATGCGTCCGCACCGCTCTGCGGTTGCTCCTCTGGAGGCTCGACGCAAGTGTTCCTTCCGACGGGGCAGCGCTCCTCCCCGGCGGGCTCACCGCGAGGACCCTCCGGTGAGTACGGACCCTCTTCCCACAGTGCCGGGCCTCGCGCCCACCTGGATCCCCACGACACTCGCACTCAGGCTTCGTTCCGCTCACTGGCACGGCGCTCGTGCAGCCCTCGGGCCTCTGTCGGCTCCTGCCCTCCAGGGTTGCAGTCCTGTTTTCGGGTAGATTTACCACGCTCCCCTGCGCTCAGGCTTCGAAGTCCAGCCAGACTCGTGGCACCAGTTCAGGTGTTCAGATGAGGGGCAGTGTTCTCGTTTTATCAACCAGAGTGTGTGGTTGGCAGTCACTATCAGGACCCGAATTTCCCCGAGCTTCGGGTCTCGCGGGTGTGTTCCAACCTGCATCCGTGCAGGTCGTTTACAGAATGCAGACCAGCGCGTTTGTCGCTGACCAGTCACGTCGCGATGTCACAAGATTGAATGCCCCTAGGCACAACTTTTGTGATGTCTGTTAAAATAGTTTCCCTGTTATAGACCGGCTCTCGCTTTTGTAGTCTGGCTGGCCTTTAGTGCCAGACTCCTTTGCCTCTGTCTCCTGAGTGCTCGGATTAGTGCGGCTTTTACCCTTATACAATGTTTTCCTCTTTTTACCGTTAGTTTGTAGAAGTTATTCTGGATACTACCCGTTCTTTGGCAGAAAGATGAATTGGGAATAAAAGACCAGGATAAAGCCAGACCCCCTAGCAGGAAGAGTAGAGCCAAAAATCTAGGTTAGCCGGTTCAGTGACTTTGTTCCAGGAACTGGCTGGCCACAAAGTTAGATTATAATCTTGAGAACAATCTTGAGAAACAGGGAGTTACCCCCTTGTGATTATCACTGGTATTTTTGGAATCTTCCAATGACGCCCTCCCTACCCGCTTTGGGTTGTGGTTTCTTCCCTTAAATACCCTGCTCCCAGCTACTCGGGTCGAACTGCTCTACCCCTGCATAGGATGATGAGTCTCGGCCCTAGAGCGCTGGTTCTTGTCAATAAACTAAGTGTGATTACATCAAGGATGGTCTCTCGTGAATTCTGGAGGGGGGGAGAGGGAGGTCGTGTTATCCCGAGACTTGAGTGAGAGTCTCCCAACTCCGGGGGTCTTTCAGGAACATTTTCTCTAGCTTGCCTTTTCCTCTTCCTAACTCCTTTTTTAAAGCCAGAAAATCTAAATTTTGCTGGTTCCATTAAATTTTGTAACTTTGTTTTGTTTTTGTTTGGCTTGCTTTTTAAGTATCCGGAACTATCTTTGACATAGCTGTGTTGGCAAAGTAGGTGTAATGATTAATTTCTCAACTTGACACAATGTAGAATCGTTTGGGAAGACTGCCTCGGTAAGGGATCCTTGAATTTAGGCTGGCCTCAAGGTGTGCCTTGATTGATTAATTGATATGGGCAGACACCGGTTTGGGGCCCTGGACTCTGGAAGATTAGAGAAAGCAATTGAATTCTAAACATTTTATTTTTTCGTTCTTCTGCGTTTGACTCTGATGTGACTTGAATTCCTGCCTCGACTTCCCCATAGCGATGGACTATAACTTGAAATTGTAAGCTAGACATGCCTTGCAGCAGATGTGAAACTAGCACATCTGGCCTTGAACTCTTTGATTTTGAGATTGAGTCTCTGTAGTTCCCTTCTTTCTTTCTTTTTCTCTTCTACTCTTTTTCTTCCTTCCTTCCTTTTTTTTCTTCTTGGTTTTTTAAAGACCGGGCTTCCCTGCATAGCCCTGACTGTCCTGAAACTTGCTTGGTAAACTAGGCTGGACTTGAACTCACAGAGATCTGCCTGCCTCTGTCTCCCAAGTACTGGGATTAAAGGCATGATCCACCACATGGTGGTGGTAGGGATGTTCTTAACTGATTAGTTGTACCAGAAGTACCTGAATGTGGGTAGCACCGTTTCACTAACTGGACCCTGAATCAAGTGGAAAGGAGAGGAATCACCAGCAAGGTTGGGCTGGTGCCTCCCCTCCTACTAGAGTTTAATGCTCTCGTAATCACTGCAGCACACTTAGTTATTACTGAACTGTTTGCTTGTTTTGTTGTCCTGGCTACAGAATCAAGATTATCTCTCTTTCTTGGTAGCAATGGCTGATCTGAAGGGAAGGTCATGCTGTGCCTGTAGCCAAACCCCAACTATGACTAATGATGGCTCATTTTCTTTCTTTCCTTTTGGTTTTCTTTTTTATTTGTTTATTTTTTGTTTGTTTTTTCAAGACAGGATTTTTCTGTGTAGCTCTGGCTGTCTTGAAACTCGCAAGGTAGACCAGGCTGGCCTCAAACTCAAAGATTCAATTGCCTCTGCCTTCTGAGCGCTGGGATTAAAGTGTGTGCCATTATAACTGTTTCATTTTCAAATGGTACGGGACAAATTGGAGGATTATATGCCCAGCCCAGTGAGGAGGTTTTCTGTGTCAGTAACTTTTCTCATTGCTGTGACAGAAGCAGCTCGGGGGAGGAAGAGGTTGTTTAGGCTCACAGTTTGAAGGGACACAGCCCATCGCAGAGGCAGGACCGACCAGGAGCTGCAGACGGACAGATTCATCCTTGGCCAGGAGGCAGAGATAATGCTGGCGTTCAGCCTGCTGTCTTTCCCTTTTCCTGAGACTGGAACCACACCCATGGGATGATCATTCACACATTCAGGGTTGGTTAGACTTGTGTGGGAACACCCTCACAAACACATCCACAGGGCTGTGTCTCCTAGGTGATTCTCTGAATATTGACCATCGCCGAGCTGTTTGCCTGCCCTGCCCCTTCTTCCTGCACGGTGTCTGGGTTGTTAGCATGCTCTATCTGACTCATGCTCTCTCAGTAGCAGGCAGTCCTGGAGCCATCTGTGTACCAGGTGCCAGTGACTTTCAGAGATGTGGCCGTGTACTTCGGCAGGGAGGAATGGGAGTGTCTCAGCCCTAACCAGAGGACCCTTTACCGGGACGTGATGCTGGAAAACTTCAGGAACTTCATCGAACTGGGTAAGGGCTGCATTTTAGTTTCTGGAGCCTGGTGGGTCCTGGATAAAGACCCCTGGACCGCGTCTGGTCAAGGGCATCTCTGGGGGTAGCCTGACTTCTTTCCTCAAAGAACTACATTGTGCTTTGTTTCAGCGTGTGCGTGCTCATGCGCAGATACACGCACATTCCCGTCTCCCTCCTGTAAGCCTCTCTCTCTGCCTCATTCCTATTTCCAGGCAGCTTCTCCAAGGGATCTACAAGGGCTGATCGGGCTGCTGGGGTCACCTTATATTTCTCAGAGCTAGTCTGAGTCCTGGCTTTAACGTTGTCTTTTACACAAATCAGATACCATTTCTCACTTTTGACAAGGATACCGTGGCCCTAGACCAGACCTTATTTCTCACCTGGAACAGTGGGATGAACCATGGGTTGAAGATTGGGACAGACTTGAGTTTCTAGAAGCACGAAAAGGGGTCTGCCCAGGTAAGCAAGATGGAGGGTGGGCTGGTGTTGGTCGACCCTTCCCATATTTCCTGGCACTGAGTAAGGCTACTTTTCCTACCCTTGGACGGACACAGTGGGAGAGTAGATGCAGAGTGCCTTTTTAAAATGTATTTATTTACTTATATATACAGTGTTCTGTCTGCCTGCATGCCAGAAGAGGGCATCAGATCTCATTATAGATGGTTGTGAGCTGCCATGGAGTTGCTGGAAATTGAACTCAGGACCTCTGGAAGAATAACCAGTGCCCCTAACCCTCTGAGCCATCTCTCCCGCCTGCAGAGTACTTTTAATTAGGGACTTTGGAGGTACATGAATGGCATATTTCTGCCATGAAGCTCTGATGGGAGGGACGTGTGCATGCGTCAATGGACCCTCGTGAGGTTGCTGTGGAAGTGGAGGTGTTTGAGAAAGGGGGGCAGAGTCCTAGCGCTGTCTGTGAGCAGTTTAGGAGCAGCTGAGATCTGACTGTGATAGCCATTTGGCAGAAGATATGTTCCAGGTTCGTGATACTGGGGCAGGTTCTCTATTTCACATGTGTTTGCTTATTTGTAAAACTGGGATAGAACCTGGCTTTTTCCTTAAGACCAGTGGGCGTCATGGAGGGGCTTTTGTTTGTTTGTTTGTTTGTTTGTTTGTTTTGCCTTGATAGGCATAGAACTCAAGGCCTTAGTTAAGTGGTGGGAAGCAGTTCTTGAGTTATACCTCTGTGCTGGGTTTTTATTTTTTACCTCACATCCTCCCAAAAGTGAAGCACAGTAGTTTTGTGTGCTTGAGATAAACTGGGAGGGCCCCAGGTTATGTGGAGCCCTCAGCTGGGGAGTGCCTCAGACCTCTGTTTGCAGGAAGATATGGCTCATAAGGTGAATGGTTCTAATTTTCAGAGAGCTAGCTCTGAATGGCTGTCCCAGGTCCACTCCCGTGGTAGGAATAAGGCCCATTACTTAAGCTGAGGCAAGCTTGCTGGGCTCTTGGTGGGTTTGGGGCCGTTTAAACCTGCTATGGTTTCTTTTGTGCTGGAGCACCTGGCCCTGTCTTCTACTATCTGGGTCAGGTGAACATTGGGGTTCACTTTAAGTCTTGTTCGTTTAAGCTCATCCGTATGCACTGAACACATTGTCTTCATAATTCATGTCGTTTTGATTCCCTCAGTAGATTGAGTTGTTTGACACTTGATAGCTCTCTCTTCATCTTTGGTTGGGTAGCTGCTTTGTGAGCTGACTTGTCGCTGAACCAGTTCTGTGTAAACGTGTCTATTCTTCCACAGGAGGCAGAAAGTCCATGGATCGTAAGAGACCCCGTGATCTGGCTTTGGCTCATGAGAGGGCCCATCCACAGACAGGAGCCAAGATAGGGCCTACCTTGAAGAAGAGTGTCCTGACATTGGGTAAGGTGAACCTTCCCAGAGCCACCGCTGGGAAGAAAGTGCATGGACAGGACGCTTTCCAAAACCAGATGTGTGGAAAATCCTGCAGGAAGCAGTCAGGCCTCACAGAGCAATGCAAGAACGGTGCAGAGGGACAGCGACAGCCCTTTATCTGTGGTACGTGTGGGAAGGCACTGAGCTGCTATAGCCGGCTGGCTGCTCACCAGACAGTACACACTGGAACCAGGTCCTTTAAGTGCTTTGAGTGTGGCCGGACGTTCCGCTGGGTGTCAAACCTTCTGCGCCACCAGAGAAATCACACAAGTGAGAAGCCCTTTGGCTGTGAGGTGTGTGGACAGGCCTTCAACTGGAAGGACCGCCTAACACAGCATCGCAAGATCCACACTGAACACAGTCCGTATGTGTGCAGTGACTGCGGGAAGGCCTTCAAGCAGAAGTCAAACCTCCTCCGGCACAAACGTGTCCATACTGGAGAGAGGCCGTTCTACTGCGACAGCTGTGGGAAGGCCTTTCGTACCAAAGAGAACCTCAGCCACCACCAGCGGATTCACAGCGGAGAGAAGCCCTACACCTGCGACGAGTGTGGGAAGGCCTTCAGGTGGCCCAAGAGCTTCAGTATCCACCAGAGGGTCCACCTGGCAAAGAGATTCTATGAGTGCGAGCACTGTGGGAAGGGCTTCCGCCACCTGGGCTTTTTCACGCGGCATCAGAGAACTCACAGGCGTGGAAAAGTATAAAGGCGCCTGGAGGCAGCTGGGCCTTCCCCATCCTGGGCCTTGGAAGAACTGTGGCAGGGGTTCTCAAGCCTAGCAGCCATATGGTCCTTGACTGAACCGTTTGTAGCTCCCTGAGTCTGCGGAAGTTCTGCCAGGAAATTGACACAGGGAAGGGAATCTCTGCGGTATGCAGGCAGAGCCGGTAACAGCTCTGGCCATGTCAGCTGAGAAATTTGCCCTTGTCCTGAGTGTTACCTGTGTGCACTTTAATTCCTTTCTCTCCTCGCTCTTTCACCGTGACTCCTGTTGGTGGAAGGGAGGTTTGAGGCTTGAGCAGAAATAAAACTTACTTTTGAAGCTGCCAAGAGGGCCCAGTGGGTAAAGGCACAGGCTGCAAAACCCGAGTTTGCTTCCCAGGCACTCATGTGGTTGGAGGAGAGAACCAAATGCCTTAAGTTGTTCTCTGACTTCCTGCAGACCATGTATGCATACAGACACACAACAAATACATAATAAATGAAGAAAAAAAAACTAACAACAAAACAAAACCTCTTCAACCTCAGCAAGTGGCCATAGAATGTCTTTATTAAAGGGCAACAGAAAAACCGGGATTCATACTGGGGAACCTAGTGTGTGGGTGTGTGGGGAAGCAGCTGCGAACTGGACAGGACCACATGGGTAGTAGAAGTTTGTTAAAATATCCCCGGCACTGTATCTCCAGCAGAGATACCAGATTTTTGGTTCTATTTATTTGGTTTTATTAAAGTATAACCAGAGGCTTATCTCACAGTTGTGTGGGAGCTTAGGAGAGCCCTTGCTTCAGGTGTGGTTCTCTTTCTGCATAGAGCTGTCCCAGTGTCGGGCAGTGAGGGGCAGCTGGAGCATCGGCTGAGCACATGGTTGAGAGCTGGATGCTTCTCGCTGGTCCTGTTTCTCTGCACAGGATCATGAGCTGTTGAGATGGCTGCTAAGCTGGGCCCTTTCAGAAATGAGACCCCACATCACAGTCTGTGGCTCTGTGAGCAATTCAACTCTCAACAATAAATAGAAACCCATTTTTAAAAATACAGCATAATGGCTCCTGCCCCCAAAATGGAGTCAGGCAGGTTCTTCAGTTTCCCAGGTGGAGCTCAAGGCACAACTCTGCATTTAGCAGAGTTCAAGGGATCAAGGACTTGTCAGCACTGTAAATGACATTATCTCTAGCTTTATCTCTAGGTCTGATAACAGATTATACTTTTAAAAAATTCTAGGGGGCTGGAGAGAGAGCTCAGCAATTAAATGCACTGACTGCTCTTCCCGTGAATCCAGGTTCAAATAACAGCACCCACACGACAATCTACTACAGTAGCTCCAGTTCCAGGGGACACAGCATCCTCTGTAATGGATTTTTCTTTGGACCACCAGCCCACATAAAATGACACAAGACTTACAATTATGAAAGCTCAGCCTGTGGTTTAAGCTTGTCCCACTAGCTCTTTTTTTTAAAAATAATTATTTGATTTTACTTTATGTGTAAATGTTTTATGTTTTATGTTGTGAGTGTGTCAGATTCCCTGGAACTGGAGTTACAGACAGTTGTAAGCTGCCATGTGGGTGCTGGGAATTGAACCTGGGGCTTCTGGAAGAGTAGCCAGTGCTCTTAACCACTGAGCCATCTGTCCAGCCCCCCTACTAGCTCTTATAGCTTAAATTAATCCATTTATTTTAATCTACATTTTGCTTCATGACTCTTTTCCATCTTGCATCTCCTATTTTTTATCCATGTCCTCTAGCATCTCTCTCAGGCCAAACCTCCTGCCTAGCTACTGACCATTCAGCTCTTTATTAAACTAATCTGAAGGCACTTTAACAAAGACACATCTTCACTATACAAAAGATTATTCCACATCTCCCACTTTTTTGTCTAAACAGTTTTAGCTCTAACACAGTAAAACTATATCAATAAGAATAATTATTAGTTAAGAATTACATTTACTGCTGATGGATTAATCAAACTTATATTTTGAGAATGCCTTGACTTCAAAATTTAAGTCAAAGGCATGTTACTTTGGAGAAGAGATTTTGTTTTAGTTACCACAGGAAATGAAAGGCTGTGGATTTATTCTGGGCTAGAAGAAATCAGGTTTGGTCAAGGAAGACCCCCTGAGAAATCTCAGATAGGAGTGGATGGCCCAGCTGTCTGAGTTCTACATTCAGAACAGATTCAAGACTGCTGCCTGAGATGATCAAGCCTCACAGGACACTCCAGTCATGACTTGATCATAATTCTAAATTTTCTTTAGGTTCTCATAAGATTATTAGCATCCCCAATCAGCAGGAAGTAGCCTGGGAAACAACGCCCACATTCCCAAAACATGGATATTTTCCTTTGTTTAGAATGTTGGTTACAAGTTGTTATGGGTAATGGTCAGGAGAAAAGCTTAACAAAGGATAATAGATTCAGAGTTCTTGTTTTAAAAAAAGGGGGGAGAGTGCTGTGAGACAATGGTCTTTTATCCTATTACTTGTATTATTTTTAATAAAATGCTGATTGGTCAGTAGCCAGGCAGGAAATATAGGTGGGGTGACCAGGCAGGAAGTAGAAGTGGGGCAACAAGAATTCTGGAAAGAAAGAAGTTTGAGTCTGCAATTGTGACCCAGCCGCAGGGGAAGCAAGAGGTGACCTCCTCACCAAAAAAGGCACCAAGCCACGTGGCTAACACATACAAGTATTATGGGCTAATATAAGTTATAAGAGTAAATAAGAAGCCTCAGATACTAGGCCAATCAGTTTATAATTTTAAAAAATTACATTTACAATGTCTAGTCCGTTTGCATTTGGCAAAATTAGGATATTCCATTATCTTTTCAATCTTTTTTTAAAAACTAATTTATTTTATATATAGTGTTCTGGGCACCAGATCTCATTATAGATGGGTGTGAGCCATCATGTGGTTGCTGGGAGTTGAACTCAGAACCTCTGGAACAGCAGTCAGTTCTCCTAACCTCTGAGCCATCTCTCCAGCCCATCTTTCCAATCTTTTTTTTTGTATTTATTTTTATTTACTTATTATGTATACAATATTCTGTCTGTGGACCAGAAGAGGACACCAGACCTCATTACAGATGGTTGTGAGCCACCATGTGGTTGCTGGGAATTGAACTCAGGGCCTTTGGAAGAGCGGGCAATGCTCTTAATCTCTGAGCCATCTCTCCAGCCCCTCATCTTTCCAATCTTGAGTCCAAAGTTTTGTGCCTAATTCACTTTCTATCTTAATGTGTTACCAACCCAAAATTATTTTTAGACCTCAAAGTATTTCCTTAGATAAACAACTTTATATACCTTACATCTTTTTTTTTTAAGTTTTTGAATTTGTTAACAAGGAAGACTGTAACTATAACTATCTAGTCCTCAACTCCATCAGAGACTTGGGGGATAAAATATCATCTGAGTAAACAAGAAGTGCAGAGCAAACAACTTCCAAAGCTATAGAGATGACAGAGACAGCTGTCTCTGCCTGGGCAGTCACCCAAGTCACTGTAACATTGAGGCATCCATCTTCAGCCTACAGGCCTAGAATATCTGATAGGCATTTCTGGGAAGCAGGAATTTTGAAGAACTTACCTACTTTGTCTTGGCAAAGTTTGGCAGTTCTATTTTTTTGTTCTGTTTGTCCAGTTTGTCCAGAATTCTGTTAGCAATTGAGACAGGGCAATTTCTTTGTCCAGGAGCTAACCTTGCCACAAAGGAATTCAAACCCCATATGTAGTTTCTTTGATACCTATCATTTCTCCTTTGAAGTAGAGTCCATATTCTGTAGGTCTTTGAAGACCATTTATCTATTTAAAATATATCTCTGATCTTAAAAACATAGCTAACACGACTAAGTTGTAGATGACTACTAACCTGTCTTTATTGTCCTAAATAGTTTGCAAGAACTAAAACTTCACATTTTTAAGTAAGCTGCATAGGTACAATACCTTAAACAAGAGTAGTGTTTATGTATATATATATATATATATATATATATATATACAAAATAGCCTTAAATTTGCATCAATATATAAGAATCTATATCAATGTAAAATATTTGAGAGTAGTGGTTGTTTAAAAGTAGACTCAACAATCCACTCTATCTCATCATTTCTGTAGTTTATCCCTTTTCCCCTTCAGAAAGTGATCCCTGAATCTAATTTGTTTTGTTTAGCTTTCTCCCTGACCATGACCATTAACAATTTGTAATCAACCCCCACCCTAAATGAGGACAAACATCCATAACCCACTGAACAACCAAAAATCACCCACTCCACCACTTGGGAATGTGGCATCATAGTCTCTAGACTGCTTCCTGTTGTTTGTGGGTGATGGCATCTTTAGGAAACCTGAGAAAATTGGGATAATGGTCAAGTCCTGGGAAAGCCTGCCATAACAATTGTCCAGTCTGATAAATGGGAAACCACAAGGCTTATCTGAAGTCCTGCCTTGAATGGTCTGTGAGGCTGGACCTTCTCAGCCAACAGCCTTGGAGCTGCTCTGAATGCAGAACTCTGAGGAAACTGCAACAGAGGCCTTCTGAGAGGCTGGGTCACCTGGGCCACCTATTTGCCTTGGTGTCTGCTCCCCTTGCTCTGAAAACACAAACTTTCAAAGGTACCATACATATCTGTGGACTGTGTTGTACACAAGTCAGCCAAAGATGACTTTTTTGTTTTATTTTTGAACAGACAAAATATACATCGCCTGCCTTGTTTTTCTAGGTTTATTTCTTTGTAAACAAAATTTTCTGGGTCCCCCCCCACCCCTAATCTAACTTGATTTCTATCGACCTTGAATGAATCTAGCCTTTTTTTTCCCCCTTAGGAAACAAAAGCATAACCTCTTCCCAAAAGCAATACATTTTCTGACTTTCGTTTTGAAACCAAGGCATCCCTAAAGTCTGTAAAGGCTGCAGTCCCTTCCGTAGTCCAGTGTCTGTCGGAAGCCACCATACTCTGTTCATTAGCATTCAAAAATTCAAAATTAACAAAGCACATCTAAGGTCCAAACGTCCTGTGTTATGTTTTCCATCCTTCCATGTTTTTTTTAAATATTACTTTATTCTCATTTTAAAGACTTCATTATTTTAAATTTTTTCAATGACTTTTATGCCTATTTTTTTCTTTGTTGAGCATCTAAGTACATTTTTAAACTTACTGTATCTTTTTAGAGGTGTTTTGTGTCTGGACCTGGCTTTACTAAGCACCTGTGATGTTTCCTGACCACAGGAGACAAATCTTAAGCTGCCATGTCAGCTGCTGCATGACTCAGCATACAGCATGGTGCTGGCACATGGCACTGGTGGCTGGCTCCAGACTGCAGGCCGTGCCTCTGTAAGCGGCCAAGCAGCAGCCCACTTGAGAGACTGCAGGACAAAGAAGCTACATCTGACTCCTTGTCGAGAACTTTTCTTAACTTTCCCAGGACCTGTTTAGATATTTGAGTCCCATATTGGGCTCCATATATCACAAATTTTTCTTTGGGTTACCAGCTCACAAAAAAATGACACAGATTCTTATTAATTATGAAAGCTCAGCCCATAGCTTAGGCTTGTCTACTAGCTCTTACAACTTAAATGAACCCATTTATATTAATCTACATTTTGCTTCATGATTTTTTACCTCTCTTCCATCTTGCACCACCTGTTTCCTCCCCGTGTCTTCTGGCATCCCTCTCAGGCCTGAATTCATCTCCTCTTCCTCTCCCTCTGCCTGGAAGTCCTGCCTAACCTCTTCCTGCCTAGCTACTGGCCATTCCGTTCTTTATTTAAACTAATCAGAAGACTCCTTGACAAAGATACATCTTCACAGTGTACAAAAAGATTATTCCACAGCAACCCCCTTCTGGTCTCTGTGGGGACCAGGCACGCATGTGGTGTACAGATATTCATGCAGGCAAAACACCCATCCACCTAATTTTTAAAAGTTACAGTTTGTGGTGGCACACTCCTTTAATCTCAGCACTTGGGGGACAGAGGCAGGGTTATCTCTGTGAGTTCAAGGCCAGCCTGGTCACCAGGGCAAGTTAGAGGACAGCCAGAGCTAAAGAGAGACACCTGTCTCAAAGTTCCAGTTAAAAAATGCACATGGACTTGGAGTTTAAAGGAAATGGGAAGCAGAAGATCAAATTCTGCTGGGAAAGTTCCGAGCCACAGCACATAGGAGATGACAGCAGATAGTTCCATAAATCAAGTGGAGTTGAGAAATGGCCTTGATTCTAATAAGTTACCCTGAGTTGTGGTTTTGTTTTTATTTAGAGGGAAGGGGTTGAGACAACCCTGACTGTCCTGCTTTGTAGACCAGACTGGTTTCGAAATCACAGAAATCCTCCTGCCTCTGCCTCCCAAGTGCTAGGTTTAAAGGCATGTGCCATCGTGCCCAGCATTTAAGTTGTTTTGTTTTTAAGATTTTCAAATCTAGATGTATAGATGGTTGTGAGTTCTAAGGGTGCTGGGAACAGAACCCAGGTCATCTGTCAGCGCTGTAAGTGCCCTTACCCATGACCCGTCATTGTTCCAGTTTTAAAGACTTATTTAGGCCAAGCCTGTCCTTGAACTCATAAAGCTGAGGGATATCAGGACTGAACCTCTTGCTTCCACCTCCCGAATGCTAAGATTATAGTTGTGCAACCCCATACACCTGGCTTTATTCAGTGCCGGGGATCAATGCCTGCTAGGTAGACACTAGAGCAACTCAGCAACGCCCCCCAGTCCCATAAAAAGTAGTTTTCTCAACCATGGCAATGTGAGCAGTGTTTGGGTTTTGGTTGCATGAAGGAACTGGAAGTTGTTAGCTGAGTGAGTGAAGTTTCCTTAATTCCTTATTTTAAGTTAATTTGTACACACTGACCGTTCAAAGTTAGTCTGTGCTGGAGACCGTGGCAAGATACCACAGACTGGCTTAAACAGAAACTCTCTTCCTCAGCTCTGGAGGCTGGGAGATCAGAATGGCAGCATCTTGCTTTCTGGTGAGAGCTCTTCCTGGCTTACATGAAGGGAGCTGGAGCCTTATTTTTCCTCCTTACAAAGGTGCTGATCACACTGGGGCCCCACCTGTGTGATTTCACTCAGCCTGGGTCACTTGTTCAAGACCCCCACATCTGCATTCATGACACTGAGTTTGTAGTTCCAACACGGCAACTGTTCAGGCTGCAGCAGTGTGGGCTTCTCTAGGTCAGGAGCCGCTGAATGGACGAGCACCCTCTAGAATGCAGATGACATTCCCTGTCTTTCTACAATACAAACTTAGATAAACAAAAATGCATGTTTGACTTCCACCTAAGGGCTGACAGGTGTCCATGCCCAGTAGGTGGAGCTGGGAAGGCCTTTCATAGGTGGGTGTGGTCACAGAAAGGCCTGTCCTTGGAGTATGTCGTCTTGTCTGCGGGGAGTGGGCACTTCCGCTTGAGTGGTTTGCAGTTCTGGAGATTGAGTCTAGCTAGAGCTAGGCAAGTTCTCAACTGCCTCCCCAGCTTCACATTGTTCAGACTGATCTTGAACTTTCCATTCTCCTGCCTCAGCCTCCCAAGTAGCTGGGTTTACAAGCTTGTATCACCAGGCCCTACAAACTTCAGTTTTAAGTGACTTTCCAGAACCAGCTGGCCTTTGCCTGGTTTGGTTTAGTATGTGTGTTCACATATGTGTGTATATATCTGCAAGTGGGTACATGTGTGTGCATGTGAAGGTCAGCGATAGACATCAGTGGTCCTTTGTCACTCAACCTTTCTCTTTCTTTCTTTCTTTTTTTCTTTCTTTTGTTCTTCCTTCCTTCCTTCCTTCCTTCCTTCCTTTCTTTCTTTCTTTCTTTCTTTCTTTTTGAGACAGAGTCTTCACTGAGCCTGAAGGCTTTTTTGCTCCATTGCTCTAATGGGTGGTCAGGAAGTTAGGCTATCCACTGCTCTGTGACACTCCCTCCCGTGAACTGATAAGCATGTGCCATGATGCCTGGCTTTTATGTGGGTGCTGAGGGATGCCAACTTCAAGCCATCCTAGCACTACCCATTGAGCCGCCCCCAGGCCCACAAACCTGGTGCTGAGCCTCCGTAATGCTTACACTCCATGATAGTTGTATGAAGCATGAAGTTAACTGTGACAAAGCTTAGCAGTGAACTGCAAGCTATTTGCTAATTGTCGCCTCTTGGCCAGAGCAGGCAGTCCCGGTGCTTGGTTGTTGGGGGCTGTGGACCCCTAGACCCTGAATTTCTTGTAAACAATTTGTTTTCCCCTGCTCTGAGCAGCGTGCAGTTGCTCTGAGCAGGAGACCTTGATGGTAGGGGAGTGGAATCTGGTGGACCTGCGACTGAAAGATCCCGAGAGCTGGGGCATGGCCAGAGCCCTATATAAGCTGCCCCTGAGCACAATAAAGTTGGCATTCTTGTATCGAGAATGACCCGTGTCCCTGTGTGTGAGCCTGGTTCCCGACTTGCGTACCATGGAGCGCAGAGCAACATAGTTTTTACGCTTGGTTGCAGTTTTGTCCAGTTGACAGCCAAGACATGGCCAGCCTGCTTCCTTTACCCTGCTAAGTGACCATCTCTATCCTGCCACCTCTAGAGAGTTATCGGCCATTGTGGACAATGACTGCTCTGAGACGCTTCCTCCATCCTGTCACTTCGGAAGCTTCTGGCAGTTGGCCTGGTGAAGACAGCCGCACTCAGAGTGGTGCCACCTCACTACCTTCTCCGACTCACGGGGTCTCATTGGGTGTTTGTAAGCAGGTGAGTGGTCAGCAGGGTCCCCTGGCCACATTAGCCCTGGAGGTATGTGCGCGTGGGGCTATTTGGTTGTCCTATGAGACCAGCAGATGGCAGGACTCTGCCTGTGACTATGATCTCAGGCAACACGCTGACCAGCAAGCTATAAACCATGTGGCATTCACTGGTTTCCTTGACCCAGGTGTCTAACCAAGGTTATTAACACAAAGCACCCTAAAATGCCATGCCAATTCTTTGCTTGCCAGGTCTAGCTGATCAAAGAACAACGCCTTGCAGCTTGTCTCACGAGGCACGGTGTTCCCGACCTCTGGTCACAGTCTTACACCAGAAACCTTGAAACTTTGTGTTGCCATGGGAAATGGCTGTGCCCTTAATGCTTACCCAAGGAATGAGCTATGATCAATGAGATGTGAGCCTTGTAACTTTTTTGTATTGCCTCAAACCTCCTGTAGAAAGTGTTTCTGATGCTTAGATGGAAAGAGAAGTAAGGAGAATTGAGACAGAATTAGAAAAAGATTTAGAACTATAGAATTGGAACTAAGGAGTTAGAGCTAAGACATGATAGACAATTAGGACAAGAGAATTAGAATTAAAGAAGAACAAAAGAAAATGACCCTCAAATCACGTGTGAAGTTATTATAGAAATCTTGCAATCCTTGCTCCTAAGAAGTGTTTCTCTGAGTTACCTGGGTAGTGGCCTGGGAGTTGGACTTCCAGACTGCTAAAGACAGGACAATGGCTTGCAAGATATGATCTAGGAAAGGGGCATAGCTCGCTACAGACACCTTTGGGGTGAGTGACAAAATCTAATTGGTTAGTATGATTTTGCTGATAGTATTTTCTCCGAGGTGACTGTGTTTTTGTTATTGTTTTTTGTTTGTTTTTTGTTTTGTTTTGTTTTTTTCGAGGCAAGAGTTCCTTTGTGTTGCCGCCCTAATTGTCCTGGAACTAGCCCTTGTAGACCAGGCTGACCTCAAACTCACAGAGACCTGCCTACCTCTGCCTCCCAAGTGCTGGGATTAAAGGTGTGTGCCACCACCACCCAACTGTGATTGTGTTTTGAAGAAATACTGGACAGAGCTGACGATGTAGCTCAGGTTTGTTTATCATGCATATGACCCTGGTTCAACCCCAGTACCAGAAGAAACAGATCAAATTTCTATCCGGTAAACACACAGGGATGTGTTTAAAATAAGGGGCATAACTGTCTCCAGCAGAATCCCAGATGACTCAAGGTACCAAACATAACACGTATCCCTATTCATCCAGATGTGTGGCAATTGGAATTCCCAGATAATTCTTGCAGTCTTCCCTAAATTGGAAAATATATTTTTTAAATGATTGGTAAAGCCCTGGTAGGTTCTCCTGTGGTGATGATGACATAATCTGTTCTCTTCTGCAGAAATTCCCTTGAAGGGTCCTGGAGAGATGGCTCAGAGGTTAAGAGCATTTCCTGCCCTTCCAAAGGTCCTGAGTTCAATTCCCAGCAACCACATGGTGGCTCACAACCATCTGTAATGAGATCTGGTGCCCTCTTCTGGGCATACACGCAAACAGAATATTGTATACATAATAAATATTTAAAAAATAAAGTACATAAATAAATACATCTTTCCTAAAATTTTTTTAAAAAAGAAATTCTCTTGAAATCATACTACCCTACTTCCCCTGAGCACAGCCCAAGCCAGCCTTGCTAGCTCCCTACCCAGGTTGGCTGTTGGTGGAAGGACATCAAATTCCAGCAGACAAGGAGACATCAAGCTCCCTTGTAGCCTGCATGGCAGGCCTCTGAACACCTGAAATATAGGGTGGTGAACCAGGCAGGTGCCAGACCATCATAAGGTTTATTTTGCACTTTATTAACATCTTAAAGATGTTATGTACCAGGAAAGCTTTCAGAATATGTCTCTCCCACCCCACGGTCCTACTGGCCTCCTCCCATCATGGAGTCAGGTTTGCCCCAGTACAACTTCTGTGTCATGATCGGTGTTTGCTGTCTCTTCCTGTGGTGGGCTGAGAGGAACCCGATCCTGGGACAGACTGGAGAGAAGCCTGAAGCCAGACTTTGCAGAGGTGTCAGTGTCTTGAGAGGATTCACGAAAGGAGGGCTGTGGAGAGATCCTGGAGCCCTCGCGCGATCGCGGCTGAAAGACAGAGGTAGCGGATGATACGGCCAGGGATGCAACCCTTGAGTTCTTTCGTGACTGTGTCATAAACGAGATCTGCGAGCCTCGTTGCGAGAGACTCAGTGATGGGACTCGGGATCCCGGATGGGATGGACCCACGAGAGTAATCGCAGACCCAGCCTTCAGAGACGGGACCAGAGAAGAATCATAGGCCATTACAGAAGTCATGGAGGCTCGGTGTGACTGGACCACCGACGGGGCCCGGGAGGCCACACGTGATTGGGCAATAGCCTGGGCACTTGTATAGGGTGATTCCAACAGGGAGTCAGGTGACCCGATAGGCGAGTCAGGTTGGTGAGTTCGGGATGGCTGCCAGAGTGGAGGCCCCCCGGGGCCCCTGTGAAGCCAGTCGTGCACGTGCTGCAGGTTCCGCATGTCCTCGTGATCCCTGCGCAGCTGCTCCCGCTGCTCTAGCAGCTGTTGTTTCATGTCCTGCAGTAACTGGAACCGATGGAGAAGCCTCAAGAGTTCAAGTCGGAGACGCCCATTGTCCATCTTGATGGCCTGTGTGTGAGCAATGAGGGCACGCGCCGCCTCCCGCTCTGAGCGGCGTGTCAGGGTCTGCACGTGCATGCGTGCCTCGCGCTCAAAAGCAACCTTGTCATCCAGGAAGCGTCGCTTCACCCGGTGGAGGAGCTGCGTGTGTTCCACGCGCATGTGCAGCAGCTCGCGCTCCAGGGTCCGGATTCGCGCCAGCTGCTCCAGCTGCAGTTCCTGTAGCGGGGGACGCGGGATCAGCGGACCGGTGGGAGCGCGCCCATCCCTCTCGACCCCGCCCGGTCCGCGGGGGAGCGCTCACTGGCCTTGTAGGGCTGCAGCTCCAGCACCCGCTTTGTCATGTTTTCCGCGCGCGTCTTCATTTCCAGCAGCTGTGCACGCACCCCGTCCTCGCGCCCTTGGTAAAGTGACGCCAGCTCGGCTCGTTGCCACCGGATCTGTGCCAGGTCCACGCGGTTCTGGTCCTCTAGGCGCACGATGGTGTTGGCGCAGCGCTGAGTGTGCGCGCTCACATAACTGGCATAAAGCCGGTTTTCTTCGCGCAAGCGCTGCGCCTCGCTGTCCAGGAACTTATTGTTCTGCAGCACCTCGTCCACCCGGTGCTCACAGGACACCAGTTTCTCTGAGAGCAGCGAGTACTCGCGCTGCAGGTACTGCGCGCGCTCGGAGAGTGGGGCTTCAGCGTTCTCGCCCGTCTGCTTGCGCCCAGCATTTGCTCCGCGCTTCTTCTTGGGCGCCATGGCTTGAGGCTGGAGCCAGCTGGACTCAGGAGAGCACCGTGCCCCACCGGCTCCCTCAGCTCACCTAGCCCCCTTCCTTACCCCTAAAATTCTGGAGAACTACACCCTAGGTTCAGGGATGCATCTTCAGTTTATAAGATTTAGAGCAGGCAGGATTAGAGATCAGAAAACATCTTGCCCAACCTGTACCTGAGGGCTCCCTCCAGGCATCGGCTGTCGCATCCTGGAGTGTACGTCTAGGAATGTTGATGTCCAGCCTGCGCAACCTCTATGGAGACAGAACTTAGTCGCTGCCCCCCCCCCCCCGCTCCAATCCCATTCCGTTGCTCTAGCAACAGCTTGATTCAATCTTTCATTCCCTGCCGTTTCTTACATCCTTGCATGACTGCAGGGATATAGTCGTAGTCAGGCAAACATTCAGTTTCAAGACATTGAACTAACTTCCAAGTCCCATTCTCCACTCACCAGGGTCTTTGTGCTCTTACTGTTATTCCACCAAGGACTCTTTTCCACGCCCCCTCCATCCAGCTTTCAGCGAGCACTTGCCCATCTGTCCTTATGAAGTCTACATGCTCTCAGTATGAAGCCTCTCCACACAGCATTTCTAAGGGGACTCTTGGTATCTGAGGCCTTGGCGGAATGGGACTACTGGGAGGCATGAAGCTCTTTTGGGTACTATGCATGATAAGCATCGATCCTTGCTTCATCATCTGAGTACTGGAGACTCAGTAGCAAAAGTGAAATTTTACTTTACAACTTTGCAAAACCTGCACATCCAATTAAAAAAAAAAGAACAAAAATAACTGGCCTACAAATTTGGCTTGAAACAGTGTTTTTTATATTTCTAATGAAAGGAAAAGTATTGGCTTAGGATCCCCAAGGGCCAAGTTGTAAGCATTACAGCTCAGATGGAAAGGAATCCTGGAAGTCAGGAGCCAAGGAATACCACAAAGTCACCTTAAGTTTAGCAGCTAACAGCCCTGCTCCAGGGAAGTTTCCCCACTGTAACAACTCTGCTTCGGCAGAGCAGGCGGAGAGTGTCCTCACTGAAGTTGTAGCTCTGCTCAGGTCCGCTGGAGTGTAGCAACTCTGGTCGGCTAGAGGAAGGTTTCCCAAGTGAAAGTGTTTTAGTTCTGCTCCGTTCTGCACTCAGGCTCCAGTGAAAAGCTGTTATTTCTCTGCTCCGCTTTGCTCTACTCTGGAGAAAGAAGGGCATCATCCAAACTTCATTAAAAAGATTTACTAAGAGGGAGGAATTCGGGGGTGGGGGACTGCCTCTGCCATGGTGGCAGCAGCACACTGAACAGGCACAGGACTTATATAGGACTTCTTGGGGGTGGAGTTTTTCCAGGATGAAGGTTTTCAGGGTGGGAGTTGGTCATATTTTAGTCCCCACGTTTGGACAAGCTCAGAGAGTGGCTGGGTTTCATGGTCAGGGGTTGGTTGGTTTTCCTGATCAGGGGATGGTTGGTTTTTGTATTCAATTCTGCTGTGGGACAATGGCCTTTTATCCTGTCACTTATATTACTAAATTTTATTAATATATTATATTAATAAAATGCTGATTAGCCTAGTATCTCAGGCTTTTTAAAATTAACTCTTATATCTTACATTAGCCCATAACTCTTGTCTGTGTTAGCCACATGGCTTGGTACCTTTTTCAGTGAGTCAGTCACATCTTGCTTGCTCTGTGTCTGGCTTCCTCTCTGGGTGACGACTGAAGACTGAAACTTCTCTCTTCCCAGAATTCTCATTGTCCTGTCTCTATTTCCTGCCTGGCTACCGGCCATTCAGCATTTTATTAAAAATACAAGTGACAGGATAAAGGACCATTGTCCCACAGCACTCCCCCCACTTTTTAAAAACAAGAACTCTGAATCTAATATCCTTTGTTTAGTTTTTTCTCCTGACCATTATCCATAACAATTTGTAACTAACATTCTAAACAAAGGAAAATATCTGTAGTCCATTTTTTGGGAATGTGGGCATAGTTTTCCAGGCTACTTCCTGATTGGGAGTGCTGATAATCTTATGGGAACCTAAAGAAAATGATCAAGTCCTGACTGGAGTATTCTGTGAGTCTTGATCATCTCAGGCAGCAGTCTTGAATCTGTTCTGGATGCAGAACTCAGACATCTTGGCCATCCTTTCCTACCGGAGATTTCTCAGGTGGTCTTCCCTGATCAAACCTGATTTTTCTTAACTCAGATTGAATCCACAGCTTCTCATTTCCTGCAGAAACTAAAACAAAACCTCTTCTCCAAAGTAACATACCTTTTGATTTAAATTTTGAAGTCAAGGCATTTTCAAAATATGTATGTTGGATTAATCCAGCAGCATTTATAATAAAGTATCTTTTAGCAGCTTTTGTTCCTTCCTCAGCCATCAATTTAAAAACAGTATCCAGACTCTCTGTGTATTTTTCATCTTTACGTGGCTTTACTTTAAACTCTCTTATTTTTATTTTTAATTTTTGCTTTTTGAGACAAGGTTTTTCTGTATCTTTGGCTGTCCTGGAATTCACTCTGTCGACCAGGCTGTCCTTGAACTCACAGTGATCCACCTGCTGCCTCTGCCTCCAAAGTGTTGGGGTTAAAGGTGTTTGCTACCACACCCAACTACTCTCTCTCTCTCTCTCTTTTTATTTTAAGGACTTTATCCTTATTTTTCACACCCACTTATATTTTTAAACACACAATGCCATTTAGAGGTTTTTTTTTAATCTTTGAATCTATCTTTACTGTATATCTTTCTTTTTCTGACCACATGAATCTTTAATTTGCTAAGTGATATGGCTGGGATTAAAGCTGTGGCTTTGATAGCTGGATTCAACCCATTTCTTAGCTTTTTTGCTGCGAGTCTAGTCTCATGGCAGAGGTACTAGCTGGATCTATGTTAATTGCCACAGCTCTATAGCATTTCAAGGTTCCTGCCACCACCAGAAAGCATGTGGTCAGCTTTTCATCAACACCATTTAAGTGTTTCATGGCAGGACCTCTTAAAAGAGTTGCAAAGTGGGGCTGGAGAGATGGCTCAGTGGTTAAGAGTACTGACTGCTCTTGCAGAGGACCCGGGTTCAATTCCCAGCACCCACATGGCAGCTCACAACTGTCTGAAGATCCAGTTTCAGGGGATCTGACACCTTCACACCAATGCACATAAAATAAAGTTAAATAAACCATAAAAAATATTTAAAAAAAAGAGTTGCAAAGTTTTGCAACCAAAGCTGAGTCAGGAAGCCTCTCTTAAATGAGAGCACTTGCCTCTAGCAAGCAGAGCCCACCAACAAGCCATGCTTAACTCTATTATTTTATGTCTAGAATTACTTCCCAAGCTCTCTCAGGCTTTATGTGGATGCAGTTGTCCATGTGGGTGCCATTCTGTTGAAAGAGGTTTCTGTTCCACCCGGTTAGTTTCCTTTGCATCTAGGGCTAATTTAAGTTAAAAGAGTTAATAAGAAGCCTGAGATTCTAGACCAATCAGTTTATAATTAATGTTGATCTCTGTGTGATTTCTCTGGGGCTGAACGACAGCTGGGCAGGACAGAAGCCTCGGTCAACAGAGTTCAGCAGGGTCAAAGTGTGTTTCTTTCACTGGCTCTTTTTAATGTTTTGACTCTGGTTTCAGGGCCAGGGTGTGTTTCTTTGGTTGGTCCTTTTACCCTACACAAGTTCTCAGCACAAAGGGGATTTATTTGCCCCAAGAGACAGAGGGCAGGGAATAAGAGACTAGGACAGGAGATAAAGGACAAGTGAGAAGGGGAAGGGAACAAAGGAGACAGGGAAGGGGCTTTTGTCCTAGGGGGATAAGGACAGCCTCTGGATATAGAGGAGACAGACATGGCCAATAGGCAAATGGTGGTTTATAAAGGTAAAATGGAAAACCCAGTGTTAGGATGAGGTGCTTAATTTCAATCTGGCAGGTTACCCCAAAGGGGGTTTATGATTGCTGAACTTGAATACTTTGCTAGCTGGATCTTGGTAGTCAGTCTCAGGAGGAGGAAGTGGCCAAATGAAGGAATAGGCCTTGGTGGCTAGCTTTAGGAATCCAATCTAACAGTTTAGTAAGGAAGAGGAAACAGGAGAAGGGCAAGGTCTGCCAGAGCCATGCTCATCACACTCTAGTTGTCCAGAGTCCCTTCACCTAATTGTATTTTCCTGACACCACCTCACCTTAATTCCTTATTGACTTTGTTCTTCGGGAAATAGATTTTTTTCTTCTTGTCTAGCATAGTTCCCATCCCAAATTTCCCATTCTTCTGGGACTCAAGATCTCCTCCCCTCTTCCTTTACACAGGTCAAATAAACAGAACAAACACAAAGGACCCAGCTAAGAAGGTACCAGCTGTTAGCTAGGGAAGACAGGAGCTTAGTACCTCCTGCTTGTCCATGAGTTAATGAGTTCTTTTTTTTTTTAAATATTTATTTATTATGTATACAATATTCTGTCTGTGTGTATGCCTGCAGGCCAGAAGAGGGCACCAGACCTCATTACAGATGGTTGTGAGCCACCATGTGGTTGCTGGGAATTGAACTCAGGACCTTTGGAAGAGCAGGCAATGCTCTTAACCTCTGAGCCATCTCTCCAGCCCCAGTTAATGAGTTCTTAATGCCCCTCATATTAAGAATTGCTATGGAATAATCTTTTCGCACACCGTGAAGATGTGTCTTTGTCAAACCACTTTCTTCTTGGGTTAATAAAGAGCTAATGGCCAATACCTAGAGAGGACAAAAGACAGCTCAGGGAAGATGGAGGGCAGGGTTGTCAGTTAGATGCTGAGGAAGCCGGAGATGAACATGCTGTGCTGAGAAAAGGGTACTGCCATGTAGATAAGAAATATGGGTTAGTTTAAGATATAAGAGCTAGTTAGTAGTAAAACTAAGCCCCAAGCTATCAGTTGAGCATTTATAATTAATAATAATTCTCAGTGTGGTTATTTGGGAGCTGGCTGGAGGAACAGAGATGGCTGAAGGGCCTGATGAAAAACTCTGCCTGCAAAACATTAGGTCCATTTTTGACCAGTGTACTTTTTTCCTGAGGCCCTACCTTCCCACAGCTCAGCACCTTATTAGCTTTTGTTGTGCGAGTTCTAGTTGGTCTGAATAATAAAGACTCGGAGTCAGCTATCAGGGAGTAAAGAATCAGAGAAGCAGTGTGGCCAGTCACTAGAGTTCTTACCTATACCAGTGCTCAGATCAAAGGGGTAATCCTGTCCTCAGACTGCATCCTCAGACTGGCTGCCTAGACTGCTGTCTCAGACTGGCTGCCTAGACTGCTGTCTCAGACTGACTAGTCAGTCTGGCTGCTTCAAACTGCTGCCTCAGACTACAAAGAGCTCCTGTCTCCTCCCACCTTATATTCCTCTCTTTGCCCAGTCATATCACTCCTGTCTCCACCTCCCTAGTGCTGGGATTAAAGGCATGTGGTCCCAAGTGCTAGGATCACCTTTGTATGAGCTGTTTCTCTTTGAGATTGGATAGATTTCGTTTAGCCCAGGGTAGCCGTGAACTTGAACAGAGATCCCTCTGCCTTTGTCTCCTGAGTCCTGGGACTAAAGGTGTGTGTGTGTGCCACCATTGCCCGGCCTCTAGTGGCTTAGCTCTGCACTCTGATCTTCAGGTAAGCTTTATTTGTTAAAACACAAGCAAAGTATCACTACAAGTTTTCTTTCCTAGTAGGCCAGACATCCAGAGATCTTAAGCGGTACATCAAGAATTCGGTGTTTCCCTTTTTGCTATTAATTCTACACAGACAGCATCCTTGTGGGATTCGACCTTGACTAGAAAACATGACTGTCTGCCAACTTTCTTGCTGGTGTCAGAGGTGGCGGCTGGGGGCGTGCTGGGTTAGCAGAGCGGTGACAAAATAGCACACAGAGCACTGACTTGCCCAGATGTTCTGATTCTGTTGGCTGTGCAGAGACTTAACTATCACTGTGCCAAGCAAAAGGGCAACAGTCAAGATCACCAAGAAGAGCCCTCAGCAACGTGACGCCCAATGTGTTTGCAATATTTGACCAATCACAGGTCGAGGAGGTAAAAGAAACTTTGAACATGATCAACTAGAACTGGGCTGGCTTCCTGGACAAGGAAGAGGTGCATGGTCTACGAGCCTCGCTGGGGAAGAATCTAACTGATGGATACCTGGACACCAGATGAATGAGGCACTAGGCTCCATCAGCTTCACCATGTTCCTCACTATGTTGGGTGAGAAGCTGATAGACCCAGGTCCTGAAGATGTCATCAGGGATGCTTGCTTTGATGAAGAAGTGACTAACCCAGAAAGGCTACCTTAGGGAGCCGCTGACATCTGTGCGTGATTGTGTACAGTGGAGGGATCGGGTGAACTGTACAGAGAAGCCCCCGTTGGGACAAAGGGATTCCAGCTGCATGGAGTTCACAAGCATCCTTCAAAAGGGAGCAAAAGACAAAGATGACTGGATACTGGATTCCAGACAGACAAACGGACGAACATTCTTTCTGCCACTTGGGGTATTTCTGAGATTTTTATCCTTAGCATTACAGCTTTTTTTGGCTTCCTTGTCTTGTATTTATTCTTAAGCATTTGGGGGCACATGCATCTTTAGAACAGACTGGAAACAGGGTTTTCTGTCAGTTTCAACAGTTTGGTTTATGGGCACTCCTGTCTCTCCCAGATAACCGCAGCCCGCACAAAGCCAATTTTTCCCCCCGAGAAGTTCTTCACTCAATTTTTCCCCCCTGAATGATAAACTTTTGAATTGTGAATGGTCCTCTAAAGCCTGGGGAAGCATGACCTTGGGGCTGTGAATCTGTTTCTCTCCTGTTAGAAACCTCAACCTGCAGGACCACTCTGATGGACAGCTTGTATCTGCACCTGCTGTGTGCACTCCCAGTACCGACTTCTGTCTTCCTTAGGGTTTCTGTTGCTGTGAAGAGACACCATGACCACGGTGACTTTTGTAAAGGAAAACTTTAATTGGGTGGCTTGCAGTTACAGAGCTTTAGTCCGTTATCATGGTAGGATCTGGAGGCAGGCAGACAGATATGGTGTTGGAGAAGGAGCTGAAAATTCTACATCTTTGATCCACAGACAACAGGAAGTGAAATGAACACCGAGTGTGACTTGAGCATGTATGAGTTCTCAAAGCCCACCCCCAAGGCCACACCCACTCCAATAAAAACACACCTCATAATAGTAACACTCCCTATGAGCTTTACAGGGCCAGTTACATCCAAATTACCACACTCCATTCCCTGCCCCCACCCAAGCTTGTAACAATATCATGGTGCAAAATGCATTCAGTCCGACTTCAAAAGTCCCCATAGTCCATAACAGTCTCAACACTGTTTAAAAGTCCAAAGTCTCTTCTGAGACTCATGCAGTCTCTTAGTAGAATTTCTGCTCAGGTTTGTCCACGCTTGCTAGGTGTAGACAGATTTGAGGATCCTTGAGTTTATGAAACCACGTTTAAGCAAAGATTTTAATAATCCTCCAGCTGTGTGACTTTTCCTGGGGAGACATGAACAAAGGACCACAGAAACTGCTCCACCCAAGTCCAGCTTCAAATTCTTGAGGCTACTTACCAGAACACGAACCACTCAAAGGCAACTGAATCACCAAAAAGCCCACCCCAGCATGGGTGAAGATCCAGGAAATCTGCATTCCAGCAGTCACCTACGGGACTTGCAGGCAGCTTAATAGGAGAGTCTTTTGGCTCCAAGTGAAGGCACAGAGGGGAATCTCACTGTGAATGAGCAATGGAGCTTGGGTAACCTTGGCAGGGCCACTGTGAATCTCGTAACTTTCAGATTTCTGGAACCTGTAAGTGTTGTTTACTTCCTGAGTGTGGTAGTTTGAGTGGACTTGGCCCTCGTGAGCTCATGGAAAGAAGCACTATTAAGAAGTGTGGCTTTCAGACTCAAAAAGAGGAACACGGTATGTATTCACTCATAAGTGGATTCTAACCATAATTAAAGGTCTTTGAGCCTATTATTCGTGATCCTAGAGAAGCTAAATAAGAAGACGAACCTGATGAAGATTATTTAGCTATCCGCCAGGAGGTAGGAAATAGTCAAGAGTCCCAGGTAACCTTGGGTGCATGGGGGGGGGGTGGGAGGGTTGTTGGAAGGGGAGAGGGTTAGAGAGAAGGGAGTAGGGGAGGAATGGAGAAAGCTCGGTTGACCGCAATGGGGGGAAGGGAGGAAGTATGAATATGGGAGCAGGGAAGAATATATTTCAACTAAGGGAGTCTTTTTAGGGTTTACAGGAAACTTGATTATATATGGGATCCCAGGTCCAAGGAGAGATCCCCAGATTGTTCTCTGGACAGAGGAGAGGGTGCCTGAACCGGCCTTGGCCCATAACCATACTGATGAATATTTTGCTTATCACTATGGTGATCCTTCATCTGGCGATGGATGGCGATACAGATGGAGACCCACATTGGAGCACCGGACTGAGCCCCCCAAGGTCCAAATGAGGAGCAGAAGGACGAAGAAAATGACGAAGGACTGCGAGGGATGCTATCACCCTCTGATACAAGGGGTCGGATCTAATGAGAGTTTACCAAGGGCAGTTGAACTGCGACTGAACGAGCACGTGATCCAACCAGATTCTCTGAATGTGGCTGGATTCTCTGAATGTGGCTGGCCTGGAGTCTTTCTGAGAAGCCATTGACAATGACACTGGGACTAGTTTCCTCTGCATATACTGGATTTTTGGGATCCAGTCTGTTTGGATACTCACCTTCCTGGACCTGGAGGGAGGGGGGAGGAACTTGAACTTCCCACAGGGCAGGAAACCCTGACTGCCCTTAGGGACAAAGAGGGAGGAGGAGGGGGGGAGTGGGAGGGTGTTGGGAAGAGGGGCGTAAATGGAAACTTTTATAATTTAATAAAATTACTTTAAAAAAAAAAGAAGTGTGGCTTTGACAAGGACATGTGCTCCACTATGTTCACAGTAGCACTGTTTGTCATAGCCAGAACCTGGAAGCAACTTAAATGCCCCTCGACAGAAGAATGGATAAGGGAAATGTGGTACATTTACACAATGGAGTACTACACAGCAGAAAAATAATGATATCTTGAATTTTGCAGGCAAATGGTTAAATCTAGAAAACATCATATTGAGTGAAGTAACCCAGACTCAGAAAGACAATTATCACATGTACTCACTCATAGGTGGTTTTTAGACATAAAGCAAAGAAAACCAGCCCACAAATCACAATCCCAGTGAATAGACAACAATGAGGACACTAAGAGAGATATACATGGATCTAATCTACATGGGAATAGAAAAAGACAAGATCTCCTGAGTAAATTGCGAGCATGGGGACCATGGGAGAGGGTAGAAGAGGAGGGGAGAAAGAGTGGAGAGCAGAGAAAAATATATAGGTCAATAAAAACAGTAAAAAACCAAAAAAAATAGTATGAGAAATATAGAATCAAAATAAAAAAAGAGGTGTGGCTTTGTTGGAGTGTGAGTGGCTTTGTTGGATGAAGTGTGTCACTGGGGAGGAAGGCTTTGACGCCTCACGTATGCTGAAGCTACGTCTAGTGAGCTAATCCTCTTCCGGTCACCTTCTGGTTGAGAGGCAGCCACCACCACCTGCAGGTGTCTGCCTGCAGGCCACCACATTCCCTGTCATGATGACAATGCACTAAACCTCTGAAATCTAAGCCATCACTTCAAGGAAATGTTTTCCTTTATAAAAGGACCACGGTCATGGTGTCTCTTCACAGCAATAGAAACCCTAACTAAGACACAAAGCTTTGGTAGCTACCCTCTCTCCAAGAGGGTGCATTGAATTCTGTGGAGTTTGCTATACGGCGAAGCATTTTTTAATGTTTTGAGAACTTACTGTTAATAGGCCTGACTGGGCAGGTGTGGCAGGGTCATTGAGGCATTACCTCCTCATGAAAACATCTATCAATGATGTACTGGTGGCATTGATCCTGCGATCTTAGCACTTGAAAGATGGTGGCGGGAAGATCAAGGAGTTCAAGGCTAACCTGGGCTACATGTGTCCCGATCTCAAAAATGTGTAAGTAAAAATAAAATGATCCTAAGTTTAGGGTCTCGTGAGATGGCTCAGTAGGTTAAGGTTCTTGCCACTGAGTCTGATGAGCAGAATTTGATTGCAGGAACCCACATGATGCAAGTCGTCCTGTGACTCTCTCAGGTTCAGTACACATAAATAAATACCAAATTTAAAAGCAAGGAAGAATCTCTTTTAGTACTAATATTTAAAGCAACTTGATGCTTTATGAGAGTCTTCTAAAACAACTAGATATTGAAGTCTTTTTAAGTATTAATTTATTCATTTAAGATTAAATATTTGGTTAAGATAAATATTAAATATTTATAAAGATTAAAACAATATTTTCTCATTTTGCAAACCTATTCCAGTTCCCACTTCCTCCCCTCCTCCCATTCCTCCCACCTTCCCTCCACCTCACCCCCATTCACTCCTCAGAAAGGGTCAGGCTTCCTTCCTATATTACTTTGAGGCAGACTCAAGGCCCACTCTCTATATCTAGGCTGAGCAAGATATCCCTCCAAAAAGAAAGGGCTCCAAAGAGCCAGTTCAAGAACTAGGGATAAATCCTGGTCTTACTACCAGTGACCCCACAGACTACCCAAGCCACACAACTGCCACCCACATTCAGAGGGCCTATTTTGGTCCTATGCAGATGCCCCTGCTATCACCTTGGAGTCAGTGGGAACTGTCTCAGGTCAGCTGTTTCTGCGGGTATCTCCATCATGGTCTTGACTCCTTTGCTCATATTATCACTCCTCCCTCTTCTAGACTGTTCTCCAGAACCTTGGGCCAGTACTTAGCTGTGGATCTCTGCATCTGATTCCATCAGATGAAGGTTCTATGATGACAATTAAGGTAGTTATCAATCTGATTACAGGGGAAGGCCAGTTCAAGCACCCTCTCCACTATTGCTTAGGGCCTTAGTTGGGATCATTCTTGTGAATTTCTGGGAATTTCTCTGGTGCATGGTTTCACGCTAGCCCCATAAAGGCTCCCTTATTCAAGATATCTCTTTCCTTGCTCTCCCTCTCTATCCTTCCCCCATCTTGACCATCCCATTCCCTCGCGCTTGTTCTCCTCCTCCCTCACCTTCTCCCTTCCCCCTGCTTCTGTTCTCCCTTTTTCTCCACCATGCTTCCAGTTTTCTCGGGAGATCTTGTCTAGATGTTGGTCTTAAAATACTATCTTTTAATATGAAAGTGGAACCTAATTTACTACAGAATACTAGGAAAAGACAAAAAAAACATAGGGGAAGTAATCAGTCTATGTCCTATCTATGATGGGTCTGTTATAGATGACTGTCCAGGTCAAACAGCTGCCACCTTTGGGAGTTCAGCCACGCCCATTTGTGCAAGATCACTCTAGCAGGGTTCCTTGACTGTCTGCATCCCCTCACAGAGGTATGAAGACAGTCACGGGAACTTCACCTGAGTCTGCAGTCACCCCATACCTCCTGTTGTGTGCAACCCTGCCTTAGCGTGTGACCTCAGGGAGGGGCTAGAGGCTAAAGGGAGGGAAGAGTTAGGGGAGAGGGCTCTGTCTAAGGGTTGTGGGAAAGCCGCCATCCCTGTTGGGTCAGACTTCCAAAGCAGCCTTTTGATGAGCGGGAGCATCCACACTCCACTAAATAACCCCTTCGCCCATGCTCTGTCAGGAATCTCACTAAACCCAGATGGTTCCCCAGAGTGAGCTTTAGTAGAATTGGCTTTGGTTGGCTACGGAATCTTAGGAGGAGAGAGAGATGTTGCTTATGTCCAGGAAGGAATTTTAGCGTGCAAGGTAGGGGGATGCTCTTGCATTTTCTTTTTTTATGACCTGTTCCCATGCAGGTCAGGACAACTGATACAAACATTAAACAACTTTTAGGAACTTTTGATACACAGCCTGATTAAGGTAGCTTCCATGCCAGGAAAGATGGCGATACATATAAAGGAGTTAAAGTATTTACCAGACATGAGTTGAAATAATTTTTAAAAAGATTTACAGAAGAAAATTTGGAGCTGAAAAGATGACTCAGTGGTTGAGGGCATTGCTGGTCTTGCAGGGGGGCTGTGTTTGTTTCCTTAGGGAATCCAATGTTCTCCTCTGGCCTCTTTGGGCACCTGCACTCATGTGGTACCACATACACATGCATGCACACACACTAATAAATAAATCTGTTTGAAAGTAAATAAAGATAGGCTGGAGAGGTGGCTCAGTGGTTTAGAGTACTTGTTGACCAGGCATTGAGGGCACATGTCTTTAATCCCAGCACTCAGGAGGCAGAGGCAGATGAATCTGTTTGGTTAAGGTCAGGCCTGGTATACAGAATGAATTACTGGACAGCCAAGACTATACAGAGAGAACACCTATTTCCAAAAATAAATAAACTAATTTACACAGAGATGCCTATTTCCAAAAAGAAAGAAAGACAAACAAACAAACAAAAAACAAAAGAGCACTTGCTGCTTTACCAAAGGGTCTGAGTTTGCTTTCAAGAACCCACGTGATGGTGGTGCGGGAGAATTATCTGTATTCTGTCAATCATATTTTAATAAAACGCTGATTGGCCAGGCAGGCAGTATAGGCGGAAAAGTCAGACAGGAAGTAGGGGTGGAGCAAAGAGACTGGGAGTATTCTAGCAAGCAGGAAGCTCCCTCCGCAGTTCTGCCCAGAGCACTGGAGAGGAAAGATGTAAGCTGCCCCGCTGGAAAAGGTACTGAGCCATGTGCTAACATAGATAAGGATAATGGAGTAACATAAGTTATAAGAGCTAATAAGTAGCTTGACCTAATGGGCCAATCAGCTTTATAACTTATAAAGATCTCTGTGTGATTGATTTTCTCTGGGACTTGCCAGCTGTGGGGTACCAGGCGGGAACAGATACCCCAACAAGCCGGCCCTCATGTTACATGATGGCTTAAAAACATCTGTAACTCCAGCTCCAGGGGATCTAATGCCTCTGGCCTCTAAGGACACAAGCATTTACATGCACGTACCTTATGCACACACATACCTACACATGATTTAAAATAATAAAAATGAAAAAGAAAGGAAATAGACTGCAAGGTGAATTAGCGGCACAATGATGACCCCTGAGCGAGCTGGGGAGTTTTTTTACATTCATGGTTTCCAACTTATGGCCGCAACCCCTTTGTGGGAGCCAGTGGACCCTTTCACAGGGATTATCTAACACCATCAGAAAACACAAATATTTACATTATAATTCATAACAATAGCAAAGTTATGAAGTAGTAGTGAAAATAGTTTTACGGTTGGGGGATCACTGCAACATAAGGAACCCTATTAAAGGGTCGCAGAATTAGGAAGTCTGAGAAGCACTGATCTACACACTTACGGGAAGTTACTGGTCTTCCCTGTCTGCCTTCTGTGTGAGCTCTGCATCTGGGCAGACAAGCAGGCATCCTGCTCTCACATTAAATAATAAAGTTTACAGTTATCTTTCTTAAGGCCAGCCATTTTGGTCAGGCACTCTGGGCCATTAGGTTTTAGGCCCTGGATGATGGCATAAGACAGTCCAAGTCACTTGGGGTCAGATTCCAGGTAGTCAGGCCCTGACTGTTAAAGTGTAGGCATGCCTGCTCTAGTTTGGGCCTATTCATCTCTACAGTTCTTTAAATGTACAAACGATGCATCCAGTGTTTCCAGATGAGTGCTGTCTTCGTGCCTTGTGTGACCCAGCATCTAGAACATTTCATCTATTACCTTTGACATAAAAGCAAGTCGGCTGTCATTTAGATAAATAAAAGAACCCAAGCCTAGAGTTGTTTGTTTTGGAAACACAAGAACGAATTTATTAGAGTTGAAAAGAAAAACCTCGGAGCAGGAAATCTGCCTAACTTCAGCAGCTGCTTGGAGGACGCCAGAGGAGGAGAGCCGGGGAAAGCCACTTAAGCTAGGAACAGCAGCCACATGGTCAGGAGAGAAAGAGGAAGAACCAAAATGTCAAGGGAAGTAGGCTGAGAAAAGAGATAGAAGAAAAGGGAAAGTTACTAATAAACACACATATATAGGACATATATGGTAATTATAGATGCATGTAAAAAAAAGTGGGCAGACTTACAGTTGCAGTCCATAAGCTTTTGCTCCTGGGGTTTCTTTCTAAAGTTTTTTTTAATAATATAATGAACTATGGGAAAAATTAATAATATACCAGGGCACCTGTGTTAGTTACTTTTTTGCTGCTGGGATAAAATGCCACAACCAGGACTAACTTACAGAATGAAGGGGTTTATTTGGGGTTTACCATTGAGAAGGTCACAGTCCACGATGGCTTAGCAAATGTTAAGGCAGTAGGCAGAAACTGGACATGCATATTTGTTGAAATCAAGGTCATACTATGTAGCCTTGACTGGCCTGGCACTTGCTCTGGAGACCAAGCTGGCTTCACAGAGATCTGTCTGCCTTTGCCCCCTAAGTGCTGGAATTAAAGGTGTGTGCCATCACTACTGGCCTGAGAGCTCTGACTCACATCCTCCAACAAAGTCACACCTCCAAATCCTTCTCAAAAAGTTCCACCAACTGGGAATCAAGTATTCAAATGCCTGAGGCTTATGGGGGATATCTCATTTAAATCACAAACACTGTTTTACAGCTAAATCTTCTCTTGTCTGCCTGTCATCTATTCCCCTTTAAGACCAGAGACTCCTGGTAATTTGTGACCCCATAATGAGAGAATGGGCTGAAGCCCTGTTAGGACAGAGGAGAGATGTGTGCCCCTCCCTTCTGAGTATCATTATTTTTACTAAAAATATTAGTATATTTTATAGACCTATAGAAGTTGGAGCCTGCAGATGACTGACAAAGAAAAGGAAAAAAGAAAAAAACAAAACAAAACAAAAATCCCACAAAACCTGCCTTGTATTTGTGAAGAGGTAGACCTTTCTTCAAAAAAATCTGGCAAGCCCAGAAAAAAAAGATGAGGATCTCACACAGGATCCCACAAAACTACCAAGACTCCTTTCTCTTTTGAACATGGGAGACAGAGTATCGAGGGCTAGAGAGATGGTTCAGTGATTAAGAGCTGATAGCTCTTCCAGAGAACCCTGGTTCAATTCCCCACGCCCACGTGGCAGCTCACAAGTGCCTGTAGCTCCAGTTCCAGACAATCTGACACCTTTACACAGATACACATGCAGGCAGAACACCAGTGCACATGAAAGAAGAAGAAGAAGAAGAAGAAGAAGAAGAAGAAGAAGAAGAAGAAGAAGAAGAAGAAGAAGAAGAAGAAGAAGAAGAAGAATACAGAGTATCTACCCCATCTTCCTCAGACCCACACTTGAACAAAACACCTGTGAGACATTAAGGGCAACCCAGAACCATTTCCTCTGATAAGCCTCCATTAAACTGTCTCTCAGTGAAACCAAAGCCAGGGAAGGAACCCGAAGCTAGGAACCTGGAGGTAGAAACTGAAGCAAAAAGTCATGGGGGGAACACTGCTTACTGGCTTGCTCCCCATGGCTTGCTCAGCCTGCTTTCATATAGCACCCAGAATCACCAACCAGCACAGGGGTGGTGCTGCCCATAGTGAGCTGGGCCCTCCCAAATCCATCCTTAATCTAGAAAATGCACCATCAACAAACCTACAGGCCAGCCTGGAAGAGGCACTTTCTCAGTTAAGATTCCCTCTCCCCAGAAGACTCTAGTTTGTGTCAAGTTGACAAAAAACTAATCTGCACGCTTGTTAATTTCTGTTCCTTAATTTGTTTTGTAATATGAGAAAACCCAGGTGATGTGTGAGGGAATGTGAATGCCTGGTAAAAGGGTTTGAAAGGTTGTGCCTTTGTTTTTATCAGGTTCTTGCTCTATAGCAGAAGGGAACAAATTCACCACTGATACAGAGGGGATCAAGGCATGTGGGGAACCATTTCTCTGGGCAAAGCTGCACATACAGCTATAGTGTCAGCTGCCTTGGCTCCAATCTTGTCACCCCCCCTTTGCGGGGGCGGCAATTATCCCCTGGAACTGTCTAAAGTAAGTAGACAGTGTTAAGAAGATCTTTCCACGTAAAGATTTTACCCTGAGTGTGGGTTCCTGAGAAGGTGCCAGAATTGGTACCTATGGTTAATATCCTTCATTTTATTAATCTGAGCATCCACATTTTGCAGATTCTGTTCAAATCTTTACCCATCTTACTTTTGTCCCCTGTACTCTGAGTGAGATTTATAACTTGTTCGTAAACCCAGTTCTGGGTAACATATTCTGTCCGACAAATGGATGGAGCTACAAAACATCATTTTGAGTGAGGTAACCCAGACCCAGAAAGACAATTATCACATGTACTCACTCATAGGTGGTTTTTAAACATAAAGCAAAGAAAACCAGCCTACAAATCACAATCCTAGAGAACCTAGACAACAATGAGGACCCTAAGAGAGACTTACATAGATCTAATCTACATGGGAAGTAGAAAAAGACAAGATCTCCTGAATAACTTGGGAGCATGGGGACTTGGGGAAAGATTGAAAGGAGGAGGGAAGAGGCAGGGAGGGGAGCAGAGAAAAATGTAGAGCTCAATAAAAGTCAATAAAAAAGAATATGTAAAAAATAAAAAATAATAAAAATATTCTATCAGGTCTATATTCTGTAAGCCAGATGACACATACATGTCTACTCTTGCCAGCTACTCCACCCGTAAGTGACAAACACCAGGTTGGTGTAAAAACTGTAGCTCTTGTCAGGCGATGGTGGCTCACACTTTTAATCTCAGAAAATTAATAAAATGAACAGTGTTAACTATATATACCAATTCTGGCAACTTCTGAGGGACCTATGCTTGGCGGTGGTGGCACACGCCTTTAATCTCAACACTCAAGAGGCAGAGGCAGGCAGATCTCTGAGTTCGAGGCTGGCCTGATCGACAGAGTGAGTTCCAAGACAGCCAGAGTCACATGGAGTAACCCCGTCTCAAAAAACCAACAGCCAACCAAACAAAAACAACCATAGCTTTCTAACAAGACATGAGGCCACTGGCATAAAATACTTCTCTGACCCCAGAATTTCAGATCCAAAGACAAAATAGTATAGCCTCGTTACATAAAAGACACTTTGTGTGTATGCCCATGTATGCATTGGTGCATATGTTTTCAAGCGTGCATGCATGTGGAGACCTGAGGACAACCTCCAGTACTGTTCTTCAGACATTGCCTCTTTCCTTTCCTTTTCTCACTAGTCTAGCCTAGAAATTGCTAAGTAGGCAAGGCTTGCTGGCCAGCAAACTTTAAGATCCACCAGTCTCCACCTCTCCAGGACTGGGGTTGCATGCATGAATACATTTCACCTGCGGGTGGGAGGATTATGTTGGTCCTGAGGATTGAACTCAGGTCCTCATGCTTGCAAGCAAGCACTTCAGTGACAGAGCCATCTCCCAACCCCAAAGTGAACCCTTCTATGAAGATTAGAAAACAGTATTCCACATGGCACAATGTAGAAAATAACGTTTGCCTCTTCGGGAATGAAGGCACCAATTTAATAGGAAGAGGCATAAGCACACTTCCTGAAGGTGATGGCGTTTGGTACCTTGAATGAGGCTGCATTACCTGGATGTTCATATTTGCTAGAACGCAGTGCACAAACACATCCTTTATGTGCTGTTTGTCTAACCTTGACTCAAAGTAGCTCATAAACATTGCAGTCATGTCATCCCTCACACACGTGGAAAGTTCCGTGGATGCCTGCGGCTTGCTTTGAAATAAATCACAACACACAAACCAGCAACAGCTGTTTGTGAAAGCATGAAAACGCAGGGAATGAGCCAGCACGATGCTAATGGCGGACAAGATGGCAGACTGGGTAGCACTCCTTTACCCCAAAATTCGGTTGACTCTGAGATAGGTTTGGCTTGAGAATTATTTAAATTTTACTCCTATGTGTCTGTGTGTGTAAATGCACATGTATGTGTGGGTTCCACGGAAGCCAGAAGAGTGTGTTGGGCCCGTGGAGCTGGGCACGAGTCACCAATGCGGATGTTAAGAACCTAACTCAGGTTCTCTGGGAGAGCGTGGATGTTCTTCACCACTGAGCTGCCTCTCCAACCCCGTAAATATTTTTTTCTGAATTAGAAAACATCACCCACAAACTGAAGAAGGAGTCAAATCTACCCTCAATTTTTTTGTTTGTTTGTTTGTTTTTGCAGGCCAGAGAGATGGGTCAGTAGTTCAGAGCACCTGATGTTCTGGAAGACCCAAGTTCGGTTCCCAGACCCAAGTGATGACAACCACCTGCAGTTGTTAGTTCCAGTGACTCAAGTGCCCCACTCTGGTGTTCACAGGTACCAGGGACACATGCGGTACACACGCAAACATTCAGACAAAACCCTTATACACATAAAATAAAATAAAACCAAACAACAAACTCACCAGCGTCCCTCTATTGAGTCCTGGCTGTCCTGTAACTCACTCTGTAGATCAAGCTGGATGTAGACTCACAGAGATTCTCCTGCCTCTGCCTCCCCAGTGCCAAGATTAAAAGCATGTGCCACCACACCCAGAAAAAAAAATATTTTTTTAAGTTCCTATATTTTAAGTAAAGACACTTACAGGGTTACTTTAGAACTATTTCCCTAATTTTCTCTGAACGCATTGTTTCCTGTGTTCTGCCTAACAAACTCAGCAATCCCAATACAACTATGCTTTCGGTCTCTTGACCCCCCCCCCCCCGTAGTAGAATTTCTGGGTGTGTGCGTGTGTTCATATTTGTGCAGGTGCATGTGTGTCCACTGCCTATGCAAGTGTGTCTGTGTGGATATGAAGACCAGAGGTCAATGCTGGATGTTGTTCCTCAAAAGACTTCCGCTTTGTTTTATCAGACAAAGTCTCTCGCTGGGACCTGGAGCTAATTAGGCTAGGTAGGCTGGCTAACCAGCTCCAGAGATCCACCTGTCTCCACCGACAGGCAGTGGGACTGCAAACCAACACCACCACGCCCTCCTTTTTTTTTTTTTTATGGCACCCAGTTTTTTATATGGTGCTAGCGATTGAACTCAGGTCCTTTGGTCCTCAGGCCTGCACTGGGACTGAGGTGGTACGTGGGAGTCTTCTCCAAACGCTGGCAAATAATGATGAATAAAAACTCTTTCACAACTGTGTGCGTCCAGTTCTGGCTTAAGTCCAAAGAGAAACTGGCCTCAAACATAAATTCTTTGCAGCTAGCGTAGGTTTTAAGCAAGCACATTTCAGACTCGAAGTTGTCTGTAAATCTCTTTAGGGTTTCCGCTCCAAGTCGCACTTTGCGCTATTTAAACATGTCTTATAGAAACTGCAAGCTTGGCCATTGCGGACAGATAGGAGGTTGACCCAGCAAAGACAGTAGGCAGTTATTTTGAAATAGGTAGGCTAGGGTTGTTTTTAGGTTATCATTAACCAGAGTCTGCCTGCCTGCGTGCCTGCCTGCCTGGTAGAATTACACTCCTTTTGATATGGAAATAGATCCTAACGGACAGTCTTGGTGAACAAGTCTTAATAAGAATAGACCCTCAGTAACCCTCGACTCTGAGTACTAGAGCAGAGCTCTATGTTTCTTTCTTTCTCTCTTTCTCTCTTTCTCTCTTTCTCTCTCTCTCTCTCTCTCTCTCTCTCTCTCTCTCTCTCTTTCTTTCTTTCTTTCTTTCTTTCTTTCTTTCTTTCTTTCTTTCAGACATTGTCTCTCTGTGTAGCCCTGGCTGTCCTGGACCTCACTCTGTAGGCCAGGCTGTCCTAGAACACAGAGATCCTCCTACCTCTGCCTCCCAAGTTCTGGGATGAAGGGCGTGCGCCACCACCGCCCAGCCTAAACTCTGGGTTTCTTATCTTTCTGTAATACTTAAGAAGTCTGACTAGAACACCACTTATCTTCCAGGCGAATTGAAGGCAGTGCTCCTTAGCTAAATTCTACTTTTGTGCAGTATTTCCCACGCATGCTTATTGAAAAGTTCTTGGTAACATCACTTCCTTCATTGCAGCCTACTGAGCTACCTACCTCTCTAGCCCTGGTCGCGGCATGATTACTCCCCAGGATGCAGGAGGAGCACACTGCTCCTGCCAAGGGTCAGTGGTTATGGCAGACATCCCAGCAATTGCGTGGTCAGATCTCACCGTACTGCCGGATATTCATTATTCTTTGGCCATTGGTAGCCACAGGCCCGAGTTGTCTGCTGTCGCTGTTGATGGCAGGTATTCAGTGAATCAAGATGAAAAGGACAGGAAAATCTGAGAAATTCTTTATTATTATAATTTAATTTTGTGTGTGTGTGTCTTGCCTGTCTGTATGTCTGTGTGAGGGTGTCGGATCCCCTGGAACTGGAGTTGCAGACAGTTGTGAGCAGTCATGTGAGTGCCGGGAATGGAACCTGGATCCTCTGGAAGAGCGGCCAGATGTTCTTCACCACTGAACCATCTTTCCAGCCCTGAGAATCTCTCTCAAAAGCTGTGACACATGGTCATTTAACTCCCCGGTCCAGTAAATAAATGATGACAATGATGGTTTCCTTTGTGTGTTTGAGGTTTTAATTTTTCTAGTAATTCACTTTCACTGTATTTCACACAATTATCGATCTACAACCGATTTAAATCTTGCTAAAAATGCTGGTCCCTGGCATGCTGACAATCTGCCAGCGAATGGGAGAGCTCAGAGCTCTGCCTGATTCTCTGTTGTTCCCCAAGTGGCACTAGCCCAGTACCTCGGTGTCACCTGGTCCCTCCAATGTCTAAGATCTAATACACACAAATTAGCTGGTATTCACCCAGGTTCATGCACAGTTCCTGTGGACTCTGTGTAACAGCTCAGCTCTTGATGGGCCCTGCTCATGTGACCCTGAGCCATGCTAAAAACAATTCTTCACTATAAGCGACTGGAGCAGACCAGGCTTTCCCAGAGCACCTGGGGAAACAAGAGAAGGGCCCTGGAAATAGGTGGGCGAAACATGGGAATTATTGTCTCTGTGGCTGCTGGGGACCCTGGTGGTCCCCTGCCTTCGGGTATGAGGTTTGGGGCCTTACGGTTTCCTTAAGGAAAATGAGGCATTGTAGCTTGGGGGAGGCATAATAGGCATCTTCCAGTTTTTGTTCTGTTGGGATATTGGGGATGGAACTCTGGGATTCCTGCCTGCTAGGTAAAGGCTCTGCCACTGAGCCAAACACCCTGCATTCTAGGTCTCTCTGGTCAGCCAAGACCTGCCACCCTTCCCACATCCAGACTAAGACTCCAGCAGCCCAGATCCATTTTCATGCAGTGTTTCCTGTTCTTGTGTGGTATCTCCAGCCCAGCATAATCGGGACCTCCTTGCCTCTTGCAACCTCCTCCCTCACAACAATGGCCCAGTGCTTTGGTCCTCTGAGTGGCCCAAACCTTTGGTCTCCATCCAACTCCCCTGACAAGCAGGCCTGGAACCTCAAACACATTGGACTCACTCCCACTTGGCGCCTTTCCCAGTCACCAACTTTAGAGCTCTTCTACCCGGGTCCAGGGCACACGCCACGCCCTGACCTTGTCGTCTTTTCATCCACTCTTGTACCCAACAGCTTCGTTCCTGAGAGAGCCAGGCTCAGAATGCCCGACGCTCAGCTTCCTCTGCATCCTAAGACGTGCCCAACTCAGCTGCTGGCAATGGGCGATGCCGCAGTGCCCAGGGCATTCGGGGATAGCCTTCCCACCCCAACCCCCAGCCCGCGAGCAGCACTGACCAGGGGACCCAAGAGGACAGGTGGAGCTGGTTACAAACCCCGCCCATTGGCGCAAGCGCAGGGAGGCACACCGCGGCCGCCGTTCCCAAGCCAACGGATCAACAGGTCCAGCACCGAGAAGGAGTCTGTGAACGCCAAGAGCCTTCGCCTGCCTCTCTCCATGTGTGCTGCCGAGGTGGACCGCCACGTAGCCCACAGATACCTGATCAAGCGAAGGCTTGGGAAGGGGGTGAGCGCAGGGACGCCCCGTCATCCGAGGGGCACTACAGTCATCTAGGGGTTTGGTCGGCCCCCTCAAGGTCTAGTTCTTCTGACACGGGATGCTGGCTTCTAGGCTCGAGTCCTGCCTCCCCCGAGGCTCCTGTACCCACGTTTCCATAAGAAAACTGGGTAACACTCAGGGACCTCGCCCAGGAATGCAGGTGACTGCCAGGGTCCCCAGGTCGCAGGAGGAGTTGTACTGGTGCTCCACCCACATCCCCTACCTTTCTGGATTCCCATAGGCTGCTCTGGGTAAGCCTGGCCTTTTCCAGTTTCTGAGGGTGAAGGGCTTCTCCCAGCATGGCTCAGGAGCACATAAGCCAGGTTCAGGAAGTCTGAGTATGGGTACACAGAATGAGAGTAGGAGCTGTGTATGTATTCGGGTGTATTCGTGATTGTAATTGGGTCTGAGCAGATGGGGCTGTATGGGCGAATGTGTGTGATCGTGGGGGTGTGTTCTGTGTATCGTGGAGGGGAACAAGCAGACAGCAATTACAAAGACCCCAAGGCAAAGATCTGCTTGGCTGGTGGAGACACACTACATTTTTATGCGTGGAACCAGGCGGAGATGGGATAGAGCAACAGTGATGGCTTCCATGGTGGGGAAGGGATCCAGGGCACCTTCAAGACTTTGGCTTTTGATTGACGAGCTGTAGCAGCTGCTCGTGTAACATTCACTTTACAAAGCTCACCCTGTCTACTCTGGCGAGGCTCGGTGGGAGCGGCAGAGAGAGTAGCCAGCCAACCCACAAGAGATGTTGGCAGTGTGCGCAGTGCACAGCAGAGCTGGGAGGGAATGGCCCCGTCAGGCCCTGGATACGGTCTGAAGATCAAGTTGATAGGATTTGCTAAGCAGATGGCCTGGGAGTGTAGAGAAAGATAGTGAGAATGTGCGGGGAGGTGGAGGGGTCAAAGGTCATTCCAGAGACAGCTGGCTTCGGGTCCTGCCCAGTAATACCACCCACTATGGTTTCATGTCCTGGTAGGGACCTCTCCAGTTCTCATCCTCCCCCCCCCCCATTCCAGAAGATGCTGCAGTTGTTGGCTCTGCTGCTCCGGGTCTTGTCACACTTTAACCCCTCCCAGAATCCAGGGCCGAGTGGTGTGTGTGTGTGTGTGTGTGTGTGTGTGTGCACTTACGTTCAGCAAGCTGACCATGTGTTCCCCAGGCCTACGGCATTGTGTGGAAGGCAGTGGATCGGAGGACTGGTGATGTAGTGGCCATCAAGAAAATCTTTGATGCCTTTAGGGACCAGATAGATGCTCAGGTAAGTGAGCCGGGAGGGTCTCTAGGGAGGTGTGGTGGGCTGTGGGAGGGGCCGTCACAGCAGGGTTCCTGGCATTTCTGTTTCTTACAGAGAACCTTCAGGGAAGTGATGCTTCTCCAGGTAAGTGGCCCAGGCCATCCTGCCGCATCCCTTCCCTGGGTGCAAGTCCCCACAGACAAGGGAGAAGCTGGTTCTACTGGCCCAGAGCACAGCCTTGATTCCGCAGCAGCAACAGTGTGTCTTCCCAGGAGTTTGGGGACCATCCGAACATCATCCGCCTGCTTGATGTGATCCCAGCAGAGAATGACAAGGATATTTACCTGGTGTTTGAGTCCATGGGTGAGTGAGGCCTTGGCCAGACCCCAGCCCTGGTTAAGCAGCCTGGCTCTTTTCTTATATTTCTATGACTCCTGGCCCACGCTGTATCTGTCACTTCCATCTGCCCCTGAACCTGAGCATAAAACTGCTGAGGTTTGACTTTCAAAGATTAGCACTGACCCTGCCTGCACTGGCCTGGTGGTAGTTCCCCCATTTTGTGCCTTCTGCATCGGACTCTTGCTCTGCCCTCATTTGCTGTGTTCTCCTTTTTTCCCACTCCGTTTGTAAAACAAGAACATGAAATAGGATGAAAATAATTCCATAGACCATTCTGGTTGTACTGACAGTGAAGACAGATTCGGTAGCCGGGTAGCCAAGCAGAGAGAGCCCAGGATGGGCCGAGGGCTGGTGCAGGCTCAAAGCGGTACAGACCTGCACTCTTCACCCTCCAGACTGACCTGCGTATCCTTCCCCGGCTCCTGCCCCTTCCCAGACACCGACCTGAACGCAGTCATCCAGAAGGGCAGACTACTGGAGGATATCCACAAGCGGTGTATCTTTTACCAGCTCCTGAGGGCCACCAAGTTTATCCACTCAGGGCGTGTCATCCACCGGGACCAGAAGGTTGGGTCCACACTGTGCCCACAGGTCCCTGGCCCCACCGTGCCCTGGGCCCTGTGGGTCTCAAGTCCGTTCCTCTCTCCAGCCAGCCAACGTTCTACTGGATGCTGCTTGCCGGGTGAAACTCTGTGATTTTGGCCTGGCACGCTCCCTGAGTGACCTCCCTGAGGGACCTGAGGGCCAGGCCCTGACGGAGTATGTGGCCACACGCTGGTACCGAGCGCCAGAGGTTCTTCTCTCCTGCCGATGGTAACAGCTGGAGGCCCAGTCTACCTTGTCCCTTCAGGTCCCATAGAGTACCCTGCATTCTGGTCCTGCTGGGCCCACCTGAATACTTACTGCCCTTTCCCTGCGCTACCATTCTGCCTTTGCTCCCTGCCATTGCACACACCCCTTCCTGCCCCAGGTATACCCCTGGGGTGGACATGTGGAGCCTGGGCTGCATATTGGGAGAGATGCTTCGGGGGCAGCCGCTGTTTCCTGGCACGTCTACTTTCCACCAGCTGGAGCTGATCCTGGAGACAATCCCGTTGCCCCCCATGGAGGGTGAGCATGTACACACTGAGGTCCCAACCTCAGCAGCCTGTCCCTAGGCATGGGATGGTGAGAGCCAAAGGGCACAACTGTGGAGAGTGTCCCCGGCACTGTGCAGAGGAGAGAGTCATTTGACCCGGGAATACTGAAAAGGGCTCTGTGGATAGAGCCTGGTGCAGAGAGGCAGAATTGGCCACAGGACAGTGCAAGCCAAACAGTGACAGGAAGGGGCTGATAGTGCAGAGGGTCAGGGGAACAAGAGTGACGTGTCTGTGCTGGCTGCCGAGAGCAGCGGTTTGCAGAGGGGCAACGGCAGTTGTGCAAAGGGCATGGGAAGAGGGAGACACCTCTCAAGGCCGGCAGGGTGCCTGTGTACTCTCAGCAAGTTCCCACTCTTCGGGTAGGACCAAACGGAGGTGTGACCCCAGCATCCTCTATGTGAACCTGTTGAGAGTGTGTGATTTCCAGGTAAGACACAGCTATGGGCACTCACCTGGACCTTCTAGACCACAGACTCTGTGAGAGGCTATTTATTATCTATATGGCCAGAAGGAATAGCTGCCCACCCTCTCCCAAGCCTGCCTGCTCATGCCCGTCTTCCACCCATCTACAGAGCTCCAGGGCCTTGGCTCAGACTACAGTGCTTTGATTCTGCAGAATCTTGGGTCCAAGTGAGTGGAACTTTTAGGTGTGGGGGAGGGGTGACAGGTCGCAGGAGGGGGCCCGCCATGTTGCAGCTGGCACAGGAACCAGTTTGTACCAGCCCAGAGCTGCAGCGCTCATTCTCTGACTCTTAAAGCTTTAGTTATGAAAGAAAGAAAAAAAAAAAGACAAAATCCAGGAGACTGACAAGAAAGAAAGAAAAGAAAAACAAGACCCATCCCCCAGAAATGAGACACCCAGCCTTATAGAAGAGGAGAGTGTCCCTCTGAGCGGGGAGGAAGGGATGGAGAGGTGACCACCTCGGGAAGGGGACTAGAAGAGTGGGATTTACACAAGCAGAAAAATGGAGGTCAGGCCACAGACAGGAGGTGCCACGGGTAGGGCCCTAGAGAGGAGACGACAGGCGGCTGCCCGCAGGCCACGGCAGACGCTGGACGCCCTCCTGCCGCCAGACACCCCCCCAGAAGCCCTGGACCTCCTCAAGCGACTCTTGGCATTTGCTCCGGATAAGCGACTTAGCGCGGAGCAGGCGCTGCAACACCCCTACGTGCAAAGGTGAAACTCAAAGAGCGCGGATAGGGGTGGGAGCCCCAGTGGCTTGCTCTCCAGCAAGTTGGGTCTCGTCACGCCTGGATCCATCTTTCTGGTCCCGCAGATTCCATTGCCCCGACCGCGAGTGGACACGGGAATCCGACGTGCGGCTTCCGGTGCACGAAGGAGACCAGCTCTCTGCACCAGAGTATCGCAACCGCCTGTACCAGGTGCTGGGATTGCGGACTCGCATCGTCCGCACCCTCGAAGCCTCTTACCGCAGAGACCTCAGTGCCGTCCGGCCCCCTCTGAGCGCCCCTCCCATCCCGCAGATGTTCCTGGAGCGGAGGGGGAAGAGCCGCAGTCCTCGAGAGGAAGGCCTGTGGGGTGCGGCCTCGCGGGTAGAGCTCAGGGCTTCCCCCGCCCGGGCTCAATCGCTCAAGCCCGGAGTCCTCCCCCAGGTCCCCGCGGAGACGCCTGTGCGAAAACGCGGACCCAGACCTCAGAGTAACCCTGGTCAAAACCCCGAGCACGTGGGTGAGCCTTGCCTGCCTCCCACGCACCCCTGGCTCCTTCTCTGTAGGGCCACCAACGTGCGCAGCGGGAACCTAACTCCGGGGGTTGCTCTTATGACCCCACAGAAGTCCCCAGGCAGAGCTCAGACCCCCTGTTCCAATTTCCGCTGCCAGGCAGGGGGGAAAGGCCACCAGGGGCCACAGCGGAGCCACCCTCGGCACCCGCGGGGGTAAGTCGAGGTTGGGTGGACACGGAAGAGCCTCGGCGGTACCTTTCCGTGACGCTGTGGCGCACCCCTTCCAGGTGAAGACAAACTTTAGGGTGGTGGCACCCTCCCTGACTTCACAGGCCGCGGCTCAGGCGGCCAATCAGGCCCTGATCCGCAGTGACCCGGCCCCGGGCGGTGGGCCGAGGGCTGTCGGCGCGCGACGGGTGAGCCCGGCCCTGGCCCTTCCCAGCTCCCTCCAGTGTGGTTCGTACCCCCCAGAGCCCTGCTCCACTCCTCTCCCTCCTGAACAAGACCCTCGCCTGCGTGCAGGTCCCTTCCCGCCAGTCCCGGGAGGCCCCGGAACCCCGACCCGGTCGAAGGATGTTTGGCACCTCGGCCTCGCAGGGGGCCCAGGGCGCAGCCAGAGCTGCTCTTGGCGGCTACTCCCAGGCCTACGGGACCGTGTGTCGCTCAGCGCTGGGCCGCCTGCCTCTACTACCCGGACCGCGTGCTTGAGCCGCCCACCCACCGTCTCCTTGCGGCAACCTGGCGCCGTTCCCCAGCCCCCAGCGCATCTCCCTCCGTTGTCCCTTTGCATTCGAGTTCCGGGAGGGTTCCCCAAGCCTCTCTCTCCTAAGGGGGAGTAGATGGTGGTTTACACTCCACCCCAACAATTTTTTTTCAATAAAGTTATATTTTTTTCCCAGCCCAGTTAAGCCATCTTTCACCCACTACCACCCAAGGGCTCCCTTCCTAGGTCCTAAATCTTTCCTGAAGCCCACTCTCCTGAGTGCTCCATATCCGAATCCTGTACTCAGCACAAAGTGCCATGTCTGCTCTGAGGCTTTTGCCCACTCAGCCTAGTCCTCTGGGACAAGGATTGTGGCGCCATTCCCCACCCAGGTGCAGGTTACCAAATGACTACTTAAGACTGGAGCCACAAAGAAAAGGGGAGAGGGTGCAGCACTTCTTTTGGCCCTTGCTACCATTTGTTGGTGACTGCAGCCTGTGACTGGCTTGTCTCCAGGTCTTGATAAAAGGACAGGAAGACACCTCGAAAATCTTGAGGGGGCACTACTGTTCAAAGGACTTGGTGTGAGTTCAGATTGGATTTGTGTTGGCACTCAAGTACCCGACACAACCTCAGAAACTGGGCTAGAGTAGAACGCAGGAAAGTCATTTTCCCACCTGACTAGGGTGGCTGTCTAAATCTGTTGGCCACAGTAGGGCAAACAACAAAAGGGACAAGGGTAGGGGAAGCTGGGCAGAGTTGGAACCTGCATAGCAGTGATACTGGGCTAGATGAGACAGAGGCAGGAAGCAAATGATTGGGTATAGCAGAGGGTGGGTATGATTCCAACATGGCGGAGAGCCAGTCAGAATTGGAGCCAAAAGGTTTGTCTCCTGAAGTGGCTGGCTGCCAATGTGGTCAGTGAATAGTTTCAAGAGGCTGAGGCATAGCTCCAAGTTGCTGACAAACAGAGCAAAGGAGTCTGAGGGTGAACACCAGAAATCAGCATGCTTGCTAGCCGAGACCTGGGTATCGGGGCAGAAGGGTTCAGGCTGGACAGGAGCTGCAAGATAAATGTCGAGAAGCGTCTGCTGGACTTGAAGGCTGGAGAACCAGATGAGTGCCTACATGATGGCCCAAAGGGGTTTGCAGGGATGGGAGAGGTGTTTGTGCCGGCATGGAGCATGAAGAGTTTCCCACCAGGACTCATGGTTTTCCAAAAAGAAACCTAGGAAGGCCACAGGGTTAAAGGCTTTGTATAAATTGGACAGTTAAACCTATTTGGGGACATGCTGGTTTTTTTTTTTCCCTCATAGGATTTCACTGTGTAGCTCTGGTTGGCCTGGAACTTGCTGTGCCAGGCTGCCGCAGAACTTAAAAGAGACCAGCTTACCTCTGCCTCCCCAGCACTGGGCCCTGCTGGAGTTTGTATGCATTGTTTACTGTAAACGTAAGAACACAGTAGCTGCTTCAGACTGGTGTGAAGGGGCAGCCAGGGTCGCAGAGGACCCCCCCTCCCCTGGGAGGACTACCAGCCTCCACTTTTGCACTGCGGAGCTCAACAGGTCTGAGCTTGAACAGTGACGCACAGGACACCAGACCATGAGCGCTAAGAAGCGAGGCAGTGAGCATGCCAAGGCCAGGGAACACTCCAGCTCATCCGGTTCCTAGGGGATCATGCACACCTGGCCAGGAACTTGGGGATTTTTTGACAGTGAAATGTAATAGCGTGAATCCAGTCACTGCCCAAATCCCAGCATCCTCCCTTCTCCAGCTGCTAGAGTCAGAAGGAACTATTTAGTGGCTTTCTTTTCATGTCTTTGCTCTCTTGGGATTTCACATCATGAGTGTGCACACACACAACACAGGTATAAACTATTTGGAAAGAATAGTAGACAGCAGAAATATTTCCTCATTGCCTAGCTCTGTGTGTGTGTGTGTGTGTGTGTGTGTGTGTGTGTGAGAGAGAGAGAGAGAGAGAGAGAGAGAGAGAGAGAGAGAGAGAGAGAGAGATGCTCTATGCATTTGGTGCCATGCCAAATCAAAATCTTTGGAGGTAAGAAAAGATAAATGTAACCAAGGACCTTGGACAGATTCTTTTTGTTGGTGACAAATAGAAATGGATCAAGGTGGAGTGGGGGGCAGGGTCTGCTGTCCCTTAGTGGCTGCTGGGGCTCAAGTTGTACCACACTCCATCTTCTGTCTTTTGCTGAGACCCAAACACTACATACAGCCTCTTTCCAGACTTTGGCTTAGGAACTTACTGAAGCCGGGATCACGGAAAGTCTGTCCAGACTGCTTTATTGTACTGCAAAGTCCAGTGCTCCCCACTTCTGGCTCCTCTTCAAGTGCTACCCAGAGACTGGCTGGAGAAGGCAGATACGACTTAAGGCGGCCCCAGTAGATACTTGGCAGCTACTTCCCAGTGGCCTTCCCTGTCCAGCGTCCATGCCTTCCCCAAGCAGGAGGACAGAGCCCAGAAAGTGCTAGGAGGCAGTGAGGAGACAGAAAGGAAGCAGGGACCAGGGACGGTGAGTTCCAGAGAGAGAGAGAGATGGAGGTGAGGAGAGGATGGGAGGAGGCTGTCTCCAGAGGGAGGCTGTGAGTGAGATGTACACCCTGAGAAAAAGCCCTGAGATAAAAGGCCCTAAGAGGCAACAGAGGCATAAAGTGATGAGTCCTTGAAAAATTGGCGAATAAGGCAGAGATACGGATCCCTGAGGTGAATTAAGCCCCAAAGTGGACCTGAGTCCAGGAGATGGTGGAGGCTGAGGTGAGGGAGGTGATGAGGAAGAAGCACTGAGCAGAGGGGCTCCTAGCGTGGAGAAGCCAAGAGTGAGAGGCAGTGCAGCTATGAGGTGAATACAAGTGCAGCTCAGTTCAGGCTTTGACACCAGTCTGGCAGCCACCAGTCCATCGGGACCAGATGGGTGCTACGAGTGCTGTATGGCAGTGATGCAGAGTCCTTGCCTCCTAGACCAGAAGACTCATTTTTTGCTTTTGAATGTACCCAGAATCTTGGGAACAAACTTGCCCATTTTACTGTCTCTGGTGTCCTCATCTGCCAGGTTGTCTCCTGCCCCAGTATTGCCAGCTTCCTCCTTTTTGCAGAAGACCTCGAAGCGACTGTAGACACGTTTTTCTTTGCGCATGCTCTCCATGCGGCGCAGGAGCCTGTCACGCTCCTCTGCGCTGGCCGGCAGGGTGCGACTGAGCCGGCCTTGTGTCCCTATGCTGTCTGAGCGGAAGATGGCTGAACACTTGTCCTTGTCAGACATGTCTGGAGTCAAGTCTCCTGCAGTTGTTGGGCGACCTAGTTCAGGACTGCTGTGAGCTGGGCCTGGAGCAGGGACTCCACGGTGCTTCTGGCCATGGGCACTGATTTGCTCCAGAATGGCCTTCGTGTCATCTCGCAGGTTGCTGCTGTATAAGGCATTGGCAGTAGCTGAAGCTAAGCGTACCTTTGAGCTTCTCTCTTCTGGGGCAGCCTCTGTGCTGTCACCCCGACCCAGCGAGGGCCGCCGGGGACTTTCAGGCTGCCCATTTTCCTGTGGGGCCGGGAAGCTGCCCTCATCCTCTCCTCGCCGCTCGCCCTTGGGGCTCAGCAACTGCCTAAGGCGGAGGGAGCCCTTTCGCAGGACTTCCATGGGGCCACCAGCCACCTCTTCCGTGGGCCCTGTCTTCGAAGACTCCCCAGCGAAGGTGAGACTGCCTCTACGCTCAGGGACAGGAGGCACCGGACTGCCCCTGCGTTCAGGCACTGGGGGCACTGGACTGGTCCTGCGCTCAGGTAGGGGCACCGGGCTGCCCCTGCGGTCTGGGTAGGGCGAAGTGGGACTCCCCTTCTGCTCAATCAATCCTGTGGTTGGGCTGCCCCTCCGAGTGGGGAGTCCAGATGTAGGGCTCGCCTTGCGCTCGGGGTGAGCTGGAGTGGGGCTCCCTTTTGGCTCAGAATAAGGCAACTGGTGCGTTCCGGGCCCTTCAAGTGGAGGGCTATCTCGCCCTTGTGGAGACAAGGAGCGACCCTGGGCGGAGAGCAAGCGTGAAGGCAGGCGTTCTGTGCTGCCCAGGGTGTCGAGCAGCTGCGCAGCGGTCAGTGAAGCTGCTCCTGGGTGTCGCTCTGCCTCCTGATGTAATTGCTGTGCGAAGGAGTCCCGCAAATCAAGCAAGCAACTTTCAAGGCTGCGGCGCTCAGTTCCCGCTCCTCCTGGTGCTACCACTTCCTCCCGCCAGGACTGGGCCACTACAGCCTTGCTGTGGCTGGAGGCAGTGATGGGACCACCTGCACCACCAGGGTCCCGGGCAGGGCCCTTGTATTTCTCCAGTAGCTCCGCCACTTTCGCCGAGGCGCTGGAACGAACAGCCTCTCCACTGGGACCCACAGTTTCACTGACTGTCTGCTCTTTGTGCAGCAGCTGTACTTTTTCTGTGGTGGCTCCTGTGGTCCCACCAGTACCCTCGGCCTGTGAGGCAAAGATGAGGGATGAGCGCAACCTGGAGCTGCGCTGGATAAGCGGATTCAAGCGTGAGCGGAAGGAGTCCTGCTTAACCAGACTTGTTTCCTCTGGGCCCTCTCGCTCGGAGCTGTCGCCACCACCGCTTCCTGAGCCTGGCTTTGGTCCCTTGGCTGGGAACGGTGCAGGAGTGCGGAAGGCGGAGGGGAGCAGGTCTCGGCCTCCAGGAGCCAGCACTTCATCTTCATAGGCCTCAGCCTCCATAGGCAGACCCTCCTCCCCACCATCACCATGGCAGCCGCTCAGGTAGGAAGCAACGCGCCATTGACGTAGCCCAGCCCGTCCCTCGGGTCCACCCCTGCGCTCAGGCTCCACCTCCGGAGTTGTGTCCAGGCCTTGTCTAGTGGATACTTGGCATGGAAAGCGCTGACCCAGGTTGGGACGTTGGGCCCCATTAGGTTCCACACCACGAGGGCCGGTTCCAAAGGCAGGATCCGAACCATGGCGTACCTCTCGAGAAGCGCTGGATGGAACATATTCTAGCCGTTGGTGCACATCAGCACCGAGTTCTGGGAAGCGGGGCCCAGAACCTAGTGCAAAGTCATCAGGGTCAGCAAAGCCAGGTCGGCCTGCACGAATCTTCTCGAAGAGACCCTGAGGGCGCGTGGGTGCAAACTGTGGATCCCACTGGTAATGCTGCTGGTAGAGTTGGTCACGTTGGAAGTGGCTGGTCTGGAAACGGAAGTCATCACCATGGCTGAGGAATGTTTGTCGTGACACCTGCCGTGCTGCTGCAAAGTTCTCCATGGCTCCAACTCCATCAGCTGCTGTGTAACTGTGCCGCTTGAAGGCGTCCATCTCCAAGTGCCGTGCCTGAAAGAAGCCCCGAGGGCCTGCTAGCTCTCCCATAGGTCCAGCCTCAGTGGGACGCGCCAGTGAGCGGTGCCCTGCGTGGGGCTCCAATGCACCCCCAGGCATACGCTGCAGCTCCTCACGGCGGAAGGCAGATAGGAAGTGGCGGTCAGGGTCTAGGAAAGAGGGGAAGCCCAGGCCTTCTTCCCGGGGCGGTGGGAATAGGAGGTGTGCCCGTTTAGGGAACGAAAAAGGTGTTGGTTGTCCAACCCCGGGGACGCCCACCAGAGGCCCAGCCCCGGAGTATGGAGTAAGTGCATAGGCATCCATGCGGGCTAGCATCCCAGCTGAGGGCACCAGTGGCTCTGACTGTGCGAAGAGGATGCGGAACTCCTCATCGAAGCTGGAGACCAGCTCTCCCTGGAACACATGAGCCAGGCTGCGGTGGATTTTCTCGAAGGACCACATGAAGCTGTGGGCAGGAGAGCAGAAGTCAGGGAGAGGAAGTAGGGCCACAAAGGCATCAGTTGGATAATCAGGGAATTGGGGTTTGTAAGGAGCGGGGGAGGGGGGGCTGAGGAGCTGTGGCAAGGAGGGCTTTACAGGAAAGAACTGCGACAACAGAGGAGGACTCTGTGGGGGAGGGCCAGGACTGAGGGAAACCCACTGGGCATACCTATAACTGCCGCTCATCACTACAGCACAGTCCACCAGCAAGAACTTCTCCTTCAGATGGCCCTTGAACGACTTCCCAGTGCGGCAGTAGTAGGTAGGCCCTGCCACTGTGCGCACACGCAGGAACTAGAAGAGAGGAGAGTCAGGTCTTCCTCAAAGGTATTTTTCCCTCCACTCCCCTGGCTTGGTCACTCACATCCACGTGGTGCAGGTTGACACGACACTTGTCCGCCATGTCTAGGAAGTGCTGAGCGTTCATTTCATCCAGCAAAATGTAGACTGGGACTCGCCTTGCAGCAGCCTCTAGCACTTCACTGAGCAGATCCACGTCAGTGAACATGTCCATCACCACAGCTACCACCTGGGAGGAGGTGGATATCAGGTCAGCCGCAGGGAAGGGTCCTGTCCTATCTCCGGCCACACTTTCACCCACAAGCACTGTAAAATGACCATTAGCTCACCCCAGGAGAGTGGCCACAACTGTGAGGGCAGTAAAAGGGACCCCCGTAGAGGGTCACAGCCAATACTTTTAAGGTACTTCATGGGGTGGGAGGTGGGGGCTGCAATCCTGGCCCAGTGTGTTCAGATCCCAAGTTGTCCTGGCAGACATGAGAACTTCAGACTTAATGAAGGATGGGGGGTTGTCACAACCTGGAGCTGGGACAGAACCTAGGCCTGCTACCTTACCTAGTCTTCCCAGGTTTTGTGCGAGTGTTTTTGTTTTTTAAATACAGGCTGGACTGTTACTACGTAGTCCAGGATGGCCTCAACCTCCCTGGGTTTTTGTTGTTTCTGTTTGGCAACTGCTTTGGGGGTAGGTTACTCTCATTTGGCCAGGTCTGAAGAGACCAATATGCCAAGTTTCTGGGTACTGGTCATGTTCCTGGGCAAACAAATGTATAGAGGCCACTAACCAAGTCCCAGGTGACAATGACAAACTGCAGTGACTTTCCTGCTGAGGTCTGGCTGGGCAGCCCTGGCTTCCCCAGCACAAGTTAAGCTTTTATTCTCCCCCACTCCCTCCTATTCATGTTTCAAGGTCCAGCTCAGGCTGCCCCTCACTATCCACTAAGCCCATGCCCATGATAATGCACCTGCTGGGCAGAGCGGATCATCCTCCGAGCTTCATCTTTGATGCTGGGGCTGTCAGGTGGCGGTGGCTGAACCAATGTGGTGACCTCTGTGCCTTGGAAGCCAAAGGTCAGGGGCCAGCCCAGGTCCAGTTCAGGCACAGCCTGGTCTGAGTTCACTGGCCAGTAGGTGCCTGAGGAACCATCCATGTCCACATCAGGAGGGCTGCCTTCAGGGGCTTCCCGGGCCACATACTGTGGGGGCTGCAGGTGGCGGCTCACATATTCCACTTCTTCAGGGCACAGGAAGTCAGGTGCCCCCTCAGATGCCAAGAAGCGGTTGTAGGCTTCTGTCCCACCCTCAGTCAGTGCATCCACGGCCAGTCGGTAGTATTCTTTGTAGTGAGGTGGCAGGTACCCAGGTGCAAATGGGTTGTCCCCCTGTGAGCTGCTCTGGGAGCGACGGGCCATGTTGGGGCCAGGGGCCTGGAGGAGCAGGAAGATGCGTTAACTAGGGGCAGTAGGACTCACTTACTTTACCCTCACGAGTGGACACACATAGTTGCCAGAGCTGCTAGATCGTGGGTTTAGCTTACGCCTGGGAGATTTTTGAGGGCTCAACCAAGATAGTCTCAGAAACAGTACCGTGGGCCATAGCAAGTCTCTGGGGGCAGCCATGGACCATTGATACTCAGCCTTAAATCCCCTTCCTGGGGCTGAGACTTTATTCTCAGCAGGGTCTCAAGGACTGCCAGCTTTTGCCCCATTCTAGGCAGGTAAGAGTTCCCACCTACCCCTCCTTTGGGGTCAATAGATTCATGGCCCATTTACTTTGTGGATCTTAAAATAAGTTGGTTAAGACACAGATCCAGTAGTGAGATTATCCCTCTCCCACTCCCCACCCCCCAGTGATTAGTCTTATTGGCCCATGCCTCTACTGCCTGAAGATCCGGGGCAGTGTTCTGGCCTGTTACCTTCACTGTACACACCTGGGAGGGGTGGCAAGACACTGTACCTGGCCCAAGGTGAGCACAGTGGAGTGGAGACTGACTCATCCAGGGTTGAAGGCCTTAACCCCACCCACACCTCTTCCCCGGGCCCACACCTGTATATTCCCACAGCCCCTGCGCTCATCTCTCTGCCCCAACTCCTAAACTTTTAACCTCTTCAGCCTTCGCTATGGTCCCATCTCAGCCCCTCCCTCATGGGGTCTCTACTCTATACCCTCCCAGACCCACCCGTCCTGACGTCAATAAAGGCATTCCCAAGACTCTGAATCACACCCTCTCCCCAATACGCTAAGAACGAAGGTAGGGCCTTTACCACACGGCTTGGGCCCAATTACCATGGGTGTTCCAGTACCACTGCTCTTGTTCTTCGGTGGCTGGGGGTGGGGGGAACAAACACAGAAGCTTGTGCTTGAGGAAGGCATTAGAAAAAGCAACCTAACACCCAGATTCCTGTACCTCTGGCTCTGGAAGTTGCCTTAGGGCAGGCTCACCCCATTCCCCATTGCTCCTCGGGTTTGGAACGGCTTGGGACTCTTGCCCTGCCTAGCACACAGGTTCCTGGATGTTAGTCTGGACTAGGAAAAGTAATTTTGCCCAGGAAGAGGAGTGGGCCAGTGATACTGCAGGATGGGCAACTAGCTGCTGTTTTAGGGGACACGTCTGATAACATTGGGGGTCAGGACTCTGCTATGTGTGACCCAGGGAGCTATAGTGTCTGCCATCCCTGGGGGCAACACATTAACAAGTCCAAATATGACAGAGCTTGGAGGCGGGGACACTCCTATGTCTACTTGCCCTTAGAAGAATGCTCTAAATTCCCTTTGGGGCACTGCCCTGACTGTAGGCCGTTGGTTTTCCTTCCTGTCTGCAGTGTGAGGTGTGGCACTCTTCTGGGGAGATCAAGGCAGACCACCTGGGGTAGGAATGCTGGTGTGTGTGCTTGGGCAGCCCCCATATTGCACCCAGACTTCGGCATGCTCACACTACCTGGAGCGTGCTCCCTTGGGGTACTTCCTGATATAAGGAAAACTGAGAACTGAAACCGACCGGCCTGTGGACTTCTGGCGAGAAACCATCGAAGACACAAATGGTTGGGAACGGGCCCTAGTCCTGAGTGGCCACTGTGGGACCTGGCCTCACATAGCGGCCACCCATGACCTCAAATGCCCTTCTGTTCTCTTACTGACAAACATTTCCCCCTTGACTATAGACTGGGCAGTGACCATTCCTATCAGCAATGAACCCCAACAGCCTGCTCGAAGACATTTGCCTATCCAAGCGGGGCCCTACTTAAGGAAAGAACCTATCCCACCCAAACCAATGACTCAGCAGGAATCTTCTGTTGCTGACCTCTGACCTGAAGCCACTCTCCAGGTCCTTCACCATTAGAAAATGTTCCCTCCCCTCCTACCTGACAGGAGGTAGCGTTTCGGCATCTGGAAGTGTGTGTGTGTGTGTGTGTGTGTGTGTGTGTGTCGGGGGGGGGGTCCTATGGGTAGCACCTTGAGCTACTACACAACGATGGTGACCAAGTAAGGGGTGGGCGGTAGGGGACATGAAACTGAGAGTTGGGAATTAGTGGGATGGGGCTCTAAGACCGGAAGTCGCTGAGTTACAGCTTGCGGGTTAGGCACTGAAAGGCCCCAAGGGTATTACTGTACCCCAGGAAGTTAGCCGCTACCCAGGCCAGGTGTCTTTATCAACCCATCCAGTTAAGGGATGAGGGACCAGGAGTTAGCAGACTCCAGTTTTCCCTGCCCTCCACACAGGGATTCAGCCCTGGACACCCTGATTCATGGCGGCTTGGGGAGAGGCTCCGGGAAAGGTACAGGTCTTGCCCAGTTAACAACTAGGCCGCGAAGACGAGTGTGTCGCACCCTTTCTTCTGCCTCCTCCTTGCCGGCATGCCCCTAGGACACCCCTCACTCAGTACCCCGGAGAGCAGTCACCCCGTCCCCGACCCAGCCCCACGCACGCTCTCACTGCACCGCCTAGCCCAGGTCCCGAGATCAGATCCAGGTACCGCGCGCGGAGGTCCCGGCCTCCAGTCCTGCGCGCTGCGCCGTACCCGGCCCGCGCCGGGGAAGGGGCCCTACCTGGCCAGGTGAGCAGGGTCTCGGCACAGGGGCAGCAGGAGCCCACCGCCGCCCAGCGGCCTCGCGGTCTGGTCCGTCCGGCAGCCACTCCCCGCCGCGGCCCGCCCGCTCGTTCGGCCTGATTCACGCGCCCGCCCCCGCCCCGCCCGCGCTCTGCCTCCTGCCTGCCCGGGCAGCACCTGGGCGGGGCGGCCCCACCCCGACGCGCCCGCATTCCTACGCCCTCCGCGGCCCGGACCCCGGCCGCGACCCCCGAGTTCCCCAGTCTGGCCTCGCTGGCGCACCGGGCCCCCAGCCCCAAGCGCGACCCTCGAGCGCTCCGGTGGCGCCCCAGAACTGCGCCCCGGACTCTGGCCAGCGCCACTCGGTACTGCCGGCGCTTCTTCTTTCAGGACCCCGAAGTCCCTTGAACCCATAGTTCAACGGGTAGCGCAAACGGATAGTTGGAAGCCCCTACTGCCGACCCCTGACCCTCGCCCCGGAAGTTGGGGTGACTCGGAAGTTCCGGCTTAGTCGCTAGGAAACTGACCAGCCCGACGTGAGGGGCGGGGCTTCTGGCCTCCACGTTGCGAGTGGCAGGTGAGGCAGGTAAGGCCGCAGACGCGGAATGACCGCCTTACAGCGCACGGACACACCTCTGGTTTCCCCACTTCACTCCCTGCAGGCTCGTCCTCTCTCATGAGACCGACGGCATAGGAACTCCGCGGGCTTTCCCACCCATATGCCCAACCACATAGGGAATTCTGTGCGCACACACCCCTGTACCGATGGGACACCCTCAGACGCAAGGGGACCTCGGATGACCCACAAGCAGAAGCCCCTCCGCCACACAGAATCCCGCACACCAAGCTCCACCCCTCATCTCACGTTAAGAATCCCTCCTTGAACCATCATCCCAACCATGGTCCTGGCACCCATTGATCGTGTCTTCCCGCACACCAGTTGAAGGCACAGGGGTCTCTTCTTCACACCTGTGCATTAAAGAGTCTGCACTCAGGATGCTGCAACCCTCTATAGACAGGGAACTTCATGTACATATCAACCCCACACATCACCCATACACCTAAGCACTTAGTTCCTCCTCGATCTCTAGTCTGCCCAGTTTTTCCTCTAACCCATTTCCCTACTTAGGCCCTGGCCTGAATTCAATGTGTACAAGCCAGATCCCCATCCACCAGTTCTTCTGCCCCGAATTCTCAATGTCTGTAAGGTAGCCTTCAGTCACTTTCTGGCCCTATTTTCAGGATAACATTTTGTTAATTTTATTCCCAAATGTTCCTGTGGCCCCAGCGGGGTGGGAACATAGGAGTATGGGTTGCGCTACCTGGGTTTCCTATTCGTTGGGCCCTAGGAGGGGGTTCTAAAGCCCTGGAGGACCCTAACACAGGCTGGAGTGGAAAGAAGACTCTTCCCAGGGGGAATGAATGGGGTCCACTTTGTATACTAGGGGGAAGAGCATTGCTTCCAGAACCATACAGCAGTCTTCTGAGGCAAGAAGGAGATGGGGTGTGAGGGTGGAGAGGGGTTGGGTTCAGCATACCCACACTGGGGGCAGTTGAAGCCATGCCTTCCCAGCCCAGGCTCTTCAGCTGGTAGCCCAGCGATTTAGAAACTAGTACCAGAAGGCAGATCTGTGGTTTCCAGCAGGGAGACAGAGGCAGGATTGTAGAGGACAGGCACACAAGCATAAAGAGAGACATCCTCTTGCCAGGAATCCTTGCTCAAACTACTGGGAATATACTCAGATAGCCAGGGGCAGGCAGGTGGACCAAGAAACTGGCTGGGAATGTGCTGGAGGCCCATGCTCCTGCTGTGTGCATGCTCACTCGGGGCCAGGGCAGCATGTCCACTGCCTTGCCCTCTGCTGTTCTGAACATACCCTCCCTGGACTTTTCCTTCCCACCCTCAGGAGAATGAGCAGTAAGAAGGGGGGGCCCAAAGCTGCACCGGGGAAGGGGCAGGCGCCCCTCCCTGGGTCCAAGCTTCGAGCTGCTGCTGGTGAGTGCACCCTCTGACCTCCAGGGCACTGCCCCAACACTGACCCTGAGACCACTAGGTACATAGGACTCTTCTGAGAAACCCTTCTCTCCAAGTCGCCTTCAGGGCTTGGGCATGATGGATCTGATGGTTTAAAGCCCAGACATCCACTGTAGCCTGGACCTCTAGAGCTGGGGTGGGGAGTGGGCACAGGGTTCAGAAGGACACAATGTTAGAGGTAAGAAAGGGGTCAGCGGGAGACTGGAGGGGCAGATGGTTTAAAAACAATATTGAAGCTGGGCGGTGGTGGCGCACACCTTTAATCCCAGCGCTTGGAAAGCAGAGGCAGGAGGATCTCTGAGTTCGAGGCCAGCCTGGTCTATAGAATGCATTCCAGGATAGCCAGGGCTACACAGAGAAACTCTCTCTTGAAAACAACAACAACAACAAAATCAATATTGAAAAAGCAGGGCTTAGATCCAAGCTGGGACTCTTCATGAGAAGTGCTTGTCCGCTCATTGTCCCACAGTCCCACCTCACCCTTTTCCCTTCAGATCACCTCTCCCAGCATTCCCAGGCTGGAAGGTTACAACAAGACTGGGCTGTCTTCGTAGAGCATCAGAAAATACTCTCCTGCTCCCCGTGCCTACCCTCCTTCAGCCCTTATCACCCCTTCACTCCTACTCCCATTCATTCTGCCATGGCTGTGAGCATCCTCCAGGCTGTCTCAGGCTCTGCACCCAGACTTGCCTGGAGTTTGTGCCTGCTGCAAGAGTACCCACCCAGACCTGGATGCGACCCCGCGTCTTAGACCAGGCAGTGCCAGATTCCTTGGCTCTGGCAGGATGTGGTGACTCCACACCACGCTGGGGTGAAATCCTAGTTGCCCAAAATAGCCCCAGCTGCGTCTGAGGCCAGTCTTCCTCCTGGAATGAGGATAATGGGTACCAGCATTGCGTGCTGCGTCTGTGATCTCAAGCCCTGGGCACCAAGCTGCAGTAAACAGGGGGCAGGGCATGTGGACTGCACAAGAAGCTGTCCAGCATACTTGGGGTGGGGACTGTTTCTCATTTCTGTTGCTGTCTGTCAGCCTCACCCCATGCCGTACTATGCATATTGCCCTGGACAGCTCCTGTAGCTTATGCCCTGGTCTCCTGACACCTCCATCCCCAAACAAGCTCTCTCCCACAATGGCCTCTGCCTACCAAGCACTGTGTTGTCCTTCGTCTGGGCAAACATTCTGTGTAGTGGGCATCAGCCTCCCTAGGCTTAGAGGCCCACAGAGGTTCTGCAGCCACCCTGCCTCCCAGCCCTCACACATCTGTAAGATACTGGAGTATCCACTGCACCATCAGACTGCCCAAGCCCCTGCCCAGAGCCCTCTAGGCCTTACCTGGCCTTGGGTTTGCAGTGCCTCCAGGCCCTCACTCCGAAGCTGCTCCAGGGCCACAGCCAGCTGCAGCCCCTCCATGTGCACCCAGGCCTGCTCCTCCTGCAGCTGCTGCAGCCACAGCTGCTCCTCCTGCAGCTGCTGCAGCCACAGCTGCTCCTCCTGCCACAGCTGCATCTGCAGCTGGACCTGCCGCCTCCGGTCCTCCAGCAGGAGTTGCTCCTGGGCTAAGCATAGCTGGACTTCGTGGAGTCTCAGCAGTTCAGGGCCCAGGGCTGGCATGTGGGCCCCGGCTCCACAGCCCTCCATGTGCTCAGGGGCCAGCACCAGCTTGGATTCCACAGCTGTGGCCTGAACTGGCCTCCAGGCTGCCTGTAGCTGCTCTGGCCTGGTGGCCCTGGAGTTTCCCTGAGGAGCCGGCTGGGTGCTGGTCACGTGCGCTGTCAGGGCCACCCCCACCTGGTCCTGAGGGCCCCCTGTGTTGGGGGGCGGGGGCTCAGCCTCAGGGCGCTGCTGCCCAGCTGCCCGCTGGGCCCTGCCCACCCTCTTGCCTCGGGGCTTTCGAGCTCGACCTCGTTTCCCAGACATGGCCAGGGATCCAGTGCTCCTTTCACCAGGTGTCTGCTCCCCAGGGGCCTGGCTCATCCACTGGCCTTGTTGGGGAGCTCAGAGGACATCCCAGAGGCCACAGTAGGCTGCTTGCTCTCAGCCAGGCTCAGCCCTCTTTTCCTGCTGTCCCAAGTGACTGCGTTGCCCCTTGGCCTGGTGTCCGCAGCACAGCACAGGGCCCTGGCTCTGCCTGTAGGCCCCACAGGCCCCACTCTGTGGCACTGGGCCACACCAGGGAGTTTATAGGGACTTTGGCGGCACAGTGGCTCACCCTAGTCAAGGAGGCTGACTAACAACGTGCTGACACAGGGTGCGGGACTTCACAGGCCACAGACTTCACTGGCCAGACTGGGAGGGAGACTAAGAAACTGGGGGCGGCTCTCAGTAGCTAGACTGCCGCTTAAGGACGTGTCTGGTCCTGCCTGGGCGTCACCAAGGCCCCCCACCCCCTTCACCCCACCCTCGGTCGCGGGAAACTCAAACTGTCCACAGAGCCAAGAGCTGCATCTCAAATGCACCAACCCTGAATGCCCAGACCCTCACTGACCATAGACTATCCCGACCCAACTGACCACTGGAGCCCCAAACCTACCCAGATGAACCCTGCTGCACTTGAGCTGGCCTGGGGAACTGGCCAAAGATGAAAGGCCACCATAGCCCCAGCATGAAATACTTGGGCTACACTGTGGGCTAGTGAAGACACTGAGCCTTCAAAAGCCTAGATAAAGCGAGTCTAGCTCGACTCCTAGGATGGGGTGTGGGACCTGACTACTGTCATGATTAGAAGTCCAGCTCCCCCTTTGAATTAAAACAAGACCCAAGGGACCCTTACAAGGCCCACCTGTTAGTCCCAGGGGCGAAGCTGGGGGTCCAGGACCAAGTCTCATCTGAGCCTTCCTTCCCAGGCCTCCTGTTTCGAGGCGTTGCTCCAGGTGACATCCTCCCCAGTGGTTCCCCAGCCCCAGCCCGCTGACTCACACCCACGCCCAGGGCCTCATCCCAGCCAGCTCTGCTTCACTGGCCAGACTGGTTTTCCTGGCCCAGCCCTGCTCAACATACACTCCCATCCATCCTGCCCTTGCCCAGGAACCTCAGGAGCAGACAGAGAGCACCTGTCTGGAGCAGAGCTGGGCAGAGGCTTTGCTGAAGGGCATGGAGAATGGCAGAGGCATTGTTTGGGTGGGAGACAGCAGTCAGGACAATGAAGGGCACACTTTTTAGGGGCTTTTACATGCCCAGGCCCAGGGTTTCAGTTCCGGGTCCAGGGGTAGGTGTGCCTATTGGTTCTTAATATTACCAGGCTAAGATGTATTTGCTGTTGGAAGACGCTGCTCATTAAAGTTGTGGCATATGCTGGCCTCATGAGGCCTTCCCTAATAGCCTAGAAACAAGCCTAGCTGGTGTCCCATAAATGCCACCTGAAGTTGATGGGATGAGGGACAACTCATATCCTAACACTTCTACTACCTTCCCTCAGGGAAGCCGAAAGAGAATCGCCAGGTGCAGAGAAAGACAGGCCAACCAGCCAAAGAGTCCTACTCTGAGAACCCCAAGGTTCCTGCAGGTGAGATCCTGGGGGTCCTACCTCTGCTAAAGGGTGGGCTGACAGTAAAGGGACTGCCAAACATGCATAGTATGCACAAAATATGTGTATCTACATATGCACACATGTGTATGCATGAATGTGCAAGGGCATGTGTGCATTTGTGTATCCGTGTGTGTGCATATCTTCCATGCAGTAGGCCAGAAGCTCTCAGAGAAGTCCCCTTCCTATGCCTTGCTAGCCTGTGGCTTCAGTCTGCCTCCCAATGATAGCATGAATCTCCTGTCCTGAGCGTGTCGCCCTCTGGCGGCAGTAAAGTGATCCAGCCATGGACCGTGTTTGGGGTGCCCCATTGTAGAGTCTAGAGTCCTGTGCCTGCTTTCTGGGCTCCAGTGCCTATGGACAGGACTGGATCTGTCCAACCTGCTCACCTCCTGGCTCTGGCCCCGGCTCTGTGTGATGTTTCCAAGGTTTCCAACCTAACAATTAGGTTAAGATCTCAACAACAGCATCTCAACCCCTCCTCAGTTACTCCTAACTCCCCTTTCGGTGTCTTGAAGCCAGCACATCAGCCAATTCCTCTAAACTCACCCCAGTGTCCCTCCATCCACAATGCTCCCAGTGTCTGATGCCTGGACCCATTCCAGCCGACCCCGGTGTTCGATACTTTTCCTGCCTGGTTTCCAGGTCTCACGGAGCCTCAGATGCCTGCCCTCATCTGGCTGCTGCCTCACCTTGCCCTATGCCTCTCCCTCCCGGTCCTGAGCGCAGCCCCAGTGTGTACAACGCTGGGAGATGCTGCACCTGTGTTGCTTGTGAACAACGATTTCTCTTGTGAACCTCCTCCATTCCATCCTCAGGTGCTGGGATAAGGAGGCAGCCTTGTCCTGGACACAGGATGTACATGAGACCTGAAGGTTGTTCTAGCGTGGTTTCTTATGCCTGATGCCATGACCCTGGGCTCTGTGTAGCTCAGGGTCTTGAGTCCTGAAACACAAGCAGAGACAAATGTGTGGGGATGCAGTCCCCAGCAGAGATTCATATCAGCGAGGCCAACAGGAGAAATCAGTGTCCTCCAGAAGGACCCGTGCTATTTGTCACACTGCAGCACCGCCCGCATAGCCCCTAGCTGTTGCACATCCTGGAAGACCTACAGTGGTCAGGAGCATTACTGCTGGGGTTTGGGAATGCATGTACAAAGTACATTTCGTTTGACCAGGGATTCTGTATCCATGTTCCTAAGAGGTGCTGATCCGGATTTTCTTGTGGTTTCTTTGCCTGGCTTTAGTATCAGGGGACTCTGGCCTCATAGTTTCTTCTTCAGATTTATTTATTTAATATATTTACGTGTATGCCTGCCTACATTTATGTGCACCGTGTGCATACAGGTGGCTGCTGAGGCCAGAAGGCATTAGATCCTCTGGAGCTGAAAGTACAATGGTTTTAAGGCACCTGATGAGGGTGCTAAGAACGGAGCTCTGGGTTCTCCGGAAGAGCAGTAATAGCTCTTAACTGTGGCCCCAAACCTTTTAAGAATTTATTTTTTGTAGCTAAAATTATGTGTACGTAGGGTGGTGTGTACGTGTAAGTGGTGCCCACAGAGGCCAGAGGTATTGGACCCCTGAGGCTGGATGTACAGGAAGGTATGAACTTCACATAGGTGCTTGGAACCAAACCTACTGAACCTCTTTGACCCTGCTGGGAGAGAGAATTCAGTCTCTACTACCCATGAGTCTATCCTGACTTACATTCATTCCTTTACAGTAATTTTTATTTTTGCAGAATCAGTAGTATGATTCATTTTTCCTATTAAAAAAAAGGTTTTAGTTTTTATTTTTAGCTATGTGTATGAATCTTTGTTTATGGACTTGTATGCATATGTGTGATGGGTCCCCTGGAGCTGAAATTACAGGTAGTTGGGGGAGGCCTGATGTAGGTGCTGGGAACCAAACCAGGGTCTTCTGCAAACAGCAAGTGCTCTTGCTGCCCAGCTGTATCTCCAGTCACACCCACTTTCATTTCTGACCTTACTGTTTGTATTTTTTCTACTTCTCTTTGTCTGTATAGTTAATGGTTTATGAATTTCGTTTTTGTTTGTTTGTTTGTTTGTTTGTTTGTTTTTGAGACAGGATCTCACTACATAGCACTGGCTAACCTGGAACTCAGGCTGGCCTTGAACTCTCTAATCTGTTTGCCTCTGCTTCCCAAGTACTAGGTTTAAAGGCTTGCACCACCACACACAGCTTGTTGATAGTTTCAAAATACCAACTTTTGGTCTCACGGATTTTTGTTTTTTTCCATTTTGTTTCTGTCTAATTCGTATTTTCCTCCCCTCTGCTATCTTTTGAGTTTAGTTTAGTTTTCTTTTTCTTGTTCTGTAAATCGTTAAGGTGGGATGCTGGTTTGAGGTCTGTCTTGCTTAATACTGTAATGTCAAATGTCTAATTCCTTTCAGCACTACTTTTACCTCACCTGGTAGATTTGATGTGACGTGTTTTCACTGATTGCTAAGAATTTCCTAATCTCCCTTGTGATTTTGTCTCTGATCCCTTGCTTAAAATGGCATAGCCTGCTGGGCACTGGAAGTGTGTTACACACCTTTAATACCAGCACTCAGGAGGCAAAGACAGGCAGATTTCTGAGTTTGAGGCCATGCTGGTCTACAGAGTGAGTTTCAGGACAATCAGGGCTACACAGAGAAACCCTGTATTGAAAAACCAAAGCCAAAACCAGGAAAAAAGACATATCTTAACCCCCACATTCTGTGCATGTTCCAATTTTATTCTAGTCTGTCATCGGCCTCTACTTCATCCCACTGTGGTCAGGGCAGATGCTCTGTATCATGTCTGCCTCTGAGGACAGGTGGAGCTCTGTGGCAGAGCACGTATCTGCCAAGGAGTCATGGAGACTCATTCTGCGGCCTGCCCCACATTCCAAGATAATATCCCCTGTGCACTTGGGCATCGTGTGTGAGTGGGGGTTGGGCAGTGGTGCACTGGCTCCCAAGGCTTTCGTATGTCAAGAACTCTACTTCTTCTCTTACTTCTGTCTAATGTTCTGCTTGTGTTAGGGACACAGCAGTTCCAGCTACTGCTGTAGAGTTGCTTCCTCCTTGACTCTGAGGCTTTTTTCTGCACATTGGTGGTTCATCATCGCATTCATGCATACTTAGAACTGGCTTGTATTATTAAAACTTTTGATTATATAATGTCATGTGTTTCCTCTTTTAAGCCTTTTTGTATTGTTATTAGCATATATTACTTATTGATTAATTGTATAGCAATTGTACATTCTGACATTTTCATATAGATATGTAATGTATTTTGATCACATCCACCCTCAACTCTTGTCCCCTCTCACCTTCACTAATCCCCATCTTCTTTCCAACCAGTCCTCCTTCTACTTTCATATTGTGTGTGTGTGTGTGTGTGTGAGAGAGAGAGAGAGAGAGAGAGAGAGAGAGAGAGAGAGAGAGAGAAGCCGTTTCACTAGGGTTGCTTATAGGAATGTGAGTGAGGGATTATTTACGGGAGCTTGGGTACCTCATCTACCTTATCAGTGGCTACACCAATGACAATATCTCTCCTTTCCCCAGCAACTGTGAACTGACCATAGGTCTCAGAGTGGGGCCTTGTGAGTTCCCTCCCCACACTGCACAGTGTGATATTGATGGACCCAGTCTTGAGCAGGTCTTGTGTAGATAATCACTGCTATGAGTTAAGATTATACTATACGGCTGGGTGGTGGCAGCGCACACTTTTAGTCACAGCACTCGGGAGACAGAGGCAGGCGGATCTCTGAGTTCAAGGCCAGCCTGGTCTACAGAGTGAGTGAGTTCCAGGACAGTCAAGGCTACATGGAGAAACCCTGCCTCAAGAAACCAATTTTTATATATTATATATATATATATATATATATATATATATATATATATATAATATCCATGTCCTCCCTGGAAGACAACATATACAAAAGTTCACCCCCTTCCACTGTTTATGTTATTTCTTCTGTCTCCTCCGGAATGTTCCCCAAGCCTTGCAGAGGATGATATAGCTGTCCTGTTTATGGCTCAGCCTCAGCACTTTGACCAATTATGAGTCTCTGCAGTTACTGCTGCCCACTGCAAAACAACAACAAAAACTCTTCCAACTGAAGCTGACAGCAGCGCTCGTCTATGCGCAAACATAATTAGTCACATCACACCCATTTACCAAAACAACAGCAGTGTCTTCCCCACTAGGGTCCATGACCTCACCAGCCACGGCTTTACCCAGGTTTACAGTGCTAGCTGTGCTCCCTCCACTGGAGCAGGCCTCGAACCCAACCAGAAAGCAGTTGGCTACCCCACAACAGACTTCCTCTGCTGCACCAATGGACACACCGTGCCTGGAGAGTCAGCGTGTCATAGTTAAGGTCCGCGGCTGTGTTAGACCGTTGGTGACAATCCTCCCCAGCAGCCTGCACAGCACCTTCCAGCATAAGAGGACAAGCCAGTGGGAGAGAGCTTCCAACTTGGTCCCAGCTTGACTTCTCTGTGTCCTGTGACCACAATACATGGTATCTTCAGCAACAGGTTTTTAATTTTTTTATTACTTTATTATCCTATTTGGGTTACAGGGATCAAACTCAGATTGTCAGGCAAGCTTCTTTACTACTCATCATTTTTTTTTGTTTTTTTTTTTTGTTGTTTGTTTGTTTAGACTGTTCTGGAACTCACGCTGTAGACCAGGCTGGCCTCGAACTCAGAGATCTGCCTGCCTCTGCCTTCTGAGTGCTGGGATTAAAGGCTTGAGCCACCCACCACCTATATTTTTTTATTTAAAGTTTGTTTCATCTACTAATAACATAGGCCCTCATGTTTTCTTACATTAAATATTTCTGCTTATTTATGTGTGTATGTGCGTGTGTATGTAGGCAAGCACATGATTTCTACAGTCCTTGTGTGGAGGTCAGAGAACAGCTTGGGGGAGCTGGTTCTCCCATTACACTCTTTGGATACTTGTGAATCGGGGATTGAGCTCAGGTCCTCGGACTTGGCGGCAAGCTTTTGCCCTCACCTACTGTCAGCCCCACCATTACTCCCTTTTGGTTACTGGAGTGGAGGAAGCTCTGAGCAATGAAGTTCTGAATGAATGTGTGCTGTTGACGTGGGCACAGCCATGACAAGGACCTAGGACTCAGACCGATGGGAAACTGACAAAACCTATCCCCTTGCGGGTCAGGCTAGGGAACGGCAAAGCCTTCTTCCTTTGGTCTATGTATGAGTGTATGTGTACAAAGGCACAATTGGTCAGTGTGTTAAAACTAGCATCCACAGCTTTGTCCTCCTAGTCTTTACAGTCTGAGACTAGCTAACCCCTCCCCCTGTGCTGTACAAAGTACGCACAATAAATGCGCCGAGGCCCAGGTTGCAGTAGTAGTAGGTGGAGCTCCACCAGAGCACAGCTGTTGTCTGACTCCAGATGTTCTGTGTGTGTGTCCACCCCGCTGCATTCCCCCATTGGCCCCAGCCAAGGCGAAGCTGCACAGGACGTGGTACCTTTTCCATCAGTTTACTTTCAACTATCTGTGTATTGTGTATTTGGATCTAAAGTGAGTCTTTTGTTGACATATATTGCCAGGAGCATTTATCACGAGCTATTGTGGGCCAAGGCACAATTACATCTTATAGCAATTGATAATTCAGATGTCAATCCAGCAGAGGAAGTATTCCCTGATGGGTACCCTGACAGCAAGGCTTGCAGACCACTGACTCTGAAAACTGCTGCTTTCCTCTGTAATTTCCCTTGTGCAATAACAGCTATGATATCTCCCCACTACCATGCATTTTCATGTGATGTGTACATGTAATCTCAGGATTACAACTCAATCTTATGGACACCATCTGTGGATTGTCAGAAAGGTGACTTTTTAATTTTTTAATTTATTTATTATGTGTACAGTGTTGTGCCTGTACCCAAGAAGAGGGCACCAGATCTCATTATAGATGACTGTCAGCCACCATGTAGGTGTTGGGAATTGAATTCAGGACCTCTGGAAGAACAGCCAGTGCTCTTAACCTCTGAGCCATCTCTCCAGCCCCAGGAATATGACTTTCCATTTGGCTTTATAATTTTGATATATAGAATACATATTAGGACATGCTTCATAACCAAATCTATTTGTCCCATGAGGACTGTAGACACTTAAAAGCCTGCCTTGCTCTTTTTGCTAAGACTATTGCACACAATTAGCTCATTTTTACCTCAGAGCAAGTTCAAACTAGGCTAAAGGCTCTTTGTAAATGAGTCATAAGTTTAAAACCTTGTAGTTGTGCACAAGGTCGGAGTCACAGATGGCCAACCTAGGTTGCTACACAAAGCACCCTAAGAGAAGCATGCCAGTTCTTCACTTGCCAGTCTGCTAACAGTAGACCTATGTCTCAGAGTTTGTCACTGGGCATGGTGCTCACCCCTTACCCCCAGTCTGATCATGGTCTTACTCCTGTAACCTTTAAACCCTTGTGTTGCCATGGCAATGGCTCAGTTTCCTATTGCTTACCCTAGGAATGTGCTTTTGGCCAATGAGAGGTAACTCTTGTAATTTATTTTATTGCTTCAAGGTTCCTGTAAGGAAAGAGTTTTTAGGCTAGAGGAGGAGAAGCCGGAAGAAGGGCTGGAGAGACAGCTCAGCAGGTAAGAGCACTGTCTGCTCTTCCAGAGGTCCTGAGTTTGATTCCCCACACCCATATGGTGGCTCACAACTCCAGTTCCAGGGAACCTGACATCCTCACACAGATATATGTGCAGGAAAAATGCCAATGCACATAAAATAAAAATAAATTAAATTTTAAAAATCATATTTTAAAAAATAAGAAACTAGGAGAAACTAGAAAGAGGACAGAAAAATTAGAATAGAGGCAGAAGAAGAATAAAGAGGCTGATTTGGAAAAGCTTGTGTGAGAGAGTTTGTTCGTTTGCCCTCAGATAGCCAGAGAAAAAAGTCCTTTTTGCTTGTTGCTACATCCGATCTGAACCATGTGCTCTTATCTATTCTGATAATCTCCCTTTGAAAAATTTTCCCCAGGAAGGGTTGTCTTGTGTAGCTCATATTGGCCTCAAACTGTGACCTTCCTACCTTGGTCACCCGAGTTTGGGAGATACAGGCATACCCTGCCATGCTTCGCTCCATCTCTCCTATGTCTTATGTGTTTGGGTATTTTGCCTGCGTGCATACCTGTGTACCAGGTGTGCAGCCCCGTGGAGTGCAGAGTGGGCGTTGGATCCCTTGGAACTAGAGTTTCGGATGCTTGTGAGTATCTGTTGCTATGTAGGTGCTAGGGATTGAACCTGAGTCCTCTGGAAGAGCAGCCGGGGCTGCTCCTGAGTTTCGCCTTTTGATTGGAGAACTTGGAGAGTTTGACACCCCCTCCCCCGCAGTGGCTACCTATTCCCTCCCACTGAACTATACCCCAGCCCTCCATTTACAGTTAAAGTACATTTGACCCTTTAACAACATGAGTTCAAATTATATAAATCCACTTAAACACACATTTCCCAAGATTTTCTGCAATTTGCTGGATGTGGTGGCATGTGCCTGTACTACCAGTACTTGGAAGGCTGAGGCAGGAGGATTAGAGTTTGAGCCTAGGCTATATAATGAGACTCTATCACAAACAAACAAAATAAGTAAATAAATAGGGACAATTTGAAAAGGCGAAGAGCTGATACATAAACTTTGAAGAGGCGATTTCCTTCTCTGTGGCTGTGATAAAATGCCACACACACAAGGGAACTTATCGGAGAAAGAGTCCATTTTCCCTTTCCTCCCAGAGGGAGGCCTGACAGCAAGTGGAAGATATGGCGGCAGGAGCAGGAAACAGCTCACCTCACCTTCCACCACAGGCATGAAGCAGAGAGAGCGAACTGGAAGCAGGCGAGGCTTTCTAATCTCAAGCCTGCTCCCAGGGATGTGTTTCTTCTAGCGAGGTTGTATCACCTAAACCTCCCGCAAACAGCACTAGCAGCTGGGAACCAAGTACCCAGATACGTGAGTGTCTGGGGAGAATTTCTCAATCGAATATATACTTGACACCCACTGGCTCATGGCCATGCCAGAACACAAAATGCATTTAGCCTGACTTCAAAAGTCCCCAGAGTCTTTCATAATCTCATAGTTTAAAAGTCCAAAATCAGAGCCAGGCACAAGCCTTTAATTCCAACACTTGAGAGGCAGAGGCAGGCAGATTCCTGTGAGTTCAAAGCCACTCTGGTCTACATAGTGAGCTCCAGAACAGTCAGGACTATACAGAAAGACAACAACATCAACATCAAAAAAAAGTCCAAAGTCTCTTCTGAGATTCAAGGCAATCTCTTAATTGTAACACCTGTAAAATAAAAAAAGCAATTATGGGCTGGAGAGATGGTTCAGTGGTTAAGAGCACTGATTGCTCTTCCAGAAGCCCTGAGTTCAACCACATGGATGTTCACAACCATCTATAATAGGATCCAACACACTCTTCTGGCATGCAGGTATACATGCAAAGCACTCATACATAGAATATAAATAAATAAAGCAGCACTTGGGAGGCAGAGTCAGGGGGATCTCTGTGAGTTCAAGGTCAGCGTGGTCTACAGAATGAGTTCCAGGACAGCAGAGGTGTTACACAGAGAAACTCTGTCTCAAAAAATGAAAAAAGAAATGTCAGGCAATGGTCGTGCATGCCTTTAATCCTAGCAGTTGGGAGGCAGAGGCAGGTGGATCTTTTGTGAGTTCAAGGCCACCCAGGTCTACAGAGTGAGTTCCAGGACAGACAGGACTACACAGAGAATTACATACTTCCAACATACAATGGCATAAAACATGCACTACCATTCCAAAAGGGCTGAAAGTGTAAAAACTGAGGCCTTGACCTCGCTGAGGTATATTTGAGGGAAAGGTTTTTGTTGTAGATATTAGGGAGAGTACAGCCAGAGGCATCTGGGAGTGTTCAGAGCAGGGAGAGAGCAGTACACTGAACATGGCCTACAGAGTGAGTCAGGCCATTAGAGGAGAGGAACACAGGGAGAGCAAGAGAGGAAGAGACAACCAAGAAAGAGGGGAGGAGAGAGGGGGCCAAGAGAGCACATGACTGGAGTGACACGGTTATAGAAAAATGAGAAACTGGGGGAGGGAAGCCTAGGAGCTGGAGAAGTTTTGAGTGGGAGGTGGAGTGAGAAGAACCAAGATGCCAGCATGGACTCTGAGATGCTGAGAGAGCCTAGAGGCCGGCATGTGCTTTGGGATGCTAATAGGCACCTGGGGAACCAAAAGGATGGTTCTGGGCTAAAGGTCTGAACACGCTTCCCTTTGTCCAGAGGGCTGGATGTATATACACTAGATGGAGATGTTTTCAGCATGACGAGAAGCCTTTTGTTTAGTTTTCGAGACAGGGTTTCTCTGTGTAGTCCCAGCTGTAGACCCTCACTTTGTAGACCAGGCTGACCTTAAACTCAGAGATCCACCTGCCTCTGCCTCCTGGGATTAAAGGCCTGTGCTCCTATGCCTGGTTCTTTTTCGTTTTTTGTTTGTTTGTTTGTTTTTTGAGCATTTCTATCCTGTCCTCCAGCTCTCTAATAACTGGCATGGAGACTTAATGTTACTTATTAATGCTCAGCCAATAGCTCAGGCTTATTACTAGCTAACTCTTACATTTTAAATTAACCCGTATTTCTTATTTACACTCTGCCATGTGGCGGTACCTTCTTTCAGTACCACATGATCATCTCCTGTTGCCTCTGTGTTGGCTGCTGACTCCAGACTCCTCCCTTCTTCCTCCTAGCATTCTCCTAGTCTGGCTCTCCTGCCCAATCTCTTCCTGCCCAGTTATTGGCCAGTCAGCTTCTTTATTAAACCAGTCACAGTGATATATATTCCTACAGAGTAAAGGAGCATTCCACAGCACTGCGTTTTGTCTGTGTATCTGTCTGTGAAAGGGTTCTGGATCATCTGGAACTGGAGTTACAGACATTTGTGAGCTGCCGTGTGGATGCTGAGAACCGAACCCAGGTCCTCTGGAAGAGCAGCCAGTGCTCTTAGCCTCTGAGCTCCCTGGAGAAGCACTCCTGAGGCTACAGTCAAAAACAACCACAGGGAATTTAAGATTTTGAGCTTGTGACTATGATAATAATAGCACTTCACCAGAGCTAGATTAGTAGCTTATCAGAACTCTATTGATTAATGTTAAAACTCTGAACTTTTGAAGTCTTTATATAACCATAGCATAGGGAGGGAGAGAAACCAGAAAGAGTTCTCATTTTTTCACAAGCCTGAAATCACTTTCTCTGACCTTCATAGCTCACATTCACACCCCTTGAACCGCTCTTGGACCCTTACAACCTACTTAAGCTTTCGCACCCTCAGGCCTTTACAGGTTGCATTTATACACCTTAAATTCTTTCTTAGACCATCACAATTTACATAAACCTCAAACCTTTTCTTTTTCTATCCAGTCATTTACCACGAAACAAAAGTGGTTGATTACTGAGAGCAGTCATTACAAAGTAAGCTCCTATAAATAAAGGAATTAGGTAAAAAGTTACATTGAAACCTGTTTTGTGAGTTTATCTCTTTGTCTGTGAAAGTCTGCCAGCAAGGTAAACTGTGAGTCTGACTTTTACCTATGAAAAGGACTGACCAGGCAGCCGCACCCTTGGGAGGCAGAGAGCTGGGTGCTTGCTGTTGTCAGAATGATAAAGCTACAGTTAGCCGTCAGCTTCCTCCGAGACCTGAGAAGGATAAATTAGAGCAAGAACTATAATCCAAATGGTCTCTGTAACAGTTAAAATGCAGAGACTCAGCTGCTACCTGGGTGGCTACTCTAGGTTCCCTCGTGGAAAACTCAATGGTTTCACTGGAGACACTTTGTCAGTCTTTGGCTGTCACACAGGGTGGCATCAGCCTTGGGTCACCAGACCCAGAAGGTCTGAGAGATTTTCTTGTGGACGAGGAACTTGGGAAAACTTGGGAAAACCCAACAGTGAGAAGAGCTTGGGCGGGGCCTTGGCAGTTTCTTCCCCAGTGGTTAGTATTAACAGAATCCAGGTGGAGTAGTCTCTGCCCCACCGTCATCTCTGGAGACCTTAGGGTTGCCACTAGGTGCTGGTGTTTCTGCTTATCATGGGAAGCTTTTTACTAAACACTTCAAATACCGCAGTCAGCAGATCTCTGAGGGTTTTAAGGGCCATCTATACCTCATTTTAAACAAACTTGACTTGTTTTTAGTTACTTGCTTTAGGCTTAACCTTATATACACATATACAGGAGGCTAAATAATGTTTGTCCTTGTAAATGAATTACATTTATACTAGTATGATTGTGCACATAGTTCTGAGCACATTGAAGAGTCTGATATTTAAGTGCCTGACCATTTATTTACTTGTATGTCTTAATTATCTTTAACAGTTTACAACAGGTTAGTTGCTTTGGGGGGCGCAATTTGAGACAGGGTTTCTCTGTGTACCCCTGACTCTCTTGGAACTTACTCTGTAGACCAGGCTGGCCTCGAACTCAGAGATCTGCCTGTCTCTGCCTCCTGAGTGTGCGCCACCATCGCCTGATTAGATTTTTGTTGTTGTTGTTGTTGTTTTTAGTTTCAAAATATACCTGATGAATTTACAAACCTGAAATAAAAGCCAGGCAGCAGTGGTGTCTACCTTTAGTCCCAACAATTGGGAGACAGAGTCAGGCAGATCTCTGTGAGGTTGAGGCTAGACTGTTCTACAGAGTGAGTTCCAGAACAGCCGAACCAGAGCTACACAGAAAAACCCTGTCTCGGGGTGGTGGGGGGGGGGGGGGGAGAGACACAGAGAGAGAGAGAGAGAGAGAGAGAGAGAGAGAGAGAGAGAGAGAGAGAGAGAGAAGAAATGATAAATGTTAGAAAGGATGTTAAATAAAAATGGAATCCTCATTCATTGCTGGTGAGAGTCCCAACTAGTGCAGCCACTAAACTGAAACTAAGAATAGACCCACCCCCTGTCCCTCTGTCCCTCTGTCCAGCCACACCACTTCCGGCCACACCCCTGCATCCTGCCATGGCGACACTTGATGTCCATGTTCACGGCTGCTCTGTTGCTCCCAGCAGCTGGGAAATGGAATCATTCTAAAGGATCATCGGGTGATGAACGGATAATGAAAATGTGGCCCAGATACACAGTAGAGTCTGTAAGAAAATGGATAGAATTGGGGAATATTACATTAAGTGAACTAACCCAGGTTCTGAAACAAGCATATTCTCTTCTGTCTTCTCATTAACTTTTTAAAAAAGATTTATTTCTGTGTTCATATGTGCTTTCCTTCATGTTTATCTGTGCACCACATGGTGCCTGTAGAGATCAAAAGAGGGCATCACATTTCCTGGAACTGGAGTTACAGATGGTTGTGGGCTACCATGTGGGTGCTCAGAACCAAATCTTAACTGCAGAGCCGTCTCTATAGTCCCTGCCTTCTAGTTTTTATATATGCATATTTATGTGGAAATGACTGTATTTAAGGCCAAGAAACTAGAAAGGGTCCCATGAGAGGGGAAAAAGACACTTTAGGTTATGGGGAGGAGAGTGATAAATCATATGAGATATGAAAGTAAAAGGGGGAATACTCAGGTTAAAAAAAAAAAAACTTAAATGGGGAGGGGATAGAAAGAAGGAGCCAAAACTGAGGCTGTATGGCAAAGCCACAAGGTAACCAGGACTTGGTAATTTAATTGAAAACTGGCATGTCCTTTTTGGAAGAGTTTGAATGGTGGTCCCCGAGTGGTTAAAGCTGCTTCCAGGAGCTATAGATTTGTAAGTGAAAATTCCAGTGCCAGGAGTGGGGCACCACCCGATGATGTGTAGGTCAGGGAGATTCCTGGGGCTCCCACAACACTGCAGGCAAATGCCGCTGCAGTTGGCTGCCCACTGGAAATATATGGTAAGAACCTGTTGCTGAAGACACCATATTTTCTCTAAGGGCAGAGAAGTCAAGCTAGAAGCTCTCTTCCACTGGCTTGGCCTCTTATGCTGGAAGGTGCTGTGCAGGCTGCTGGGGAGGATTGTCACCAACGGTCTAACACAGCCGCGGACCTTAACTATGACACGCTGACTCTCCAGGCACGGTGTGTCCATTGGTGCAGCAGAGGAAGTCTGTTGTGGGGTAGCCAACTGCTTTCTGGTTGGGTTCGAGGCCTGCTCCAGTGGAGGGAGCACAGCTAGCACTGTAAACCTGGGTAAAGCCGTGGCTGGTGAGGTCATGGACCCTAGTGGGGAAGACACTGCTGTTGTTTTGGTAAATGGGTGTGATGTGACTAATTATGTTTGCACATAGACAAGCGCTGCTGTCAGCTTCAGTTAGTGTCTGAGTCACAGTTTGTTGCTGTTAAGAGACATGGCCAAAGCAATTCATCTGTATAGCATTTCATTGAGGGCTGACTTACAGTTTCAGAGGGTTAGTACAGTATTATCATGGTGGGAAGCATTGCAATCTGCTGGCAGACATGGGGCTGGAGAAATAGTACATTCTGATTCACAGGCCGAGAGACACTGGGTCTGGCATGGACTTTTAAAACTTCAAAGCCCACCCCCAGCGACATACTTCCTCCAACATGGCCACACCTCCTAATCCTTCTAATCCTTTCAAACAGTTCCACTTGCTGGTGACAAAGTATGTAAATATAGGAGCCTATTGGGCCCATTCTTATTCAAACCACCACGGTTAGAAAAGGTTTTGTTGCTGTTTTGCAGTGGGCAGCACTAACTGCAGAGACTCATAACTGGTCTAAGTGCTGAGAAAGTGGCTGCTCAATGCTCAGCCATCTTTGTCAGCCTCTGCAAGGCTCAGGGCACATCAGAGAAGAGAGGGCAGGAAGAACGTAAGCACCATGAGATGGTGGAATGTTCTGAAATGCTGTGTTTTTCTCATGAGCTATTTTTGTGTGTGTGAATTTTAATTTTAATTCTCATATAACCTGATAGTTGCATCACTGCCTTGTACATGTTTATTTACACATGTCTTTTATTTATTGCATTATTTCATGAAGGCATGAGTCTGTCATAGCTTCCTTCTCTTTGAAGCATGCCTTTTGTATACAGAAACACACATGTGCTACTGCTGTTTATTTTGCTTTTTAATAAATTTATTGATTCTTTGAATATATTTTCCCCCTTAGCAATTTTCTCTAGCTCAGTGCTTTTGAGTGCTTGCTTACTTTTGCATTTGCCGTTCTTGAGATTCAAAATGTATTTCAATGCTGTGACTTGATGACTTTCATTAGCTTTCAAAACTCTCTTCCAACCAAACGATACACCGTTAATCCCAGCACTCGGGAGGCAGAGGCAGGCGGATCTCTGTGAGTTCAAGGCCAGCCATTGCCAAGCGTGTGCCACCATTGCCTGCCTATTGTTTAGTTTTCAGTCATATCTTCTTTCTCCAGTTGTCTATATCGAAAGTCCTTTGCATCCCCAATAAAACATTGAAGAATGTTAAATATGAAACCCTGTCTCAAAAAACAAAACAACCACAAAAAATAAAAAGAAAGAAAAAAGAAAAAAAAAGAAAGAAAAGAAAAAAGAAAGAAAACAAAATAAAATAGGGCCCAGATGTAATTCAGTATAGGGCGCTTGCTAACTATACCCACCAAAGATTGAATCCAAAGGTTCATTTCCAGGACCAGGAGATGTTGCATTCAGCCAGTAGCTTGTAGAGCAGACTTGAGGACCTGAGTTTAATCCCCAAAAGCCATGTAGTTCCAGCCCCGGAGAGGCAGAGGCAGGAGGGTCTCTGGGATCACGGCTAGTCAGCCATGTGCACCTGCACACACATGCACACACAAGATTAATTTCTGACCTTTGTTTTTATCTGGGGAAATGGTTGAGAAGGGCTCTCACTGTGTTGCCCAGGTTAGTCCCCAATCCCTTGGACCAAGTGACCTCCCTACCCCCTGGAGTACCTGGACCTGCAGGTGTGTGCCACAGGGTGGGCTCCATTTGCTGCACCCTGTTTATCTCCTTTCTGGATTCTGCTCTATGATGTTCCTCAACTGCGTCACCTGGGACCGCCCCTCTCTGCAGGACCGCCACACTACACTGCCACTCTCCTTGCTCCTGAATTTCTTCATGTCTGTCCATCTGAGTCTTGTTTCCTGTTTCTTTCTTTATGCACTCTGACTCACTTTTCAGTTGTCCTGGCGATCTACACAGCCTGTCTTGGAGTCCCAGTTAGATAAGATTTTCATCTCTCTTTTGTGGATAGATACTCTGGACATTTCACTTGCGGCTTGTATTCTTCTAGCTCTTCAGCTTCCGGCTAAGTGCTGCTGATTTCCCTGCTGCCCCCTCCCCCCACAGAGAGACCCTGTGGGGTGGAGTAGTGCCCATAGGTTACTCACTGGTGATCAGCCAGTCACAGGAGGGACTGCGTGGTGTTCTTCCAGTCCCCTGCTCCTGAAAGCCACTGTGCCAGGACAGCATGCTAGACCTCTGCAAGATGGCCTGAATGTGTGCGCAGCTGTGCCCAAGTTCTAGATCACACCCCCTTGTAAGTGTCCTGGGCTGTGGTCTGAGACCACGCCCCTTTCGGGGCAGTTTATGCCTAACATCCAAGCTTTGAGGATGTGTTGGGCCTCTGGCTCTGGTGGGTGAACCCTGAGAACCAGGGTCAGTTTTTCTGTCCTTTCCTCGGGCTTCCTACAACTTCTTTCAGTCGGCGTCTTTCCAGCTGCAGATTTCTAGCGATTTTCTGGCCCCGGGGATGTGGACTTTCTGCTCAAGCCTGGCGCACTCTCCTTCCCTGGTTCTTCTGAGGGAGCATTATTCTGACTCAGCTACTGAGGAATTTTTGTCACTGTTGAGACACTGTCTACCACTTAGCCTTGGCTGGTTTCACACTAATGGACTCCGTGGTCCTCCTGAGTGTTGGGAGATAGGCATGATCACGGCATCCGGCCTTCATGGCGTCCTCTGTATGACCCAAGCAACTGCATAGATGGTGGCTAGGAAGGAAGACTGGGGTTCAAATCTCAACTCTCTTCACCCCAGCCCCAACCGCCGAGGACAAAGCCGCCATTGTCATCCAGTGTGCTTTCCGGCAATATCTGGCACGAAAGGAGCTGGCTCGCCGTCGGCAGGAGCGCCAGGAGTACCTGGATGAAATGGAGAAGCTGCAGAGGGAGGTGAGTAGGACTCAGCCACAAGACCCTGGGTACCAGGACTACCGGAAGAGGGAAGGTCTAGACAGAGTGTGAAGGGGAATCATGACCTTGGGGTTTAGACGGGCACCTCAGGTTGTGGACATGATGTCTGGATTGCAGAGTAACTACGAGCTGAGCTGCGTGGGCGCTGGGGACGGTGACCACGGGCCATGTCTTGCAGGCCTATCTGGCCTTGGTGCGCCGGGAGCAGGAGGCGGCTCGGCGGCAGCGCGAGCAGGAGGAGGCGGCAGAGCGCGCCAGGCGGGAGGAACTGCAACGCCGCCGCCGCCTGCTGGAGGCTGCCTTCGAAGGGGACCTGGGCGAGATTCGTGCGGTGCTTAAAGAGGTCCGTGCGGCAGCAGCGGGTGGGCGGGACCGGGCTGGCGCCAAGGTGACACTGCCCTGCGCCCAGGTGGATCAGCTCCTGACGCGCGAAGGCGTGGGCCACGACGAGGCGGGCAAGGCTCGGCGGCTGCAGAGGCGCGTGGCCACTGTGGAGTGCGAGGACAGCCACGGAAACACGCCTCTGTCCGAGGCGGCGGCCGGCGGGCAGCCCTTGGCCATCCAGCTGCTGGCAGAGCTGGGTGCCAGCCCCAACAGCAAGGTGGGCGAGGTGCGCGCGGTGGCAGCGTGGCCTGGTCCCCGCACGCGCTCAGGGAGCCCCTTCCGCAGGGCGCCTTCGGCCGCACGCCGCTCTACCGGGCAGCCTTTGGGGGCCACCTGGAAGCCGTGGAGGTGCTTCTGAAGCTCGGAGCAGACCCCCGGGTGTACGCGGATGACGGGAGCACTCCGGAGCAGGTGTGGCCCTGGCATGCACTTCCCTACTCCAAAGGTTTCCGATGTGGTGGCACACATCTGTAATACCAGGACTAGGCAAGAGCATTGACCCTGTCTCATAAGTTCATAAGGAATAGATATGTGTATATATGTGAATACACACACACACACACACACACACTCCTTACAAGACAGGGTCATACACAATATATTTACATAAAGAAATATATATCTCATAAGGAATATATATATATATATATATTATACAGGGATTCCTAGGTTTTGTATTTGGTTCCACCTCACCAACCAAACACCTGTGGGTTTCTGAACAATGATTGGTTGTTGTCTGCCAGGGGATGCCTTCTGTGTGGTTGTCCTAGCTTCTTCAGCGCTCTGGCTACCAGAGGATACAGCTGTTGTGGTAGATTAGGCTCTCTAGCCTCAGAGGTTGACCAGGTATCACAGGTACCCTCAGTCTATTCCTGTTTCTTCCCTCTTACTGGAACTGCCTCCCATCAGGAGGGAGTGCTGTCTTCCTCATGCTGACCACTGGAACATGTGGGTCCAGGAGGTCGCTGGTGAGGCTCACTCAGCAGTGGGAGCAACTCTGAGAAGCCAGTCTCAGAAGTGCCTCTACCTTCTATTTGTTTGTATACACACACACACACACACACACACACACACACACACACACCTTCTGTTTTAGCCTCTACAGTTCTGGGGTTACAGGTGATGGGTACCACACCTGACCTTACCTTTATTTCCTTTAAGTCACCTGAATTTAAAGTTGGTTACCCCATATCTCACCCGTAAAGCTGAGGGTGCTGCCAGAAATGGTGGTATGGGTGTCAGGCCTTTTGGCAGACACTTGCTTTTGTGCCCCTTGAATCAGATTCTTTGCCCCGCCTGGGACCCCAGCTTCAGGTACCACTCCCAGCTTTGCTTCCTGGGGACACTCCTCTGGGTTTAGCCTGACCTCTTGGGCTAACAGGTAAAGTTACAGTGTAGCTGGAGTCTGGGAGTTCAGAGAGTGCCCAAGAGTCGGTGCCTGGAAGCCATAGAGGGCCAGAGGACTGTGGGCGCCGCAGTGAGGCTGGTAATTGGGGAACTATGGTGACAGGGAGGGGTCCTAAATCTTAGCTGTCAGGAAGAGCACTCATCTCAACTCCAGGTACCAGAGCCACTGACAGCCCACAGGCCAAGAAATGAGTTCTGCCCTGAGTCTCATGCCTCACACAGTCAACTCAGCAGATCTGAGTTCCAGCATTAACAGTGAACCTCTAGGCCTTAGACAGGAAATATCTCTGGACCCTAGGGCATGTTGGAGAATTCTTAGATAGCACACCGAGAAGCCAAAAGAAAGAAAAGCTCGCCTTCACCAAGATGAAAGCATAGTAACCTGGCAGGGACGACACCATGATCACAAAGGAGTTCCCAGGGTGAGGTTTATCTGTGCACTCCCACTGTCCCGACCCGTGATGTGCCCAAAGTGGGAAACTCATGGCATAATCAGTGGTGGTTGGGGACTGCGTTTGCACTCTCCCCTGAGACAAAGAGAAAGAAGAAAGGAAAGAAGGGAAGGGAAGCTTCCCTTCATAGGTCTCTGACAGGAAGCAATGGCCAGCAATGGGAGAGACTGGTCATAAATCATATACCTGTCCAAGGAAACCTCCCTGGGGAATATAAGCAAATTCCATCTCAACGACAAGCAAACATGTCGTCCAGCCATGACAGTCAGGGAGAGGAGTGTCCCAGAAGAGGACATGATGACTGCAGAGCCGCACCGAAGGGTCTCCTATGTCAGCATACGCTGTGACAGCTGGCAAGACAAGCTGGAGTCTCATGCCGTGCTGCGAACGTGAACACGGGCTCCTCCCGCTGCGGACCCTGAAGATCTAAACACACTATACTTCTCAGCAGTTATGTTCTTGGGCACTTAGCCCAGTGGAGTGAGCCTGTGTTCACATAATAATGTCTACTGAAGCTTGCAGGGTAATAGCCCCAAACTGGACACAGTCCAGATACAGATGTCCTTTCATGGTGGAAGTTGGTACGGCTACAGTCTAGACCCCCTTCCAGCCACGGAGGATGGAGGTAGAGACTGGCAGCAACTCCCACAACTCTTCAGGGAACTATGAGAAAAAGCCCTTCCTGCAGTACTAAGCAGACAATTTCATCTCAAATTGGCATAATGATAAAATGGAAGACAGATTGGTGGTTTTTACAGGAAGGAAAAGAGGAGGAGTGAACGTGGTGAGGGGGAGGACAGCGGCACTCTAAGGTTGTGGGTACGGAAACTTTGGTTTTCTTTTTCCTTTCTTTTCTTTCTTTCTTTCTTTCTTTCTTTCTTTCTTTCTTTCTTTCTTTCTTTCTTTTTTTTTGAGACAGGGTTTCTCTGTGTAGACTTGGCCATCCTGAAACTCACTCTGTAGACCAGGCTGGCCTTAAACTCACAGAGATCCTCCTGCCTCTGCGTCCTGAGTGCTAGGATTAAAGGTGTGTGCCACCACCGCCCAGCCTCAGCAGCTTGTTCCTGTGTTTGCTGCACTCGGCATCAGTTAACTGCAGTAACCTGCCACATGCCGTGCGCTTTGTCTTCCTTTCAACTAGCTCAGTCTCTGCCCTGCCACTTCATGAGCTTACTAAACCGCAGATCTGCTCACGTGACACCCAGCAGCTCACCACGTCATCATCTTGTGCTCATTTGGTTTCCGTTGATTACGACTCTTCCACCCACAGGTCAACCCGCACAGGTTTGTAAGCTGTTTCCACTCACCAGAAGCTCACAGCACAGCTCTGTGGGACTAGAGATTAACATCAAGTTCCTCCACAAAATCTTGGCACATAGTTCTCAATAAATATTCTTTCAGATAAATACCCGTGGTTTATTTAAGATCTGAACTTGCTGGCTTGCCCAGATGACTGTCCACATGTGCAAGCGTTTACCTGGTTGTCATCCCTTCTCTTCCCTCACATCCACTTCTCTAGCTGCTCTTGGAATTTATACATCTTGGACCTTGTTTTATAAAATACCAATCATAAGCTGGACATTGAATTAATCATAGTTGTGTGTGTGGCTCTGTGGTTCACGAGAAGAAATGCCTAGCAGAAGCAATATAAGGAATGCCATTTTGCCAGAGCCCTACCCTCTCTCCCCATGGAACTACGTGGTGGATTTATAGGGATACTTTCCTTGTTTTTCCTGTCCTGACGTTTATTCCACATTTAAACCACCATTCATTCATCCATCCACTCACTCACCCGCTCAGTTGCCTGTCCATCAATTTTTAGGCCTAAACGTCTAGACACTGCAGCTTAGTCTCTCTGTTGGCATCTTCTGCATGAGTCTGTGTGGCATTGTTTTTCCGTCATCATCTCTGGTCCCAAGCTGTGCCTGTGGGATTCAGTCTTTTGCTCAGAGCTAAAGTTTATCTCCTTACACTAGCAAATTCCATTATGCGAATTTTCAATGACTCGATGCGTCTTGCTGTGCGTGGAGTTCCTGATGTGGCTTCAGTGTGCTGTGTGTGCCCTTGCCATCTCTCCCGTGCGTGCCCACATGCTTTCGTGGCTGTAGCAGCCATTCCCTCCGGTCAACAGTGCCTTGTAGTCCCAGTGCTCAGTTTATTCGCATGCTGTGACCATTGTAGGTTTTGAAGACTTGTGGTAGATGTCATTGTTGCACTAGTTGCTTTCCTGTTGCTATTATAAAACACCATGACCAAAAGCAACTTAAAGAAGAAAGAGTTCATTTGGCTTATGGTTCTAGAGCTAGAGTTCACCTTGGGGAAGGCATGTCATGTCAGGGGGAGCAGGAAGCTGGCTGATTGCATTTTCATCCACACATACAGGAAGGAGAGAGAAAGAATAGGAAGTGGGATGAGACTATAAACCCTCAAAGCCCACCCCCGTGGTATACTTCCTCCAGCAAGGCTCAGCCTCCTTAGAGGTACCATAACCCCCACAAACAGTGCCATCAACTACGGCCCAAGTGTTCAAATACATGAGCCCACAAGGGACAACCCTCCTTCAACCCAACACATTATGCCTCTGCCTCCAGAAGCTCTTGGCCATCTCACAATGCAAAATGCATTTATTCCAACTTCAAAAGTCCCTGTAGTATTTCAGAGTCCCAGCATCATTCAATAGTCCCAAATCTCTTGCTGTGAGGACCTAGTGCATCTCTGTGAAGTAGCAGGTGGGGAGACTCCCATGCTCACCATGGCCAATGAGAAACCCAAGGAAGGAGTCAAGACTGAGAACAATGAGCATATTGATGCATCCTACTCATGGGCAGGGTGACTGCACGGTGCAGCTTTAAAGGAAGAAACAGACACTGCTCAGTGAACTAATAAAAGCCCACTGTGAACACCAGAGTTCGCCAATAAGGCAGATTGGGTTCCAGTTTGATGGGCAAACAGTGAAACAGACACACCGGCATAGTTGGAAATGGAGGATGAAGATCCCATGGATGTGTTCCAGCAGCAGAAGGAGATGTCTACCAAAAAGGGAGGCCGCTACTTCATCCCAGAATTTTTGTTATAAACCAAGAAACATTCTCCATTAGAAAGCTGCAGTTAGGCTCCCGCACACCCTGACCACCACACTGTACTTTTCTCTGCTCTTTCGTTTCTCTGTCCCTATTCCTTTCTTGAACATAAAGTCCCTGGTGTATTGCACCAGCACATTGCCGTGTTCCCTTTTGGTTGACACCAGATGGAGAAGGGCTGGGAAGGTAGTGGTTCTATGAAAGCCTCCTCTCTCTCCACTAGTGGCACGCTCACTCAGCTCTTCTCTGTACAGTACAGGAAGTTATTTTGCTCTCATTGTTTTAACAAAAGAACTCAACAACATAAACCCCTGCACCCCTTCTTCAGTTGGAGAATGTCAGTGTTTTTTCATTTATTACAAAACCAAGGACAATTTGTAACCTTCCTTTATGTAGCTGTTACATGTAGGGTAATCTGCCTTTAAGTAGGGGAACATTATTCTTGAACAAAATGTTTCTGAATAGCTTCCCTTCAATTCAAGCATCTTGTTGTTTAAATAAACTTCTTGTTTAGAAATAAAGGAAGTTCAAAATCTCTTGTGAGACTCAAGGCCATTTCTAAACATGATCGACTATCAAATCAAAAAACAAAAATACATGATTCCCTTATACAATAGTAAGGAATATACATTGCCGTTCCAACATGGAGAAATGAGAGCTTAGTGAGGAAATACCAGACCAAAGAAAGACTGAAACCTAGTAGGAAAAAACAAAGTCCTGTAGCTCTGTGTCTTCTTTCTAGGACTTTAATTTCCGGGGGTTTGGCTGACTCCACCACCCTTGCTGGCTGCAGCATACACCTCTCTCAGGCTGGTTCCGCTGCATAGATGCAGTTCTCCTTCAGACGTCTCACGCTCTGGCAGCTCCGACATCTTCGGGTCTCCGCTGCAACTCAGTCCTCAGCAGCACAGTTTCATTCAGTGGACTCACTCTGCTTCCTTGCAGGGACTTCAACCTGGTATGCCTTGCCTGGCCTCAGCAGCCCTCCGCTCATGGAGGAAGGAAAACACGCTTAGCAGTTGCGCACTTTGATGAGTGACGATCACCAAACAGAAATGATGACTAAAAGCAAAGTCAATGGACTGCGAATCCAGAGGGAAGTCCCAGGGTTTGGCATAGTGGCATGCACCTTTGATCCTAGCACCCAGGAGGAGGAGGCAGGAGGATCTCTGTGAGTGTGAGGCCAGCCTGGTCTACATAGTGAGCTCCAGGACAGCCAGGACTACTGAGAGTCTCAAAACATAAACAAACAAATAAGCAAAACGGAGACAATATAGGACTGTGGGGGACAGGTCTTCGTGTCTGGCTGTACAAGGCTTGAAGTGATCCCAGGAGCACTCCCTAAAAGGGGGGAAACGCTTGGAGACATCCTGTGTGTGACAAAGTCCGACTTCAGCTGCTGCGAACAGTGAGAATTAAAGGCGAGAGGTGTATGTGTAACTCTTAGATGAGAGACAGCTACAGATACCTGCTCCTCAGTGAGGGAATAATCAGAGCATCCAAGAGAGGAGTAGAAACTCACTTCAAAATACTTCTTTAAAAATACATCTTCTGGACTGATGAGTTGAGTCAGTGGGTAAGGGGCTCACCACTAAACCTGACACCATGAGTTCGATCCCCGAGATCCATATGCTGGAAGGAGAGAACCAGCTCTTAGAAGCTGCTCTCTGATCACACCCGCCCCATACCCCATGATAAAATAAACATATGCAATACAGGTACACTTGAAAAAAGATGTCTAGGCCAGGTGCATGCCTGCCATCCCAGCACTTAGGAGGCTGAGGCAGGAGAATTGTCATGAGTTTGAGATCAGCCTGGGTACATAGCAACTATCAGGTCAGCCAGACTTACAGAGCAAGGCACTATATATTTTTTTAAAAAAGGAGTCAAAACGGCCAATATGCATAAGACAGATTTCTCGCCAATATTAACAGGGAAACAAACACAAGTTAAAATCATAATTACTACAACTAGTGTGATCGGAATGAGACTCGATTGTCCCCAATAGGTCCATGATTTAACACTTGGTCCACAGTTGGCATTGCTCAGTAGATTAAAACAGAATGAGTTTGTGTTCAGTGTCCACAGCAAGGATCATAGGAGCTTCGGAATTCTGTAGTATTTTGGGAAGCCCCGTGAACAGAGTAGCCACTGTCTGAATATCACTTGCTTTGGTCTTAGAGGAGAAGCATCCAAAACATTCAGTGCAAACCCCTGCTGTTTATTTAACAGACCTGGTCGTTTGGCACGAGTTGTCAGGAAGAATATTCTTTGACCTGTCTGGAAAATGGGACAGTGGACGTGCACAGCAGCCAGTACTACTAACTAGCAGTTTTGACCCCCTCTTCTGTGTACTTTTTTCAGTCCTGGATGTTTTCTTCTGACATGCCTTCCATTTTACTAGTTTTCTAGTCTGCTGTCAGTCATTAAATACTCATATTTTGTTGTTAATTTTGGTTATTTTTAACTTCTAGAAACCTCATGTGTTATATAATATAAAGTCTTTCGGCACTTTGCCAAATTCTTAATCCAGTCCTCATCACCTTGAATGTGTTGTTTTTGAGGTACTGAAGATTGAACGTAGGTCTTCATTCAGCTGAGTGAGTACTCTACCCCTGAGCTGTAACTTCAGTCTCCAGATCCCTGTAGCTATAACCCTGCCTGTCCTGAACTCGCTTGTAGACCAGGCTAGCCTCAAACTTGCAGAGATTTGCCTGCCTCTGCCTCCCAAGTTCGGGGATGAAAGGTGTTTGCTTGTGTTAAAATCTTACATATTCCACTGTGGGTTCAGCACTGCATATGCCAGGATACCAGCAGCACCCTGTCAACTTCAGGGCTTTGAAACTCAGCTGAAGTCCTTGTGAGAACCCGATTCTGGGTCACCTTGTTCTATGGATACAATCCTTAGAACTTCCACCCAAAGCAAGCATTTAAGCTGGATGTAGTGGTGAATGCCTTTAATGCCAGCACTGGGAGCAGAAGCAGGCAGATCTCTGTGAGTTAGAGGTCAGCCTGGTCTACACAGACAATACAGCCAGGGCTGCATGGAGAGATCTTGCTTCAAAGGAAAACAAGGCAAAAATAAACATTTAAAATTATATATTTGTCAGTCAGTGGTGACACATGCCTTTAATCCCAGCACTCTGGAGGCAGAAGCAGGTGGATCTCTGTGAGTTCAAGGTCAGCCTGGTCTATAAGAGCTAGTTCCAGAACAGCTAGGACTGTTACACAGAGAAACCCTGTCTCGAAAAACAATTGTATATTACAGGGTTGGGTGATGGACATTAGTTGACAAAGTTCTTGCCTAGCATGCATGATGCCCTGGGTTTCATCCTCAGTACCAGATATACCAAGCACAGGGACACATGCCTGCGGTCCCAGCAGCACTCAGGAGATGGAGGCAGGAGGATAAGAAATTCATGGTTATCTATGGCTACAAAAGACCCTATCGCAAAAAAGGTCATATATTGGGACTAGAGAGTTGGCCAAGCAGTTTAATTACTGGCTGCTTTTCTAAAGGACCTGGGTTCAATTCCCAGCACCCACATAGTGACTAACGACCATTTGTAACTTCAGTTCCAGGGAGTTTGAGTCCCTCTGCACTGTGCCTCTGCATATACCAGACATAAAAATGGTGTCCAGATAAACATGCAGGCAAAACACTCATACACATAAAATTCAGTTAAATTGCAAAGTCACCTAAGCTCGGGGAACAACATTTTAGGATAGGGGACAGGAAGACTGTGAGAGTCACAGGATCTGGAAGTTTGCTCTGAGATTGTGTCTCCTAGGAATGTCAGAAGATATACCCATACAACCTCAACAACATGACTGTCCAACCATGAGCTGAAGAGGGTCAACAATAGCCATGCCAATGTGGACAAGGAAAAACCCATGAGGCCTCAAGCCTACCCTGGGAACTATAGGCAACTATGGAACACTGAGAATGGAAGGAGAATGGAAGAACTAGTCAGAGTAAACCAACTAGTCATCCAATACCAGATGGTCAGCCCTGAAAACACACATTTTTAATAGCATGCAGACTGAGCAGATTGATTTTAGGAATATGTGTGTATATACATATGTATATATACATGTAACAACAGTCAGTGAGAAAAGAGGGCATGAATTTGAAAGACAGCAAGGAGGGATACATGGGAGGGCTTGGAGGGGAGAAATGATATAATTATAACCTCAAAATGTCACATATCTATTCATAAATTCCTTCAGTTACCCATCCAACTGTCTATTTCTATGCATTTCTCTACACATTAATTCATCAATGACTCTTTCCACGTGGCCGCTTTTGTCTCTTATCTGTGCGTTCACGTCAGCACATTCAGATGAACACCAATAGGTTCATTCATTGACTCACCCAGCCATTGGACTGACAGAATGTGCTAGGCAACATCCTAGGCACTTGGGGGAAGCTTCTTGAACAAAGGGCTGACGGATGGCCACTCCCTGGTCTTAGTGCAGTGAGGAAGTGTGAGCATGGAGCAGGCGAGGGGCCGTGTCTCTGGGGACAGGTGGGGAGCTGTGGCTTTAAGGTGTCCAGGGTGGATCTCTCCAAGGAAGTGTCTGTCATGCAGGAGGGATTTGGAGGTGAGGGCATGGGTGCTCGATGTCCAAGGACAGAGCTGACCGAGGAGGATACTGGACGAAGGTAGCGGTGGCGTACCATCTCCAGGAGGACCAGTGCCATATGATGCCACTCAGCACCAAGGAAACTCAGAGCTGTGGGGGCAATGATGGCAAGGAAAGGCCAGGCAGCCCTTGGCACTGTCTTGGCTGAGGCTTTCAGCAATTGGGTGCTGGTTTGTAGGCTATGAAAAGCAGGCAGCCTCTGAGTTCCTAAGACTAATCTAGGGTTCCATGTAAAGCCGCAGAATATGGAAGCTTATGTGTTGTCTCTGCTGGGCTCTGGGCTAATATGACACGAATGAGATGGGGCCCACAGATACACAGGGGCTGGGCACGTGTGGGCTAACCATGTCTCGACCCTTACAGAGGCTCCCAGTCCTCCATGTAGACCCTTCTCCATCTTTCCTCCAGTATCTGTGGATGATGGCCAAGTCTGCCAGGCTCATCTTCCCTGTTCTCCTGTGACCCCATGAGCATCATCTCTGCTTTCCAGAGCCAGACAAGGGAGCAATTACAAGTGTAGACCATCATACCCAAGTCTTTGTGGCTCTTAGGGCTGTATCTTAGGAGGGTAGATCTTCAGGTGGACAGGAGATGAAAGTGACTCTAGACAACTGTGTCTATGCCTATAGTGCGGGTAGCCTAGAGGCTGGTGGACAGATGGAGAGGGGCAAATGTGACCCTGGAGGCTCTGCCACTGGAGCTGGGTCTGCTTGGGTGTGGATAGTGAACCCAAGGGACCTATGGTCTTGAGTTGTGAGCTATCGGTTCTCAGCCATGGCAAACCCTCTAAGATGTGTGTACTCCCTTCCTCAGAACACACATGGCTCTAAGCACCAAACGCCCTGTCATTAGGTGGCCTCACTGGTGGCAGTGGCCAGTGTGCTGCAGTCGTGGGACCTGAGCCTCACAGAGGCTATGCTCCAGAACATGGAGGCTGAGCAGCATCGCAGGGCCCAGGAGGCCCAGAAGCACAAGGAGGCTGAGGCCAACCGGTGCGGAGCGGGAGTGTGGGGACCGCAGAGGGGGAGGGGAAGGGGATGTGGCGCAAAGACATGGACGACTTTGACCAGCCACTTCTTCCCACTGCAGTATCAACCTCAAGGTACAGCAGCTGGCTAAGGAGCAGCAGCAGTGTCACAAGGAGGTGAGCTGTGACCTAGGCCGCCCTCCAGGAAGGCGGCCCTGGGGAGGGCCTGAGAGCTGGAGGTCAGGTGAGGGTGAGTTGCTGGGGTCTGCCAGCCTTGTCTGCCCACAGCTACAACAGGCCTACTGCGAACTCAATCGGAGGATCACGGAGCATGATAAGTGTGAGAGGAAGTGCATGGGCAAGACTGAGCTCACACTGCAGGTGGGGCTCCCCGTGCCCTACGCCAGTCTGGGGGTTCCCCTTCCAAGGGGTTTTTCAAGCATCTCTGCCTTCCAAGGGGTCTTTCAAGCATCTCTGCCTTCCAAACCTAAGGTGTAACTTAATAACAGTGGCCTCCTTGGGGGTATGGGTAGAACCTGGAGGTCCTGGTAGGCATAGACCTCACCTCTTGTGTCTGGGCAGCCGACCCCTCCTCCACCCTCCTGCAAAGTAGGCGGTGACTCTGAGGTGCTGGGAAGAGCAATGGTCAGTGTGGTCCCTTCTCTAGGCCATCAAGGATGCAGAAGCCCAAGTGGACAGGTTGCGGCAGGAGGCACAGAAGGCTGAGGAGACACTGGCTATGGCCAGGCTGGAGCTGCGGGAGCAGACCCAGGAGGGTGGGCAGGGCTGTGGTGGGGCTGCTGGGGACCTGGAGAGGTGATGCCAGGGAGGGGATTTAGCATTTCTCATGCTCTACAAACATCCCCACAGAGGAGGAGACAGCACCTGGGCTGAAGTGCAAGGTCACGGAGCTTCATGACGTGCTGATGAAGGACGTAGGTGACCGGATCCGAGCTGATGGACGGTCAGTACCCAGGCTGGGTGTGGGTGCAGGTCAGAAGTGCCCACAGGCTGCAATGACCAGGTGGCTGCCTTCAGGTGGCCTCTTGTCATCGACCCTTCTGGCCAGGCAGCCACTTTCCTGAGATACCAGGACACCAACTATGTGGACACAGTAAACCCGGAGCACTTGAGACCCGAGTCGATTCGGCTGGCTCTGCTGGGGGCGCTCAGGTATGGCATGCAGGGCCCAGACAGCCCCACCTTGGGCCTCACCCGCCTCCTCACCAGACACACCCACAGGTACGGGAAGCCACTGGTGTTTGACCTGCGGGAAGTGAACCTGTTCCCAGCAGTGCAGCAACAACTGGACGCGGTGCAGCCTGGCCTGGCACAGGCCTTGTTGAGTCGTGGGCTGCTGGCACAGGAAGGTTATCTGTCACTGCTGCGGCCCACTGATGGACCCGAGTACGACCCCTCCCAGTTCCAGGAGGCACGCCTAGAGCACTTCCGCCTCTTCTTTGTCACCAGAGTTCAGTGGCCACCAGCTGACCAGCTGCAGATCCTGCTCCCAGTGCGTGTGCAGCTGTCCGGTGGAGGATTCTAGTCATACCCCAATAAAGCATGTGCCCTAGGCATTTCTGTGAGCAAGTCCACATCCCCAGGCAGTCTGGACCCAAGCAGGACAGTGGCTTTGGAATTCCACAGGAGAACAGGTGCTGGAGTAAGGGAGAGGCGTGGGAAGGCAGACTTGCATGCTGGCACTTAAAAGGGCAGGAGCAGCCAGTACAGTAGGTGGAAGTAAAAGGACAACAGAGGGTAAAATGTAGTTAGCTTTATTCTCCTTAAACGACAAAATAGAGTCTTTGGTTGTACAAACATCACTAGTTACAGTCTCGCCACGAGATCCCGACTATAGGGGCAGTTAGTCAGAAGCCATAACTCCTGAAGGGGTCTCTTTAAAATGCTAACACCAAGGCTAAAAGACTTGGGGTAAGGGAGGTGATGAAGCTGGCAGGCTCCCCACCCTAAGTCTGGGGAGGAACCTGGCCCTAGGAGGGCACAGGGCCCAGGCCCCGGCGTCCTGGCCGCATGGCCCGACGGCTACTGCACAGCGTCATGTCTTCAGGGCCCACAGTGCCAGGTGAGGGCCTGCCAAGGAGCACCAGAGCCACTTCTCCGTCTTCTTCCTGTGGGCCTGGTATAGAGAGGGGTAGAAAAGCCATGAGCTAAGGGTAGCCAGAACTCTGGCTGCCTGGGCACTCTCCCCAGACAGGTGTCAACTTACCAGGACTGGAAGATGGTTCCAAAGTCCTAAGCTCTTCCATGAAATCTGGTGACTGGTGAGGAGACAGGCTGGTCAGGGCAGGCCCTAGGCCTGCCTGCATTTACATACATAGGCTTAGCTGTCTGGGGGTAGGCCCACAGAGCCTGGGGCAGGGTCAGAGCAGATTGGGCCAAGACCAAGGTGGGTGGGAAGGCCTCACAGGCAGGAAGCAGAGCAAGAAACACACAGAAAGGGATGGAGGAGAGCAAGTGACAGAACAGGCGGGGGGCGGGGGTTGGAGCATGCAGAAAGGGCCAAGTAGCCTCCAGTACCTGGATGTCATAGACAGGTCTGGAAGAAGGCAGGGCTGCGAAGGCCCTGTAGTCAAACTTCTTTCCAGACAGAGGCTTGAAAGGACAGCATGAAGGGAAAGGCAAGAGAGTGCAAGGGAGGTGAGGCTGGAGGGGAGTCTAGAACCCCAGCAGCGTCAGGCCACGGGGTGTGTGGAAGGGTCAGAGACATAGGATCCTTACCAAGCGTCCAGGGGAGGTACTGGACTGGAGGCTGAAGTCTGGGGGAACAAGGAGAGAGTGTTGGGAGAAGTTCTTACTGCAGGAGGAGCCCTTTTGCTGGCCCATGGAAACACATACCCTCTAATGGTGTGGGTGACGGCGTGGGTGCAGGTGAAGGGGCCTCAGCCAGCCGCTCCAGGGGTCCTCGCTTGCCACGGCCTTCCTGGGACTTGCTGAGGACCATCTGTGCACGGAGTGCATCCTGCTCCAGAGACTTCATTCTGTGGAACCAGAAGAGAATGCTGCTGAGTGGACCTGATGCGCAGGGCAGGGTCTGGTGGGGGTGGGGAGGTGCTCACCTGGCTGCCCTCCACAGTGCCCGCTTCTCGGCCTCTAGAGCCCGACGTTCTGCAGGAGACAGGGCTCGCTCTGGGGCAGGAAGCTCAGGGCTCTGCATGCGTAACCGCTCCTGATGGCGTCGCTCAGCTTTGGCTGTCCTCACAGGGGCACTACCTCCCAGGGGTGGGGGTGAAGATGAGCTTGGGCTGGAGAAACGGACAGGATATGTTGTGGGAGTGCATACAGCAGACAAGCCAGGGAGTGGGGCTCAGCCTCCTGCACTCACCCTCCTGCATGGCCTGGCACAGCCCAGGGCTGCTCAGCCTCCTGCTGATCATCTGGGGACTCCCTGTCCGAGGTGAGCCCCACGTCAGGCCCTGAGGTCACTGCCTCTTCCCGAAGCATCTGGGCTCTCTTCTGCTGCAGCTTGCGGGCTGTGGGCAGGCAGACATTTCAGACAAGGCCAGGTCATCATCCCACCCAGGCCTCTCCTCAAGTCTAGGCTCCTCACCTTCTTCCTCCTGCATCTTCCGTAAGTCATCAGCACCCACCAGGGACACACGCTTGGGAGGACCCTCTGCCTGAGGCACCCGTACCTCCAGCTCAAAGTATTTTTGCCGTTCGCGGAAGGACAGCTGCTCTGGGGAGGCTGCAGGACCAGGTGTTGGAGGCTAGAGGGGGAGCAGGCCCTCAGACTTGGCTGGTGCTTCTCTTGGGGGCACTCACCCTGGGTACCCACCCTAGAGAGAGCATGCAGGAGCAGCAACAGGGCACCATTGCACATACCTGGGTACCATTGTCCTCAGGAGGGTGCACGGTGGGCACAGCTGCAAAGGCCCTATAGGCCTGTTTCACATTGGCTGGCAGTTCATCAGGTGAGGGCAGCTGGGGAAATACCTGTAAATGAGGCTGGGGCAGCTGTCCAGTGCAGCCACTTCCCAAAGAGCCATCAGCTGTATCCTCCAGCTGCTTCAACCCACATCCACCATCCTGTTCACCACCCTCACCCACTGTGGAACAGGACACTCACAGAACAGGGACCACCTCTGCCCCTGGGGGCCGGGGAGCCCCTTGGCCAGGCCTGAGCCATTGGCTGGATCATCCCCGGTTTTGTCTGCAAAGGGGAAGGGGGTGGTGGCGGAGGAGAGCAGGATCAGAGGTGCCGGAGTGGGAGTAGGGAGGGATAGGAGGAGAGAGAGACAGAAATGGAGACAGAATAGGCTACAAGGGGACACTCATCCAAATCCCTGTCTTGGAAGGGTTGAGGTTTGGAGCTAGTCTGGGAGTGACCCTGTGCCTACCCACACCGTGCAATGCATTGTCAGGAATGCTGGAAACATGCCCTTTCCATGCAGTGGGAAAGGTGGGGACTAGGAGGACCCACAGACAAGAAGAACAACTGTATAGAAAAGATCGTATGCTCAGTTTGTGAAAGGCTTGAACTCCTCCAGCAAGGTCCCTGCCTTCACCAAGGCCAGCATTAATCAGAAAGATATCCCTGGACAAAAACACATCTAACAACAATACCCCAAGGGGACCCTGCATTCCAGAAACCATCGGCACAGGTGCCCACAATGGGGCACCTGTTACTGAGATGCTCACTTGCTGGCTGCCGGGGGAACAGGGGGCCTCAGTCATCTTCCCTCCAGTGGTCACAGATGGTCCCTTGAGAGAGGGTAGCAGTTGGGAAAGACGGTCAGCTGGCTGAGCAGTATCCCGGCCAGGGACTAGCCTGTGCATTTATCCTGGCAGCACAGGGATAGCCCTGTTCCCTAACCTGACCACAGCCCAGTAATGCCGTCAGACGGGCTTGGATGACCATTAGCCCTCCATAAAGGACACAGGTGACCCTGGCCTTAGCCTGGTCACAGCAGTAGCTTACTGCCAAAGGTGCAGTCCTAAGATCTATAAGGAAAGCTGGGAACAGATGAACAGACTGAAAGCAGACAGCTGGGACCCAAAAAGCCTCCCACCACCAGTCCCTGAGCCAGGCTTCTTTCCCAATCGTACATGAGCCAGAGAAGCACCCCAACCTATAGCTTTCTCATATTATGCTGGCTTCTCTGGTAGAGCTGTTTGGAGCAGGGAGAGATGTACCCCAAAATCCAAATGCCCTTCCTGACCCCTCCCTGTCTCAGCAATGTCCCAGCCAAGCCGACCCCTTAAGCACTCACATTCTGGCAATGGTCTCCCATCATCTTCTGGGAGTGATAGTTTTAATTATCTCTTGGAGAACAACGAGGACTGAACGTCCTTTCTGCCTGCCCCCAGGCCCACAACTGTCTCAAAGGCCACACCCCTAGCTTAGGTCCCTGAGTGGCCACTCCCAGACCAGCTGTTAGTGCTGCACCTTCCACACCCACTAGGCCTCCTTCCACAGGCGGCAGCTGCTTCAGTCCACCGCCCTCCATGGTAGCCATGTCCATGAAACCCCAAGATGCTGGAGAGGAATGACAGCTGCCTCTCCCAGCAGACTGCCTGCAGCAGCAGGGTTCTGCCCGACCAAATTATCTGGGGGTGGACACTGGGGAAGAGGTCAGGAACTTCAAAGGCACCCTTAGAATCTATGAGAGCGGATCATAGCAACAGCCACAAAGTAAGGTCAAAAGCTTTGCAGACAAGGGCTGGGCATGTAGGTCAGTGGTGGGGTGCTTGGTTATAGCATTCACGAAGCTCCATCCTGTATCCCCAGCACTGCCAAACAAGCACAATAAAAAAAATCTCAAATGTTGCCTAGCTAGGAGGCAGAGCTCCAGCTCAGACTTCTATAAGCCTGCCTGGTCCAAGACAAAAGTGCTCTGCATGGTGACTGTGGCACTCAAGCTGGCAGCCGTGCCTCCCACAGGGAAAGAGGAAGTTAAGACAAGGGAAACTGACAGGCAGATAGGTAAGGCAGACAGGCAGACGGACTACTCACTCTGTGCAAACTGCCAGCACTGGGCACAGCAGCCAGGACACGGTAGTCCAGCTTCAGGGGCTCCAGCTTCCGACCCTGGAGATGAGTGGACCACAGTGCTAAGAAGACTATGTCCCAGGAGTGTGACTGCCCACCCAGCACTCCTGGGCTGTGTCCACCACTGCAGGCTCTAAGCTGGGTTTGAGTGGGACTCACCAGAGTCTCTAGTGACTCAGGTTCCCAGGGTAGGGTTTGACTGCTCAACTCTTTCTCCTGTAAGAGGAGCAGACATGGTCAAGAAATAGTAGATCAAAGCCAGTCCCAGACTGACAGCCACTTTGATCCTGACCTTGCCTGGGCCTTCAGGACTCAGTTCCCGGTCAATGGATGAAATGCTTTCCAAGCTGTTCCGGTGGCCAAGGCCTGCTGCAAATGGGTTGGCAATGACACCTGGAGACACCTGCAAGGAGAAGAGTGGGCTGAGAGAAGGAACTTGCTGGCAAGGACCCACTTCTGGAGCAAGCTGAGGTCTAGACCCAGGAGCCCATATCCTGACAAGCTGGACACTTGAGGCTCTGTGGACAACCTGTTGATCCATCCATGCCTCTTGTGTACCTGTCCCCAACCCTCCTGGGACAAAGAGTAGTTATAGTCCTAGGTTCATGGGGCGACTGTGGGTGTAAGTCATGTCTGCACACAACAGGAATGTGAAGCAGCCGTGCTCAGCCACAATGCTTGGCATGGGGATAAAACAAGCTGACTGTGGCCAGTCGAGGAACAAAGGAGGAATAGCTAATAAGATGGGACTGGGAAGGGAGTAGCCAAAGGCAATGAGCTTGGTAACAGAGTAATACTCCCAGATGGATAGAAAGGCTACATTTAAAATGTGTAGTCTGGGTGCTGAGTAAGGATTCAGAAACACTGTAAGGGAAAATTAAACTAGCACTGGAACTGGAAGTCTGGAAAGGAATATGTGTGTGCGCATGTGTGTGGTGCTGGGCAGGGAGCAGGGAGCTGAGAGCACATGGCCTGGGCTAAAATGTGTTTAGATGAAGGGTAAATATAGATGATCGAAACATGGCCTCAGTTGCCTTCCATCCACAAAGCACAAAGGACCAGGTCAGGCCTCTACCAGAGGAGTACAGGAGGAGCAGGTGAGAGCAGAATGGAAGGCAAGATAACAGCCACATGGTGGCCTCAGTTTCCTCTACATGCAGTATGGCCTCAGACAAACCCAGCTATGTAATGCTGATCCAGAGACCACTGAAAGGATGAGAGACCAAGAAAACAAACAGGGAGCAGCTGCTCACAACTGGGAAGATGGAACTTGAGGTCAAGAGTGTCAAGCAGGAGCTGGGGACAACAGTGATCACAAACTGTAACACTAAACAAAAGAGCAGTTAAACACACAAAGTAAAGATCACTAGAAATAAGAAAGCTGGATAAAAATAATCACAATGGCAGACAAACTTGTCTCTTTCAGACTCTGACAACAGTACTAGATCAAACAATAAACAAGGTGCCTACCTTCTTCACTTCTGGAATAATTCAGTCAAAAAGGCACTAGGAAGGCCCAAGAGAGGCAGGCTCAGCAGGGTGGAAGGACTGCCATACAGAGCAGAGAGTAAAAACAGCAAGGATGAGGAAGCCTGGTTTCCCATGTCAGAAAAGCCCACTCGAGTAAAAAGGGCCGACCTGTGGTGTTGACTGGGAAGACGGACAATGCCATCAAGTGACCCAAGGCTTCCTGTGGCTCCAGGAATAACCAGATAGGAACTATTCACACACCGCCCTTATCTCTGGCCATGATACCCCAAGACTAGTGCACTTGGCTTCTAACATCACCATCACCAAAGAAAATCAGAACTCCAGGGAAAAATGGCCGGCCCCACAGCTTGGCAGGAAAGTGTGGGATGAGTCCAGAAGTCAGCAGATGGGTGGTATCAAAATGACTCAGGCCCAGCCTCAAGCCCCTTCAACAAGACCATATTGGAACAATTTGATCATTAAAATAACTGTGACTGGGGATAAAGAGATGGCTCAGCAGTAAAAGCAATTGCTGATGACATGGGTTCAGTTCCCACCATCTACATGGCAGCTCACACCTGTCCAAAACACTAGTTCTAAGGGAGTCTTACTTCTAATTTTCATGGGCTCCTGCGTGCACTCAGTAAATATATTCATGCAAGCAAAACATTCATTAACAGAAAATAATAAAATCTTCACCAAAACAAAGCTGTGACTATTATATGGAAGGGTCTGTGTTGGTGACAGGGAAGGAGATGGGAATAAGACGCTAGCACAAGACCCAGTCCTTACAGCAAATGCTCGGGAGCCAGTGCAAGAGCAAGGTGTGAGAACTCACTCAGACACCAACACAGGCGCTCAGGCGACCTGAGGGAAGGGGACTGGAGAGTCAGGTCGTTCTAGCTGGGGTGTGTGTATGTATGTGTGTGTGTGTGTGCACATGCACGCTGAATCTCGATTGGAAGATCGATCACTGTGATAAAGAAGATGAACATGTGCTTTGAGATATCACAGTGACTTGGGCCCACTCGGGTGGCAGTGAGGCGGGGTATGCTGAGGTGACCTGTGGCAGCTCCTTTTCAGAACCCACTAGCTGCTGTAGGGCAAGCCTGAGAAGCCCAAGCAAGAGTCTAGATGTATGGAAACCCCGTAGGAACCAGGAGAACACCAGTCCTTAGCACAGGGTAGGCAAGATATAGTCAGGACACCCTCCCCCGCACTACAACCACAAGCCTGAGGGAGGTAGAAAGATGCAGGTCAAAGTCACTAATAGCTGGCAAACTGATCCCACAGGTCAAACAAGCTCAGATGACTCAAGTCGGTAGTTTGAGAAAAGTGAGGTGCTGGGTCAGCAAGATGGCTTGTGGGGACAAAGGCAACTACTGTTAAGACTGATGAGCTGAGGTCCAATCCCCAGGACTGACATGGTAGAGAGAATCAACTCCCACAAGCTCTCCTCTGACCTCCACGTATGTACCATGGAACACACAACCGGTTCCTCACAAAAATAAACACAATAATTTTTTTCTCTTTGAAGCGGAGTGTGAGTAAGGATACCTGTACGCTGTTCCACACCTAGAGGGTTCAGAACAGGCAATCTTGTGGGGACAACAGCTATCAGTGCCAGGTTCTCAGCTCTTCAAGAGTTATATCCTGCAGTAAAGAGTACTGATGTGTGAAGAATGATCTTTTCTCCCAAGCATGGAACCTCTAGGACCAGGCCAGTCCCACTGAGCATATATGGAAGGCCTTCAGGCACCCAGTGCCCACTAGAGATGACTGCTTTTACAATTACAAGCAGAGATAACACCTTCAGTTTGGAAATGTTTCTAAATAAACTACAACAAACAGCTGCTCAAGTCTGGCACAAGGCAAAGCCATTGGCCACCACCATTAGTGGCCAAAAGCTCCAGGCTGAAAACAGACAATGAGGGAAGCCCTAGGAAAGAGGCCCCACCATCACTGTGTGATGGCTGTGAGCCATAGTGCTTCTGCCAGGAGATAAAGCAAAGCCAGCCAACGAGCAGTCACTGGCACTCACAGAAAAGGAGAGCAGCCTGGAATCGGCTCAAGAAAAACTCACAAAGTGATCCCAGAGTCCCAACCAGTTGTGTGATGGAAGCTGGCATATCTGTTCAGAAGAGAACACACAGCAGACAAAACTTCAAAAGAACAAAACAGAATGTAAGAGCTCAGCAGTAGAGCACACTGTAAAGTGACTGCCTCCGCACACTGTCCTGGCAGGCCTCACAGCTCACTGTGACCAAGTCAAGAAGTAAGTCCTAGAGTGCATGGGACCCACCACACAGTCAAATCAGTCAGCAGAGAAGACTTTCATTAATCACTGTGGGGACAACTGATAAGCATTGGTGGCACATGTCTTTAATCCCAGCACTTTTGAGAAGGCAGAGGCAGTCGATCTCTGTGAGTTTGAAGCCAGCCTGGTCTACAAAGCAAGTTCCAGGACAGCCAGAGTTGTTGTACAGAGAAACCCTGTCTCGAAACAAAATAACCATATTCCACACACAGCCCTACAGAAGAAGCCTTAATTCATAAAATTTGTAAATTTTTGAAAAGGATCCCATCCTAAAAGGGAAACAAACACAAGACAGGTGTATGGCACACAGATGTAACTCTAGCTTCAGAGGGCAGGGGGATTGCCAACCTCGGCCACACAGCGAAACTTGTTTCAAACAAAAACTTTGGAGTCAGAAACATCAAGAAAGAAAAAGCTCAGTGGAAGAAGGAAAACAGTTTCGTTCTGGGAAGCACAAAAGGGGGTCTCAGGGGGAGGGGCAGAGTTCAGTGCAGCCCTCCCTAGTATGTGCAAGGCCCAGGATGAGACCCCACCCCAGGGTGGGGAGCAGACAGTAAACTCTGTGTGAAGGTGGTGTCTACCTGCAACGTAGGAGCAGCCAAGGCATCCTGAGAGCAGACAATGACTGAGGAGACAGAGGTCACAGCAGACAGTTGCTGTGGGCAGGAAGGCTCCTCAAAGGCTCCTGGTCAGAGGCCCACTGCCCAGAGTGTTCTCACTAGGTAGGCTAGAAACCTGCCTTGATCCCTAGACAGAGTACAGATGAAGACCCAGCCAAGACAGGCTTTGGCAGGAACAAGCATGTGTAGATACACAGTGGCTTCCCTACACTCATGAGCCACCCAGGTATTGCAAGAACAGCCCGGGTCACAACAGCAGGGAGCAGATGCATGGTCATGGGGACCCAGAACCACGTCAGCCCTGCAACCCTGAAGCTGATGCTCTTTCCAGAGGGCTTTGTTCTGAACTCGAAGATTAAAGTGTGCATGAAGCAATACACTTTTAAACACACATGCGAATGTGAGAAAACAAAGTGCAGGTGTTCTCTAGGGACTAGAACACCCAAGGAGAAGTCACACAAAAACTCCTCCAGGATACAGGACTCTCTTGGAGAAGCGGGACAAGGGTCAATCTTACGCCAGGGCGTAGCACCTCACTCAGACTGCAGTCTAATACCCAGAGATGTTAACACCAAGGCTAACTTTTTTCCCATTCAGTGACCCTCACCAGATAGTCTGGGACAAAGTACAGGTCTGTGGCCAGAGGGTATCTTTCTGCCAGCATCTAACAGGAAGTCACTAATCCAAAGCTCCACTGCCAAAGGAGTCCAACCTAGGATGGCTGCCTGTCCCTAGGGTTAAAGGAATAAAAGCTGTAGGGAGTGGGAGTACAGTCACCAGCACCCTGGAGACCAGCACAACTAGCAACGATGTCCAGGAACAGCAGACAGCCAGTGCACATAAAGGGCCCTTGAAGGCTCACGTGGACTACAGGTAAAGCTGTTGAGGGTTCTAAGGACAGCAGGAAGAAGGTAGGACAATGAGGAAGCATGAGCCCAGAGAGGAGCAATGAGACTAGAGGGAGACTTGTCCACGGTGCCTACCTCTTGGGTCTAGGCCCAGGTCTGATGGCTGGACATTCTTGTACTACTCCAGGGAGCCAGAGAGCAGAAGCTCTACCCTGTGTCCATGTCCTGGCTCTGACCTGTGGCATACCGAAAGACGCCAGGAACCAGAAGGAGGGAGGAAGTTCCACCAAGGGACTATAAGAGGGACACCCTAATGGCCAGCAGGACCAGGAAGCTGCCTTCTTGCAATGGGGGGTAGGATTCTCTGAACAGTGCTTTCTCTCCTCCCTGTCCTGCTAGCTGCCGTGTGCCCTCAAGTACTGCCTTCCCAGAGCCCTATAAGAGCTGTTTTCTCAGGTCCTGATCACACGGGTATAGACACAACCACCTCTACACTGCCTGCCCACCCAGACTATAGCCTCTAGACAGTACAGTGACGAGGGCTCAGAAAAGGGCCTGCAAGGTGGATCTCTGTGAGCTCAAGGCCAGCCTGTCCTACAAAGCGAGTTCCAGGACAGCTAGAGCTAAACAGCGAAACCCTGTCTTGAAAAACAAAAAAACAAAGCAAAAAAGGGGGGAGCTACAGAACACAGGATCCACAACTCCACTCCCACACAGCTGGTTCCTACCTGCCAAGTACTTCCCAGACCCAAGCAGAGACTGGACTCTGCCTGACTGTAAAGGTCACTGCTAGGACAGCCCCAGGATAGCCACTAACCTCCATGGCCGTGGTGGTGCTGGTGTCAAAGCCATCACAGACAAGCACGGTTAGGGTGTCACCCACACTGCGCAGCAGCTGCACTGCCTCAGCATGTGTGAGGCCCAGCAGGCTCTGCTGGTTCACTTCCAGCAGTCGGAGCCCCACACGCAGCCGTCCATCACGCCCGGCAGCCCCTGTAGGGCTCACCTGTAGGGAGAATAGTGTGAGACCGCCACCAGGAACCTATCCACGACCCCAGGAAGGAAGAGCCCTTACCTTGGAGATGAAGATGCCCTCATCGGTGGGATCACAGGGGTTCCCCGCATGGCCCTTGGCGCCTCCTCGGATGCTGATGCCCAGCTTCTCCCCAGGGGCCTTCTGAATGCAGAGTTCCCGCATGCCTGGAGGTGGTGGGTCCCTCCGCACAAGCAGACACAGCTCCAGGCAGGGCCTGAGAAGGGCACTGACCGCTTCTTGATGTGTGGCCTCCCGAACATCCTGCCCATTCACTGCAAGGATGCGGTCCCCAACCCGAAGGCCACAGCGAGCAGCCAGGCCCCGAGGAAGCACCTGCAGGAGAGGACCACATGCAGTAGCCTGGCTAGGGCAGGTGCTTCTTGCACGAGTTGCCTGCCAGGCCTACTTACCTTGGAGATGAATACACCAGGATCCTGGACACCAAATGGGTGGCTGGAGTGATCAGAGCCTCCTACGATGCTAAGCCCCAGCGGACCACCAGCCCTGGGCAGGCAGATTTCCTGAGGACAGGGTGGGCCTCAGTCACAGCAGGGCAAGGGGGAAAGAAGCTAACATTCTGGCAATGAGATTGGGAAGGAGTGCTGGTAGAATGGACAGGCCCATGTGGACCCATTTGCCTCTGGGGTAGTCTGCTACCCTGACACGCAGTCTGACATCCAACACATCTTCACTGACTATAGGCATGGAGCAGAGCAGGCTACTGACAGACTATGCTAGGGCAGATGGGAAACACCATGGCGGCTGACTGGAGAACCTTAGTTTCTCGGGCATATGTAGAAAGGCTACTTCTGCCTAGTGTGGCTCCATGTCATGACTAGCAGATCCTGGGTGGATGCTGAGCAGGATATGGGCAGGTGCCTCACCTCCACAGGGTATGGTCCTTCCAAGGCAGTAGCCAACAGGCTAGGGGACAGCCTAGGTAGCACAGGTTCCCCGGAGATGGCAGTGGTCATGGTAGCAGCAACAGTAGTAGTAGGGGTTGGGGAGGAATGTGGTGGGGGGCTAGGTGGGTAAGTCCCTCCAGTCTCCCTCTCCAGGAGCAGGGAAATGGTAGGGGAAGCAGCAGTCAGCAGGGAGACAGCATGGTCGTGCCTTGCCTCAGTCATGTCCACTCCATTGATCTATAGGGACACACTCAGGTCAGAGAGGGTAAGCAGGACAAACAAAAGACACTATCAGGACATACTTAGCCCCACTCACCGAGAGGACTCGGTCACCAACTTGTAGAGTGCCTGCCCGATGGGCAGCTCCTCCCTCTGCAATGCGGGATATGAAGATACCCTGTTGGGAAAGAGAAGCCATTATATTGGAGACCTAACATTTCTCTGCTCATCAGGGACAGTCCCCTCCTTCATCCTAGGCCACCCCATCAATGCCTCACCCCATCGCCAGCCCGGTAAGGTGTGGAGCCTTTTCCACCAGCAATGCTGAAGCCCAGTCCCTTTTCACTGCGCACAAGACAGGCAGCATGGCGCTGGCGGAGGGGTACAGGAGTCTCAGGCTGAAGCAGGGGCAGGCGCAGGCCACCTCCCCGCCGCTCCCGGGGACTATAGTCATCCTCAGGGCGTAGGGGGGTGATGGTGACTGCATTTTCAGGCTCCACCATTCTTTCCCTCCACACTCGCATCTGCACAGCAGCGCCTGCGCCCCGAAGGGCTTCCACAGCCTCATGGTGCTCTGCATCCTGTAAGGCCACACCATTCACCTGTGGGCAAGAGAAGACAAAAGCTGTAGCACAGATCAGCATCCAGGCATAGCCACCCTGACACTCTAACGGTATACTGATGCCTTTTTCTTTTCTTTCTTTTTCTTTGGCGGGGAGGGTGTTGAGACAGGGTCTCTCTGTGTAGCCCTGGCTGTCCTGGAACTCACTCTGTAGACCAGGCTGTCCTTGAACTCAGAGATCTGCCTGCCTCTGTCTTTCAGTGCTGGGATTAAAGGTGTGCGCTACCACCACCCGGTGCTTATGATCTTTCTGTTTGCCTTCATGCCAGGATCCAGGCTAGCCGTGAGACACAGGCAGATGTCTGAGGCCATTCTACACTGGTGTCCTCACAAAGAAACTGTCATTTGGTTAGCAGAGAGCATGCAAGGCAAGGCTATTAGGTTGCCAACTCCACGTGCTTCTAGGCAGCGCTGGGATTGGAGCTGAGCAGGAAAGCATGAGGCAGCAGCATCCCCTCTCCCCAAGCCCTCTTGGTCTAGAATCCCAGAGCCTTTTACCTCACTTGGCCTTGTCCCCACAGGAAGGTCAAGGCTTTCCTGTGAGTTCTCCAATGGCCAAGTGCCCAGGCAGAAACCTCTAGGGCTTCCAGAGAGACCAACTTCCCATCAGGACTGCTGTGGTCTGACCCTACCAGGCTACTTCTTAACTGCCTGGTACCTCTTGTTTAGGCCAAAGGCTGCTTGTTTTTACATCCCATCCCCTTGTAGTACTGGGGATTAAACCAAATTGTCATAAATTGTAGGCTAGTGATCTACCATCAAACTATATCCCAGACCCAGATGGAGAGGGAACTTGGCATGGAGGGTTTCTAAGCCTACTGTTTAAGGTCTCAATAGCTTTACCCAGTAATCTTTGGGCCCTGGACTTCTGGATGGGGAAGACAGAGTCCCCACTTCCTGACAGGAACAGCCAAGTAGCCCAATAATCAGAACTATGTGGACTTTGAAGGGATCAGCCGTCCCTTGCTGCAAGGCAAGGGGGTCACTACTTACCTCAAGAAGTTTGTCACCCACTCGGACTCCAGCACGGGCTGCAGGGCCCTCCTCAGACACTCGAGAGATAAAGATGCCCTAGAGGACAAGTGGGGACTGGTCCACAAGAGCACAGGCAAAGGCAAGCACCTTCTTATGGCTGTGAAAGGGACAAAGATCAGACACAGCCTGGCCTGCCTCTGGACCCCAAATGCATGAAGGGAGAACAGCGGTCCCCAAGGTCAAAGGGGCTGTACTCAGCTACTGGAGGGCTCTAGCACAAGAAGTTAGAACATACAAGCCAGAGCCAGCATGGGAAAATGGGGTCAAAAAGCCTGTCTATGGAGGGAACAACTCAGCGGCCATGTAAGCTGTTCTCAGACTCCTGACATCCTGCAGGACCACCCGCCTGGGTCTGTTCGGTGCCCTGGGGTGACCCATGCAGCACACATCCTCAAGGATGGTGAGCAGGACATCTGGAATGACCACTGACACTCCAGAAAGAAGAGAAAGTCTCTTGAGACAAGAATGGCAGGTGTGGGCAAGAGAGAGCTCATGGAGACGAGGGCCTGGTTACTGACAAGGCAGCTGCTCACCTCATCATCTCCTTTGTAGGGGGTGGAGCCTTTGCCCCCTGCGATACTGATGCCCAGGCCCCCTGTCTGTCGCACGATGGTGAGTGTCAACTGGAAACAGAGTGGACATGGATATCTGAAAAGACCTGGGATACCCAGGTGCTTGCAGCAGCAGAAAGGGCTTGTTGGCTGCAGACAACCCCGCATAGCTCATCCTTGTGTATCTGTGCCCACTTGGGTAGTAGAGAGAAGCAGGGAGGCTCCTGCGATTCCAGCAGGCACAACTTCTGTGAGCTAGCCCATGCAGTACAGAGCTAGCTGTCCTCCAGAAAGAGAAGCTTGGCCTTGCTTCTGTACATAAGGATACCTTAAGGCTCACAGTAGGATATAAGAAATGGCCCAGTATCTCCACTCATCCCCTACAAGGCAGGCTGTCCCAGTGTGGAGACATGCTTGCCCAGCCAGAAGACCAGGAGGCTCTGGGGAAGTAGAACCAGATCCCCCAGCCCTGTGGCAGCTGTCAGGAAGTCTTCTGGGAGAGGGTCTGGGTTTGAGCTATGGAGGTGGGGAGAAGTAAGAGCCCGCAGCCCAGGAAGCAAAAGTCAGCAGGAGCCCCGGGCCCAGAGCAAAGAGCAGCAGCGAGCAGTACAGACCTCTTCCTCCTCAATGCGAGCAGGCTCTATCAGCAGGTTATTGGCCTGGTCAAACGACACCCCCTGTTAGGACAGGAGCAGCGAGGCATGCAAGTTAGCCACCGCTGGGAACTGCCACCACCTTACCCAGCCCTCACCACGAGTAGGCAGGACAGAAGGAAGATCCCGTAAAGCTCCTGTGATCTGAGTCAGCCCCTTCCCCCTGGATCCTCCCGTCTGTAAAATCATGAGCAACTCTGCAGACCACTTATATGGTATGCCTTGGCTGGCTAGGATGAAGGCTCCAGAGGGGCAAGTCTATTCCTGGCTGTCCCTGACTGACCCCCAAATTGCCCTGGATATCATGTATCATCAGCTTATACTCTTAGGATAGGAGCACTGTAGGGACAAAAAGGACTGGACTTTTGGTAGCTAGGGCTTCCTACAGCCTCAAGGAGTCTGCAATAGGTGGGTAGGTCCTTTCTGAGTTATCAAAAATCAAACATGAGGATAAAGAAGAGATGCCACTGCTCTATAGTCCTGTCTGCATTCCAGAAGGACCTGACAAGGCATAAGAGCTTCCACCAGACCCACAGGACTGGCCACAGGCCAGCAGTAAGGCCTCAAGGCTGGTCACTTCCTGAGGCAGGAAGGATCCTGGGAGAGCCAGCAGCTCCTGAGGAGGACCTTGTCCAAGATTCCTGAATACACAAGACACAGAGAGGCCCTTCCTTGGCTTCCAAGCAGCCCTGGCCTCCCACCCCACCAGGCAGGCCCAGGTAGGGAGCTGCCAAGAACTTTAAGTAAGATCAGTGGCAGGGCTCCTGGTGACAACACCACCAATTTTATAACAGTCATTACTCTGCTCCTGACAGCCGAGGTGCCAGTAAACCAGGGACAAACCTCTGTGCCTGTCAGATTAGGGCTGAATGGCCTTCATGCTGTTACCTGCCAGGGTGCAAAGCAGCCTACTAAGCCCGTGGAGCCTGGGTCAGGAGGGGTGAGTGAGACACACCTTGACAGAGGGAGCAGAAGCCACAGCCTCCTCTTTGTCTTCTTCTTCTGTTGTGGCTTCACCTTCTTCTTCGACCCTGTTCTCCTCCTCCTCCTCTTCCTCCTGGGCTCGGGGAGCCCAAGGTGTGTGTGGGCCATTGTGCCAACCTCCAGTGGGGCCCTCCCTGTCTGTTTGCACCCCCTGCAGGAGGGCCACAACAGCTTCGGGCTGTGGGAGCTTGGAGATCTTGAAGTGCTTTTTGTAGTGCGGTGTGTCTTTGCGGATGAGCCTCTGCCGGCCACTGGGCAGTGTCCAGGAGGGCTCAGGCTGCCCCTCTTCACTTTCACCATCTTCCCTGGGCACCAGTGTGTCCTCTGCGAAGTGCACTGTGGGCTAAGTGGTAGAAAGATGATGGTGGCATCCTGGCCCCAGCTCGCTCCTCCCAGGGCCCAGCTATGGCTGACTGGCCGAGTCCTGCAGGTAACAGCCTGAAGCTGACAAGTTCCCTACTGTGCATGTAGAGGTATACAGAAAACAAAGCTCTTAAGAGTAGAGGACACTGCTCTTTCCAGACGCACATGGTAATGTAAGTGGAAACTTAAGAACATGTAAAGATCACGCAGGTGGAAGCACAGCCTGGGGCCAGGAAAGTAGGGACATCATCTAGGGAAAGCATAGAGGTGCTAAATCTGACAGTACTAAGCTTGGCTGAAAAGTGAACTTTACCACCCTGGAACCCTCAGGACCATCTTCCTGTACCACGTTTTGCAAACTCTGCCAGAGGAAGCCCTTCGAGATCCCACTGTTGCTAAGCAGCATATGACATGGTCCCAATTACACATTTGGCTCAGGAAGACATAGTGAATGAGAAGCATCACCCCTAGAAAGTCCTTCTACTGGCCTCAGGCTTCCTTCCTGTCTGCCCTTACCTCATCATAGTCCTCCTCTATATCTTCTTCCTGGCCAAGCATGGTGTCTTGCTGGCCTAGGCCCTGTTCCTCCGTCAGCAGGATCTCGGGCTCGCCATCAGAGACTGTGCTCGCTGATGGGGCAGAAGCTCCACTCAAGCCAGACTCTGCACTCAGCCTCTTCTCCTGCAGAGAACAGGGTCAGGCTGCATCAAAGTTTGTCACCCCAAGGGTACACCGTGTGGCAGACCTCTGCTAGGCTTCCTGCTGCCCTGGTCACATATCCCCAGCAGGCTCACTTCTTGCAATCACACCCTGACTGCTTCCAGAGGCATTCAAAGTCACAGGTCTATGGTTCAGACCTTAACAAAGTCTTTTCCCAGATTCAGAAGAACAAATAAGAAAGATCCCAAGAGGACATCAGTCTAAAGTGAGCCCTACTGCTACCCAAATCAGGAAGTAGCCATGCATGGCCAGTATATAACCTGTCTGCCTAGCCGCTGTACCCAGGTACTGAGAATCATCCCACAGCCCTAACAACAGAAGCTTAATAAGCAAGGGACCTGCCCTGCTCCAGTACCAAACTCCTTCCCAGAAATAGATGGGAGAATGAAGACAATAGGGCTCTCCTTCAGCCTGACCCCTGGCCAACCTCATCCTGTGCTGCCATGCATGCCCAGCACTTGGTCCTGGAAACCACAGCCCTGGCTATGCCTTATTCTGACCCCACAGGTACCCTTTGCCCAGCCCGACCCCCAGCTGCTGCCTGATTATGCAGCCCCAGTCCTATTGGCCAGATTATCTCCAGGCCCCTCCTCCATGGAGCCTCTGCCCTCACAGCTCCACTGCCAGGATGGACAGACATCCAAGGCTCCCAACCCCTTTGTGCCTACCTCCTCTGAAGGGGAAGGTGGGCTGGGGTCAGGCTTGCAGACGAAGGCCTCGTTCCGGCGCTCCTCAATGCCTCTCTTCATCACCTTGAGTTCACTGGGGTGGGGCGTGGCCCTACGCTGTAGGCCCTGTCATGGGGACAGGGATGAGGAGCAGAGGCCGGGAAGGGGTCAGGCAGGGGTGGGATAGAAGTGTACCGCCCAGAGTCCCCACCCCTCCATACCCGCTTCTCAGCCGCTGCTTCCTCGGCGTCCTCATCACCTTCAAGCGTCTCCATGAACTGGATGACACTGACCCGGCTCAGGGGGGCCTCACTACAGCTCTCGGACGGACTGCTCTGCTGGCCGGGGTCTTCTGCGGAAGGCCAGAGTCAGGGAGCCACGCTAGGCTCTCTGTCTCACCACCTACCATCCAGGACCCAGCCATAAGCAACCTACCGAGGCTTGGCAAGGGCTGCTGGGGCAGCAAGTAGCAGGTAAGCACCTTTTCACCAGTCTGGGCATCATCCTCAGTCTGGAAGCGGAGCATGGGTTGTGCCTGGTTCTCAGCCAGCCACAGGGCCTTGAGGTTGAGGTGAGTGAGTGCAAACGGCAGACTCCGCAGCCTGGAGGCCAGGCAGGCATAGTCAGCATACATAGGGGATGCAGCCTGGTCCCCAGGGGCCACGCAGACACTCACCGGTTCCCAGCTACATCAAGCACATGCAGCTCAGCTGTGTGCGCAAGCTCAGGGGGGAGGACAGCCAGGCGGTTGTCTCTCAAAGAGAGCACACTGAGGGCCACACAGCCTCCGATCTCAGGTGGCAGCACCTCAAGATGATTCCGGTCCACATTAAGGTTAGTCAGTTTGGTCAACTTGCCCAGAGAGCGGGGTAAGGCCTGGCCAGGGAAAGGAAGGATCTGAGGCTGACGGAAACCCCCTGGGGTAGGAGGAAAGAGAGAGGCCTTGGAAAGTAAAGGTCTCCCTTAATGTAAACTGCCTAGTTCACCAAGGTTCCCCACAGCCCTCGGGAATTATGGCTGGACAAGGCATCAGTTTGTACACCTGTTTTTCTTTGGTTTAGTTTACCCCCAAGGATACCAAACACCCTTCCAGACCACTTAAGACCCCAAACTGTCTTCTCTAGCCCTGTCCTATAGCCACCTGGCTCAACCTACCAAGGCCCCTCCAATATCCAAGTATCCAAGGTGCCTGGTTTACTCAGAACTGCGCTTTCATTTCCAGGACCCTATCTCCTCTCACTACCGTGACTCTGGATCCTCCACATACAGGAACATTCCACACTCCCACACGCCAGGCTGTCACTGCGCCCGAGGCTCATCACACTGTACACACCTCTGGTTTGGGCGCTACAGCTCTTGTTCTCCCTGGTTACAACAGGGCACACATACTCAACGGCAGTCTTCTTCCTGTCCAATTTACCCTTGCCTTCTTTCCAGTCCTCCCTGGCACCATACCACACGTCTGGAAAAGCACAGCCTGGGTGCTAACTGGCAGAGTCCTGTAGGGTCCCATTGGTTCTAGGCCATCTCATATGCCAGTGAGCTCTTTCTCCTGACCCCAAGGGTGCCCTAGCAAGCACGTCCCTTGGGATCAGCCACCACCAGCACATACCACTGCCATGAGATGCTTGTGTTCCCACTACACATTAGCACTGACTGCACTCAGCACAACCAAAAGGGCTTGGTACGTCAGGTTGTCCTACCGTCAACAGGTTCTCTGTGAGGATCAGCTCAGAGAGGTTCTCACAGTCCCCAATGGCCTCAGTCACCTCGCACAGCCGGTTCTGGTCCACCTTCAGGATGGACAGCTGCTTCAGCTGACCTAGCATCAAGGAGACATGGTGACTAGTCGGATCAGGTCAAGGGCGCTTGAGAATGTGTGGGTCTTCAAAATGGCCACAGCCTAGTCCCATGTTCTAGTGACAACTCATTTCTCTGAGAACTCCAAGATTCCCTATGCTTACTTACCCCCAAGACTCATCCCCATCCACTGACCCTTGTAAAGCCACATGCTAAACTCTTGTCACCATAAGTGACCCTAACTCTTAGGTACTAACTGTATAGTGGGGTATCCAATCCCAGCCTTACCTCAACCTTCCCTCTCCAAACACTTCTAGGGTACAGTCAGGTCCTAACCCAAGATTCTGCTTGGCATCTCATAAGGTCATGGATGAGAGCGTACAATTCCCAGGGCCCCCTGTGCACACTGACCGATGCCCTCCGGCAGCCGCTGAAGTAAGTTCTGGGAAAGCAGCAGATCCGTGAGCAGTGCCAGCCCACCTAACTCCACAGGGAGCTCCTCTAGCCGGTTCTCTGACACGTCCAGGCATACTAGCCGCCGCAGATTCCCTAGCTCCTGAGGACAGGCAAGAGGTCAAAGGGCAGTCAAAGCTAGGAGGAGAAAGCCAGTCCCACCCTCACTTACCGGGGGCAATGCTGACAACTGGTTTCGGTCTAGCCACAACTCCCGCAGGTTAGGCAGAGCCCCCAGAGTGTCAGGCTGCAAGAAGGGACAAAGGTAGGAGAAAGCGCAGTGACATCCTCCAGCAGCCGCTGTCCCACACCCCCAGCTGGCCATCCCCAGGCACCCTCACTGTACCAGCACTTCCAGATCATTGCCACCCAGATCCAGCTGCTCCAGCTTGACCAGGAAAGACAGGGACCTGCAGGAAAAGAAGTCTTGACAACCAAGCCCCAGCACAGCTCTACCACAGCCTAGGTGGAGGTCCCGAACTTACGCAGGGAGAGATTTAAGCAGGTTCTCCCGGAGTTCCAAGGTTACCAAGTTGGCCAGGCTGAAAGAGACCAAGGGCTAAAGCTGAGGAAGGCAGGACCAAGACAAGTACTCCCAACTCTCAGATCCTCTCTCTGAGGGGTACTCACTTGCCCACATCTCCAGGCAGTGCCTGCAGGGAGACATCGTTCAGGGCCAGGTGAGCCAGGCTGCGTAGCTGTGTGAAGCCATCCGGTAGCCTAGGAGAAGAAAAAGCAGATCTTAGATGCCTGCAGAAGGGTTATACAACCTCGCACAGCCCAAAGCCAAGCCCCACTATCTCGTGATACTTACCTGGACAGGGGGTTCCCACTGAAGTCTGCAATCTCCAGAGCCTTACAGAACTTTATGCTCTCAGGTATCTCAGGAATATCTGTGTGTGGAGAGGTGTTTGCCATGAGGATGCTACAGCCTCAGGAGATCCCAGGAGCACCCCCCCCCATTTCACCCTACGTCCACACAGCAAGAGTACCACCCCCGCCTGCCTGCCCACCATTCCGGGACACATCCAGCTCCACTAGCTGCATGAAGTTAGCCACTTCAGGAGGCAGCCGCTGGATCTCGTTGTCACTGAGGCCCAGTTTTCGCAAGTTCAGTAGCCGGAAGAAGGGCTGTGGGTAGCAGAAGACGTGATCAGGTGAATAAGCTCCAAAGCCACAGCTCTAAGGGTGGAGAGGAGACTCTAGACCAGGAAGATCATGCCCCCAGGTTCCGGGACTTCTGTATGTCCCAGGTCACACAAGGTGCTGGAGGCCTAGTCATGACACCTAGTGTACTGAAAACCAGGCAAAGAAACATGCAGAACACACCCCTGCCCACTAGACACCTGGGCTCCCTGGTGTCATCTGCCATATGCGCCACCACTGTTCTGCTTCCCAGACAGCATGCCCCAGCGGAAGCATCACCAGCTCCTGACTGGATAGCTCCTGCCCTCTGCCCTATGGGGGGGTCAGTCTTAGGATTCTACCCACTACCTAAACTGCTTCTTCCACCACAGATAAACTCTTCAGCGACCCCAGCAACAAGCAGCAAGAGCTCAACAAAGACCACCAAGAGAACTGTAGTAAAAACACCTGGGAGAGACATGTACAAAAACTTCAGGATTCACACACAGATACCATAAAGATCCGTGAATAACAGAGCTGTCGCAAATAGACCTAAGCTGGGGCCACACCCCATGCCACCCAGCCCTCAACAATATCAGACCACTTGGTCCCCCATCTCAGAAAAGTAAACCTTTCACAACCTGCTTCCTCTGGTCTTCTTTCTGGAGTGGCCTAAGAACAACAAAACCAACAACAAACTGACAGGAAGGAACACAGGCAGTGAGAGGTGGGCCCACCGCTGAGAGATGACAGAACAGATCCGACACTGCACGTATGTTAGGAGGATTCCACGCAGCTTTGAACCCAAGGGGGATAAAAGGGAGGGGGGAGCAGAACACGGTGCAAGAAAATCAAGCCCCTACCTCTAAAGCAGGCCAGCAAGCTGTTGCTAGCCCAGGTCGAACTCGCACCCTGGTCCCATCCACCTCCTGTGCTCACGGGTTTCTCTGTTGGCTCCCCTTTTAGGCTCAGTATCCACCCGTTTCCCAGACAGGCTGCCACCAAGTGCCAACACAGGCGACTGGGGGAGGGTGGGGCTGGCTGGGGCGGGGCTCTGGCCAGTAGGAACCAGCAGGGCCGGCTGGAGGTTGCGGTACCGACCAAGCCCGGGCAGCACTTGCTGAGATCTCGCTCCAGCCGGCCGCCCTAGAAGTCACACACTGCCCATAAAACTGAGCGCGGGACCGCGGACGGGGCAGCAGGTGCCGCGGCGGCCGCTCACCTTAGGTAGCTCGCGCAGCTGGTTGGCGTCGAGCAACAGCTCCTCGAGGCTGCGGCTGTAGCGGTAGATCTCCTCCGGCACAGACTGCAGAGAGCAGTGCCTCTTATCCACCGACTCCACGTGCCGGTTGCAACGCCAGAGCGGGATGCACTTGAGCATGATGCGGGCGGGCAGTGAGCGCGGGCTCGGGAGACGCTCGGCGGGCTCGGGCCGGGGGGCGGGGCTCGGCCCGCATGAGCGCCGGGCGCAGGCGGAGCGGCACGGCCCGCGCGGGGGTGGGGCGGGCCGCCCGGACCCGGACTGCGGCCGGGGTCGGCACCAAGCTCGGCCCGCGTTCAGTACGAGCTGTAGTCTCGGGCGGCGGTGCCCAGTTGGCGGCGCAGCCTGAGCAGTCAGCGTTTTCTCAGGTGCTGGGGGCGCGGCTCCGCATCCCGCCCGGCCCGCTCACCTAGCAGCTCGTCCGCCCGCAACACCGCAGCCGGAACCGCCGCCGCTGCCCGCGACAACCGCCCAGCCGCGCAGCCCGCCGGGAAGCCTAGGCCCGCCCTCACTGCTCAAAACTGCAATTCCCAATAGACCCCGCGGCATGGCGCCTCCGACGACCCGTAGCGGCCCCGCGCAGAGCATGTCGGAACTTCCGGCTTTGCTCCGGCGTGACACAATAGCTGCAATAACGCAGATCCCGGCCGATAGCCTACTAGGAACTCCCTTGATCCTAGATCCCATGGCTCTCAATTTAAACCTCTCTCAGCACTACTCGGCGAGAACCTTAAGCCAACACTCCCCTTAAGTGGAGCTAAAGCAAGCCCCCGCCCCCCTCCGCCCTTCCGTTCACGCCTGCGCAGTATGTTAACACCCTCCTGGTCACTGATGCCCGGTCAATATAGACAAGACATCCCACACGCAGCGGACTTGGGTCAAGGGACCAACTTCAGACAGGGATTCAGGGCCAGCAGTATCTGCACCTTTATGTACACTACAGCGTGGGCTGGGAAGAGTGCCTGGTCCCAAGGACACCACTGTTAACACTCTACAGAACCCAAAGGAAATAAGGGGCAAGTGCAAGTCCAGGAAAGGAGGCCAAAGTCACGCAGAGAGGTCGCTGTTATCAAAACGCTCCTGGTCATACACTTCAGCCACCACCTTACGGCCAGCAAACCAGCGCCCATTGAGGGCCTGGATGGCCTTGTGAGTCTCTGAGGCCATGGAAAATTCCACAAAAATCTTGACGATGATCTCTGCATCCTCCTCCTCGCCCTGCTTTTCTTGGTAGATAATGACCCGGTTCACAGCACCAAATTTGCCACATTCTTCCGTCACCTCTCCCTCCAGGTCATCGTCAATGTCCTTGGGGTCCACCATGTTGCGCAGAACCATCACTGTAGACTGTGAGAAAGGAAGTGAATGCTGTGGCCTATGGACCACACTCGACCCACTCTCCCCTAGAGAGGGACTGGCACTGCCCCGCCTACCTCCTGTTTTCTGAGCAGCTTCTGCATGACCATGTGGCGAGCGCTGCTACCAGAGATGCTCATGTGCTCCTGCTCACTCAGCATCTCTGGCCGCTCCGACTCAGGAAACAGTTCCTCCTCTTCCTTCTCCTTCTTAGGCTCCAACAGCCCCAGCGTTGGTGGGCTGGCTAGGATGGGGTTCACCACACCCACAGAAGGGATGGTGACTGGAATGGGAGGGCGGGCTGGGGTCACACCTGCAGCAAAACCAACAAAGTTCAAGAGTCACACATATACCCTCCTTGAGGAGTAGAGCACTGGCTGGCTATAGCTATAACCAGTCTGCCCTGGGTTCAAAGGGTTATATTGAAATGAAATAAGTATGAGTTGGGAAGCTGAAGACAGCCACAAGGTGAGGGGTAAGGAATGGTGAAGAAACTCACTCACCTGTAATGACTCCAGGAGCCTGGGCAGCCATGACAGCCTGGGGAAGAGCCCCTAATGGCTGGGCCAGTGTCAGTGCTGGGGACACTAGTCCTGGCGTAGCTAAAGTACCCAGCACTGCTGCTCCAGCCACTGCTTCCTGCAACCAAAAGGCAACCACAGTCACTTTCTGGTCTGGCTACCTCTACCCAAAACCATTTATAGAGCCAGTTCCCAAAAGATCAGTGGGCCTATCCACCCACTGTCAAACCCACACCACTGCACCAGCTCTCACCTGAGCTGTAATCTTGGCTGTGGCTGCAGCTGCGGCCACAGCAGCAGCAGGCGGGAGACCTCCAGGCGTGGCAGGTGTTAGCAGGGGCATGGGGGGTGTGACGGCCTTGCCCACCCTCAAGTACTGGCCACCCAGATCAAAGAGGTTCATGGAAGACACAGCATCCTGGGACGACTGGGCCTTCTCATATTCTGCAGGGCAGGATGAGCAGTGAGGAAGGCCAGCCCCAGTATCAGGTGGGCTCCCTCTTCTCCTTGTCTCTTCCCAAACTTACCAATAAAACCATAGCCCTTGTGCTTGCCAGTTGTAGGGTCCCGGGCCAGTGTACAAGACTTGATCTTGCCAAAGGCTTCAAATACACTCTTGATGTCATCATCAGAGAGGTCCTGATGTACAGAGGCCACGTAGATGCGATTGAAAGCCCTAGCCTCCTCAGCCAGCTGGTCTATGATGGGTTGAGCCTGTCCTATGTTGCTGGGTCTGCCCACCTATAGAAGAAGTTAAGAACAAAGTCTAGCATCGGCCTAGGCCTGTGATGACTACTTGTACGTATGTTGAGTACACAAGTACGGCATTCTCAGCTCCAGGCCCAAGATCAAACCATGTAGTTACCTTGATGTTCCTGCCCCCAAGCATTACTGAGTTCATCTGCTCCAAGGCCAGCTGTGCAGCTTCTGGGACTTCATACTCCACAAAGGCAAAGCCCTAAACACAGGGAGTTGCCATCAGGCCAAGAAAGCAGATAGGAGGGCAAGCTAGGGCACTGGGGTAACTCCAATCTGCTTACCTTGTGCTTCATCGTAACAGAGTCCCAGGACATATCAATGCTCTTGATGGGGCCAAAGGGAGCAAAGGCCTGGCGAATGGTGTCTTCCCCCAGCTCGTAGTAGATGGAACCCACATAGACCCGGCACATGATGGCCAGTGCCCGCTGCCGCTGAGCTGCCATCTGCAGCAGGACAGAAGGAGAGAGCCACTGGCTGGTCAGGAAGGCAAGAGACTCAGCAGCCCTCTCCCATCCTGGCCCACCCACCCAGCTCTGCTGTGGGAAGGGCTCCCCACGCAGCAGTGAAGTGCAGGCTGGGCTCTTGCAGCCAGGGTTTAGGGGTCAACAGGACCCCACCCCAAGGAAGGCCAGGCCCAACAGCAGGACATGGAAGTACCCAACCCACCCAGGTCCCAGACAGACTGTGGCAGCAGAGCTGACAGGTGGTCAGAAGCCAAGGCTGAAAGCCCTATAATTCAGCCCACTTCTCCAGTCTGGAGGCCAGGTACCTGGGCTAGGTTGGGAGATCCTCCCACTAGTCCAGCCAAGTATTGGGACAGAAGAGGGAAGGAGGAGCTGTCCAAGCCAGAGACACCTACTGGCATGGAGGCCAGAAGACAGGGTGGCAGAAGACAGGGCAGCCATTGCCCAGAAGAGATCCCAGGGAAGGAATTTGGGAGCCCAGACAGGGGCGCTCTGGAGAGAACAAGGAGCAAGCTGCTCATGCAGGGAAACATAGGTGAGGACTCAGTATGCTCTACACTCCCCCATTCCAACACCTCCCACAAAAAAGAGCTGCTTGGAGCACATGACTGTAGCCACAAGAGCTGGCCCAGGTAAGAGCATCACAAGGCAGCAGAGAACCCAATGAAGAAGCCTCAGGGATCCTTGGGGCTGGGAAGCTGGCAGGACTAGCAGTGAGCTGGGCCACTGTAATGAGGGACCTCCCTGTGCCCTGGGAAAGGCTCCCTCCAACACTTTATAGATGTGCCAGGCAAGGGGTTCTAGAGTCACAAGTAGGGCCCCACAGGCCTGGCAGGGCCTTATTCCTTAACACAAACAAGGGCTCCTCTCACCCTAACAAAGGTCCCAGTGGCAAGAGACCAGTTTACTTCTTCAGATATTAACAGGCCTAAGATAGTCCAGTCTCCCTGAGAGAGAGGACTAAAAGGCCCACAAACACAGGACTCACCCAGGTGGGGCCTATCTTTCCTCACATTAGGAGTTCCCTGAATTGGGGGCCAGTCCCTCAAACTGGCTCCTGACAAACCTCAGGCTCTTGCCCAGATGAAGGGCCGCAAGGGTAGAGCCACCCCTTCTCTAAGCCCCACAAAGACATGAAGCTACAACTGTCCTTCAGGCCACAGCTGACAAGAGAGTCTAAGTCTTCCCTTCAAGGTGAGACTGACCAACTACAGGTCTCTCTGACCACATCTCCCAGGACTCCTCAGAGGGTCAACAGCTCCCTATCGACAGGTGCTTCCCAGAGTATGTCTCAAATATGAGGGCAACTCATCCAGGGATGGCCCTCCAAGAGAATATCCCAGAGAATGGGCCATATCTTTCCCACAGGATCTCCCCAGGATAGGGCCTGGCCACTTCAACTTGCCTCTGGGCAAGGAAGAGCCATCTCCTTCCCAGACTCCTCTGCTTACTGCAGCCATGGCCACATGACATCTACCCCTTGCTGAGAGCTAGGCCTGTGACCCAAGTTGTTATATGCCCTTCCCTCTCTTGCTCACTCAGGTCCCCAGCCCCCACCCCATCCATCCATCCTCCCTCCAGAGTATGATGGGGCCACAGTTAGGACCCCTCTCTTATCAGGGGCCTGACCCCAACCCAAGAGCCCGGGCAGCCTGGAGACTGTCGGAGCTGGAGGCCCACAGGTACATCCCCCACATGGGGTTACAAGGCACAGATGAGCCTGGCATTGGCAGCTACCCTCCCTGGCTGGCTGCCGCGGCTGCCCTCCGCAGTTACCTGGCCGGTTAGTTTTAAGGTGGGCCCTCAGAGCAGATGGAGGCCTCCCCAGGGGCGGTCCCGGGGTGAGTGCCCACACCACTGGCCCCACCATGCCTGGCGCTCTGCTGTGCTCGTCCAGAGCTGGCGGGCAGGGCCGGCCAGGGGAGCAAGGTCCCCAGCAGTGGGCTGCACTGCCCCCCTCTAGCCCTGACTAAGGACATGAGCCCCAGAAGAAGTGAGCATTTCTATTGACCGATTGCAAAGGTGAGAGAGGATCTCCAAAGCCCATTGTCACTGCTGCCATCTGAAAGACAGTAAAGACAGAGTTCAGTCTGTTGGAGCCGAGCAGTCTCCCGCTCTCGTCAACACCTCACGCAGACAGCAGCAAGGCGCGGAGTCCCCGCCCTGCCAGGGAGGCCCGCCTGCCTTCCCACACTGCTGGTCACTCTGGCTGGTCACTGGCACCTGCCCAGGGGGGCTTCAGAGCCCCAGGTGCCCTGCCCCACAGCCTTTGCAGCAAGACCGGCGAGGGCAGAAGGAAGGGAGGAGAGGGATGGACAAAGCACAGTGAACAGCCAGTATGAATGTTTGAGGGCTGGACCTGGGGGTGGGGAAGGCTCAAGGCCCAGGAACCTGTCAGCTTCACATAGGCTTCTTCCCACAGATATCACAGCCTCCAGCCTAGAATAGGGCCCAGTGGAGCATACCCCTAGACTGCCCCTTCAGTCAAGGGCCCAGGGATAAAGGCCTGACCACAGGGGCAGGGAGAATCACAACCTACATGCTGCCACCATGGCTGTGCACAGCCTGGGTAACAAGGGTGTGACGGAGACCCAGAGGCACCAGTGGGAAGACCAAGAAGGAGAACTGGGCAGAGCTATAGAGAAGGAGTGGGAAGGGGGTGAAGGGGCCTTATCAAGCAACAGGAGGAAAGGCCAGGCCACTCATGCCTCAGAGAGGACCCTGGTGGTCCAGAGAATGAATCTTGAGAGTCTGAGAGTGATAACACCTTCTGGGGGCAGTCGGCCACAGGCACAGGAGGAGGCAGAAAAGAGGAGGAGATGGTGGAGGTAGTGGGAAGGGGCAGTGGAGGCTTCCTGGCCCAGGCTGGGCAGGAGGGCCTCCAGCAGAGCCAGCCCCAAGATAGTGGCAGTGGCGTGCAGGAGGGTGGCGGGGCTCACCTGCAGGTTGGTGAGCTGCTGCTGCTGGTGCGCGATGGTCTGTTTCACCAGCACACTCTTGATGCTCTGCTCCATTGCATATTTCTTGGCCTGCAAGAGATGGTAGTGAGGAGCACTGGGGAGTCCAGCCTGAAGAGGAATGGCCTGCCTCACCAATCTTGGCTGAGCAATTGTGCCCAGGAGGTTCACTCTCACCTTCTGGAGGGCCTCCTGCTGCTCGGGCGTCAGGGGAGGCAGCCCCAGCTTGGTGCCTGTGCTTTGCCCATTCTCCATCTTGATAGAATCTGCGCCCTGGAGTAGGAAACAAGGGATTTGTTCAGCAGCAAACCCAAAATTTCTCATATCCCAGAAGCCCCACAGGCCCTCTATCCCTAGATTCTTAAACCAAAGTGAGATCTAAGCCCAGTACAAGCTACCTCCTGCCTGGTTAGGATGCAGGTCTTCCCTTCAGACACTGCTAGCCCCATTTAGGCTTCTGTCACAGTCATGACTCATGGGTGGGACACAGTAAATCAGGCAGGTACCCTGTAGGGCCAGCAGCACAATGGACTTCTCATGCAATTAACAGGAGATCAGTGTGCCTACCCCTTGTTGACAGAGACCCCAGAGTCTCTGTTCCAAGTCCTGTAGAAACAGCCAACCTCTGCTATGCTCCAGAGCCAGACAGCAGAACCAGGACCAAAGATTCATTACTTACAGGTTACCTGGCACTCTAACCTCTTGGTTTCCTCAACGGCCCTTGCCAGGTCCTCAGGCCACCCTCCAATAATGCCCATTTCGGGCCTCTCAGAAAGGGTGAGTGTTACTCCTCAGTTCATGAGTCCTACAAGGGGCTTCAGTCCACTTCAGTACATTAACAGTACTGTATGGCATGTGTTCAGCATACCAGAAGTCAGGTACAGAGCAGCACTCTATAGTCAGATGAATGTAGAACATGTGCCACTGGCTAGAGGAGGGCTTGAGACTTGCTGTAGACATGATCGAATGCTACCAGAATTGTTTACATTACTCCTATCAAAGCCATTTTCAAGCTGTTTGCAGGAGAGGGAAAGAGCCATGTAAACAGGGAAAACCCAATGTCAGAGCCAGCAGACCCTGGGAGTAACAAACAGAGCCAGCACACATTTCCAGTTCAAAATACCTCTGGGGACTCTTCTAGGCTTTCAGACACAACCTTTGAGAGCAACAGCAGAGAGGAAGGCCCTCCGTATAGCATAGGAGTAACAGGCAAGGACTAAAGCACAAAGGAGGCAGGCAGGGTCTAGCTGACTCAAACCCCATGAACCTCATCATGGATACCAGAGTACTGAGTTTCTGGTCAAGGGTCAAAAGGCAGGGAGCTTATAAGATCCCCCCCTCCCCAGGGCAGAGTCCCAAGAAGATCCCAAAGTCTCTCAAGAGATGGGACCAAGGGCTGCAGTCTGGCTCATACTAGATGTGTCCTCTGCCCTCTCAGCTGGCCCCAGGTCTATGAGGCTGTGACACTAGAGTAGGCTGTCACCATGGAAATAAATGCCAGTTCTTCTCGGGCCCCCTAGAAACTTTTCAATCTCTTCTTTGTCTTGGTGAACAAAAGGCCCTTCTCCCACCAACCAATGGCATACTGGCCAGCCAGTCAGGACAGAGAGCTTCAGCTCCCACAATGTCCCAAGATCCCAGGCTGCATACCAACATCTCTGTCTGCCCCCCGACACACACACCAGTGCCTGGAAGGTCTAGTCAAAGGCCACCACACTATCTTGTTGAAACCTTGGGGGACTCTGTGAAGGTGGGAATAAAGAATCTATCACCTAGCAACAACAGAGCCCAGCTTCACATCCCAGAAGACTTACTCCCATGGGCCAGTGATGAGAGAACAAAATCCATCCACACCCACCCATAAGCTCAAAGAAGCAGGGGGGAGGGGGTGTCCCCCAAGACACGTGTGCTTTGACTTACATGTTATTTTGTTGTTTTACTTACATGAAAACAAAGAGCTAAATGAAAATCCCTATTTTTGGCTCTAGACACAACACTGCCATTCTGAAACAGAGGGCCCATCCTTCTGCACAATGCTAATGGCTCAAAGCCAGAATCACTGAGGGCTGAGTTGTAGTTATTCCAACCATCCCCATCTCCTCCCCCTGCTGCCTGGCTAGCCAACTGCCAGGCCCTGCCCGGCCTAGGCTAGATGGACTCTTACAGGCAAGAGACAAAACAGAAACAGGCCAAGGAGGGGCAAGGCTAGGCCCCAGTCCTGTGGACACTGTGTGCCCAGAAGGCAGAGGCTGGTCACTGGAGTCCCCCACCACACGTCCAATTTGCCCCAGTCGGGTCTCTCTAGGCCTAAGGATGCATGGGCAGGCAGGCGGCCTGAGGGAAAAGATGTTTAAGATTAATACCTGTGGAGGTTTCCATTTGTCTCCTGCTGCCACCACTGCCGCCGCCGCTGCTGCGGCTGCTGCCGCTGGCTCAGACCCCCCTCCTTGTTGGCCATTGACCTGCTGCAGACAGGAAGGAAATGTAACCAACAGTCAAGCACACCCATCACCCAGACCCTCTCATCTTCCAAAGCTGAAGGCTGCCTTTCCCATCTAGAACAAGGGAGGCTGGGCAAGGGTTTAAGGTTAGCTGAGTTTATTTCCAGCATCAACCCCATCTTGTACTGCCCTTCTACCCTGACAGCACATATGCAGCCACCCAAGGTACTGACAGAAAGCAGAGCAGCAGCTGGAGCAGGCCTAAGTTGACAGTCTCCCTGGAAGGGACAAAAAGAAAAGGAGAGAGCGCAAGCAGTGTTCCAGCCCAAGGCCAAGAAAAGCCACCCTTTTCTGCTGACAGATTGAGCCAGATTAGAAGACAGGGTGACCAGCTGGCTGTATCCTCTCATCCTTCCCCAGGCAGCAGGAGCACTGCTTCTATCAAACTCTATACACACTTGGGCCAGGCCTCTAAGCTCAACCTTTACTCCAGTAATTCCACAAGCTCTGCTCCAATCTAGGCTTCCCTCATTCAGCAGACAAAGTGCAAAACTGCCCTAAGAAGACAGATGAGAATTTAGTTCTCCACACTGGTTAAGACCCACCCCAGGAGACAAAGAGAACACTGGTGTCCAAAGGCAGTGCTCAGGAGGTAGAACTCTTAACATGGCCTAGAAGAGTGGCCCCTGCCACCTGACACCTTGGCAGAGGTGGGCAATATGGTAAGGAGTAGAATGATGTGATGGAAGAGCCCTTAAACCTACCCTAGCTTCTCAGAGATTGCAGTGTGAACAGAAGTCAGAAAGTGCTTTCACTACCATCAGCTCAAGAACATGTTCCTCATATATCAAAAGACAGACAGATGGTTGTGCCCAATCTTGGAGACAAAGTCAGAGGACAAGATGAGCCTAGCAGGTCATCAGACTACTAAAGAAGGGGCAGCCTAGTATACTGCAAAGACTATGGCTGACCCAGCCTGTACCTGGAGCTGCTCCCGGTGTTGCCAATATGAATGTGCACTACTGCCTAGCTAAGCTCCACTGTGACTTAGAAATGGTATTCCAGAGAAAACTAATGGAAGGGCGACTCCTTGGCACAGGCACCTATAGAACAGAAGCTGCTTCTCAACACCTACAGAGAAAGCATGCTTCAGGCACTAGCCACACACTGGTGAGAAGGTTGAATATGGGGCTATGTATAACTTCCTGCCTCTCCAAATTAATAGTCACCCAGAACAAGGATAGTGCTGAAAGTCACAGACAATGCATATGAGCACTCCAGGGAAAGCTTACCTATGGACGCTACAAAAGAAAACCACCCAATTTAGCCCATTACCCGAGGAGAGAGTTCCCCGAGTCTAGAATTCTGTTTTAACCAGTCATCGGGAGCACCTAGAGAAAACGATCATTTGTTAACACAGCTAGTCACTAATATGCATCTCAGCCAATTGTCCCAGGTTCAAGACCTAACAGTCACAAGCTGTCACCTTGGGCAATGAAAAACCAGCAGGCCTTGTAGTCACAATGCTCCCCAACCCAGGCAGTGGTGCATCAAGAGAGGGGGAGTCCCCCTGAAGAACAGTGCTGCTGAGCGTCTCTGGTGCATAAGCCAAGCTCTGCTCTTCACCAGCTCAGAACAAAGAATTACTTCCATTATAAGACACATTAAATAACCTGAGGCAAATCACCTAAAATCTACGCCTCAAGCTCCTCTTGTGCAGGGGGATGGCCTATCTCTCAGGCAGCAGCGAAGATTTTACAGAATCATCTTCCATGAAGTCCCTTAGTGTCTGGGAAGTCATAGGTTCTAGCAGTTATTAGTACCATTGATAGCAGTGCCAGGCCCCTAGAATGGGACTGGCTGCAGGACGCTGTCTTCCATCTGTCCAGGTCCCTTCACAGGGTGCAGTGCTGCTTCCTGGGTAGCCAGGCTTGTACTGAGCACTGTGGATGCAGCAAAACAGGGAAGAGAGAGAGACAACTCTAGGGGCCTCATAGTCAACTGATGGCAAAGACTATTCAAACTGCTTCCATGGTGAGACTTACTGACCATGCCCATCTCGAGCCCATCGGTAGAGCTGCCCCCAGCTAACCCTTCAGTCTGCATGAAAGTTGGCGGTTACTCAGAAACGAGGCATCCACTCTCCTCCAGTGCTGTTCAGAGTATCTCATACCTGTCCCTCTCCTTTTTATCATCGGACAGGACTGTCACCTAGTACTCAACAATCTGGCTGTCTCTCCACAAAGCCCATTTGCTCCTGTAGCTTCAAGCAGCGGAGCATGGTTTTGTTTTGGTTTGTTAAAAAGTTAGCCATGATGTGAGTGGCATACTCTAGCTCTATCCCTCACAAACTGGGGCAGGTGTCCCTTCCCAAGTATGAGGGTGCAGCTCCCAGCTAGCAGCCCGGGTATAACTTGACCCGACGAATCCTGCTTAAGTCTTCCCAGACCTTGTTCCATCATTCTTGGTGAGGGTGACAGTTAATAAAAAGCTGGTTGCAGTGGGGTTAGGTCCAAGAGATAAATGGTTCCTAAGGTTGAAGTAGGAAGACCGGTGGCTGACACTCCCGGAATATTCCTGACTGACCAGGGAGCGAGCTGAGCGGAGCAGGCGGAGGCTCGCCAGCACAAGACATGGGGTAAGCAGTCTTAGGACGCCCACAAGACCTGCGACCAGGGCAGGCACTGACTCTCGGGTTCTACAACAGAGCCAGGGGAAGAATAATTGCTCGAAAGATGTGGGAGGATTGTGGGGGTAACAAAATGGGAAACCCGCTTCTCTGTGCACCACGGCACAGAGCAAATGTCATGGGTCCGCCCCTTCCGCGTCCCCAACACAGGCGCAGTCACGGAGACCCAGAGCAGGCGCCACGGCTCCCTGACGCTGCCGGCCGCCTAGACAGCTGTCGTCCAACTTCAGAAGAGCGAAGACCGCTCTGCGGGGGACCCAGCCCAGCCGCCTGCGGTCGGCCCACCCCGCCCAGCCGCCGGAAACTGGAATCCTCGAGCCGGAAGCTACAGCTACAGCCGCGGCAGCGGCCGCGCGCGCCCGCTCCGCCCCCGCCCCGCGTGCCGGGGACCACAAGAGGGTCCGTGTAAGGCCGGGTCAAGCCGCTACGCACCCAGGGGCTTTCCGCGTCCTGGCCCGGCCTATGGCTCATTCCCACCAGCTGACTGCCGCCCTTGGCCGCGAGGGACTCACTTACAAGAGCTATAGTCGCCGTCGCCATCTTGCGTCCGTCGCGGCCGCCGCGCGCGCCACAAGCCCCAGCTCCCTCCGCAGTCTCGCGCGATCTGGGCACCGGACGCGGAATTCTCGCGATAGACCTTTCCCTAGCTACGTGGACGGAGACCGGAACGCATTTCCGGGGCGGAGCAGGCAGCTAACGCACCGGACTAAAACTGAACGGAGCGGGGCGGGCCGGGGCGGGGCCGGGGCGGGCGGGAGTGTGGGAGTGGCGACTTGGAGAGGCCTGTAGCATTCTTGAATCAGTTCCGTCTGCCTATTTTACCAGCACCGTTATTTTAGTTGAATCCACTCGCGGAAAGCAGCGAAAAAGTGCGGCTGATCCCTTCTCGACTCCGTTCGTTGACATCTGAGACAAGAGACAAAAGAACTGATGCATCTTTGTGTTGTCCGTCTCTGAAGTCAGGAGTCTGCATTTATTTGGAAACACAATCTCTTTCCTTGAGAACGAGTAGCCTTTTAAAACGGATGACATGCCGGTGGACCCAAGAGATGGTTCCCCAGCCAGTTGTGTATACAGTCCTGTGGGCATAATGTGCACGCTGGTCCCCAAGTCCTAAGTTGTATATGTTTAAACCTATATGTTCATCTGTGCTGTGTGCGGAGGAGCTGCTCTGACGTTTGTCTTGAGTTTCACCGAGTCCCAAGGCTGCCTGCAAAACACCGCCAAATAAGCTCAGGCACCTTCAGCTGCCCCCGATAGCCATTCTGCTTTCTGCTTCGGTAAATTTTAGAATTTAATATAGAGATCTCTAGCAAAACAAGGCAGAATGTTTTCCTACTCTTACGGAGTCCCTTTAATAGCACAGGAGCTATTTTGAAAACAAAGCCTAAGAGGGCAGAGAAGTGGACTGCTGGGGAGTTAGGGAAGGGTGGGCGCTGGCTTTGCAGACTGGTTTCTGACGGTTGTGTCTGGAATTTCCGGAAAAGCACAGATAGGAAAAAACAAAACAAAAACGTAGTTGCCTCAAGACTTCTTCTGTCCCTACCACATGGTGCCAGAAGGTCTGGTTCTGCCAACAGTGGCTGCAAATTAGCTTCACTCTGGAAAAGAAGCACTGAGACCCAGCTTAGCATTTCATTTTTTTATTTTTATTTATTATTTTATTTTGGTTTCTTCAAGACAGGGTTTCACTCTAGTTTTAGAGCCTGTCCTGGAACTAGCTCTTGTAGATCAGGCTGGCCTCAAACTCAAAAAGATCCACCTGCTTCTGCCTCCCGAGTGCTGGGATTAAAGGCGTACACCACCACCACCACCTGGTTTAGCATCTCATTCTTAAGCACAACCAGCCAACCAGAATCACCAAGCAAGGAAGGGTGAGGAAATAAGACACAGAAGTAACCAAGGGAATAAAGGAAGCAAAAGAATAAGAACAGTAACTGAAATCAGTTGGTAGTGGCACACGCCTTTAATCCTAGCACTCGGGAGGGAGGCAGGGGTAGGCCATTCTCTGTGAGTTCGAGGCCAGCCTGGTCTACAAGAACTAGTTCCAGGACAGCTAGAACTGTTACAGAGAAACCTCGTCTTGAAAAACAAAACAACAAAACTGAGAAAGCAGTGTAATCAAAGATACCCAAAAGATGTTGCATCCAAAAAAACAAGAATATAAAGACCACCAACTGAGCCAGGCGATGGTGTCACATGCCTTTAGTCCTACTCTGCTGAGTGAATTCCAGGACAGGCTCCAAAGCTATACAGAGAAACCCTGTCTCAAAAAAGAGACCCCCGACTGAGATTTCTTCCAAAGAGAAAAATGAAAATGACCCAATGGTGATGGCGACACACACATTAATCCCAGTACTCAGGAGGCAGAGACAGGCAGGTCTCTAAATTCAAGGCCACGCTTGTCTACAGAGTGAGTTTCTGGGCAGCCAAGAAACCCTGTCTTGAAAAACTAAAAGCAAATATGAAAACAAGCAAGTTAATAGATTGAAAAATAAAGTTGAGCTGAATGTGGTGGCACATACCTTTGATTCCAGCGCTTAGACTCAGGGCAGGGCAAGGCAGATCTCTGGAAAGTGGAAGCCATCCTAGTCTTACTTTCCAAGTTGTTTAGCTCTGATAGCCAGGTAGTAAATAGACCCTATCTCAGCCGGGTGAGGGCAGTGGTGGCACACCTCTTTAATCCCAGCATTTAGGAGGCAGAGGCAGGTGGAACTCTGTGAGTTTGAGGCCAGCCTGGTCTACAGAGCAAGTTCCAGGACAGGCTCTAAAGCTACAGAGAAACCCTGTCTCAAAAAACCAAAAAGAAAAACCAACAAAAATAAAGTTGAAAGGCCCCCCCCCAAAAAAACTGTAATCACATTGGTCAATATTCTTCAAGGTTTAGAACAAGATGGGCCTACCAGAACCTCTAAAAATGGTGCAATCCCCAGCCCAGGGTGTTGAGTAGGCTGAGTCTTACCACCAGGGAACCACCTGGTTTCCCCACCAGGGGGAACCTCAGGCACCACCCTCTTGTGGTAGCTTCCATTGATACTAACGTATAACACTTTTCAGAAAGGTCTTTCGCAAGCTGCTAAAACCTCTAAATTCACTGAGATGTTGAATTTGTCGTCTTTAGAAGAACTAGCGACATGGGGACCTTGGGGGAGGATTAAAGGGGGGAGGGAAGAGGCAGGGAGGGGAGCAGAGAAAAATGTAGAGCTCAATAAATATCAATAAAAGCTATAAAAATAAAATACAAATAATATACTAATATATATAAAACTAGCCAGAAGAGACTGCATGATGACAGCATTTGACGGCTTCAGCTATCTTGTGAGTCAGCAAAGAGTTAATGATTTAGCAAAAACAGCTTCTGAATGCCTGCTCCACGCATGGCCCAGAACCCCACACTGATTTTCCTGTCCTTGCTTTACTTTCACTCCACAGAACCTGTATTCACTTCTAATGGAGTGGTCCACCCTGTAAACACCATCGCTTCAGAGGTAGCTGAACTAGGTTTTCTGTTTCTTTTTCCCAGACTGGGTTTCTCTGTGTGTCCCGGGCTGTCATGGAACTAGACCATACACCAGGCTGACCTCCAACTCAGAGATTTTCCTGCCTCTGCTTCCCAAGTACTGGGATTAAGGTGTGTACAACCACCGTCCAGCTTGGACCAGTTTCTTAGAGTTACCAATGGGCAATGTCCCTCTCCTGAGTCCTACACATGTAAAATACCTGAACCTCACAATTTCACAGAATTGCTTTTGAAAATAAATCTTGTCTCTCTGCTCTACCAGAGGCCACCCTGGCAGGCGGAAGTCCAGATCAGTGCCTATTCCAGCTGTCATCAGAGAGGCCTTCCTTAGCAGCTGATGGGAGGAGATGCAGAAGCTCAAAGACAAACACTCAGCAGAGAGATTGCCCAGACTGGAGATCTCCATCAGGTTCCTCCCCTTGGAACCTGGGAAACTCCTGAGGAAGAGGGAGAAGAAGGCACCAGAGGAGGTGGAGGACACCGGGAGAACATGGCCCACAGAATCAACTAAGCAGGACTCCTAAGGGCTGAAGGACACTGAAGCGTCCATCATGAGACCTGCATGGGTCTGCACTAGGTCCTCTGCATATATGTTATGGTTATTAGCTTGGTGTTTTGTGGGACTCATATAACAGTGAGAATAGGGGTGTCTCTGATGCTTTTGCCTGTTCTTGGGACCTTTTTTCTCTTACTGGGTTGCCTCGCCTAGCCCTTTTAGGAGAGTTTGTACCTAGTCTTATTTTATCTTGTTATGCAGTGTTCCAGAGATATCTCCAGAGGCCTGCTCTTTTCTGAAGGGAAACCGAGGAGCGGTGGATCTGGAGGGCTGGGAAGGTTACAAGGAGGGAAGAGGAAACTGCAGTTGGGATATAATGAAAAGAAAGAAGTCTTCACTTCTGCCCTTAAGCCCTTTCATAATCAGCTCATGCATCCGTGTGTATATACATAAACACATGATAAATAAATGTAAAACAATAGGGAATACAAATATACACCTCAATAATTTATCTAGGAAATAGAGAAATCAATAAATAGTTCGCTAAAATGTCATTTTTCTTTCTTTTTTTGTTTACAGTGGTGAATTCCTGATAATTTCCAAAACACCAGGCAAAGAAAGGGCAGGAGAGACAGAGGAGCTCTTACAGAAAAGGTCAGAATTCAGAAGCATCGCAATTCCTGGAACTAGAAGAATGTAACATGACACCCTTGAATCTTGAGGAGAAAGGGTTTTCAACTAAGCAAACTTCTTGTACCCTGGTACATTTTCAATCCTGTATAAGATTAGAATAAGGACAAACAGGCAAAGATTCCATAATTTCCCATATATTTTTCTCAGGCAATTTGAAGGCTGTTTCTTTTCAGGTTCCATAGGTCAAGGAAGAAGAACGCATGGGCCCAGAGAGAACAGTATGCCATAGAATCAAGAACAGAACAGCGGAGAGCCGGTAAAAGGAGAAATAGTGGTCAGTTGTACTTGGTCCTAAATATTGAGAGGACCCCAGTGATGAATTAATGGCAAACACATGGAGAAGGCTAAGGCTAAGGGGAAGAGCTGGTTAGAGGTTCAGCAGGCGAGGGGGCTTGGCACCAAGCCTGATAATGTGGGTTCAATTGAACCCACATGGTGGAAAGAAAACAAACTCCCACAGATTGCCCTTTGGCCTTCTTCTGTGCTATGGTATACACACACACACACACACACACACACACACACACACACAGAGAGAGAGAGAGAGAGAGAGAGAGAGAGAGAGAGCGAGAGAGAGAAATGAATGCTTCTAAAAAAGAAAGCAAAAAAAAGAAAATTATTAACTTCAGAGAAAACAAAAAGTTGTGCAAGAAAGAAACTATAACTTGGGACACCTTGTTCCTTGCTGAGACCGGCACTAATTAGACTGAAACTCAGACAGCTCTGATGCCCATCAGACTCATAAGATGCTGGCTCAGGGGGTGGGCAGGTGACTAGCCTGACAAGTTGCCATGTGGGAACACCTAAGTATAAAGGGCAATAAACAGGACCCAAAGCATGCTAGTGGCATAGAATGGTGGCACACACTTAATCCCAGCACTGGAGAGTCTGAGACAGGTAGATCTCTGAGTTTGAGGCAGGCTTGGTCTATGGAATGAGCTCCAGGCTAAGGCTAAGAGACTGAAATTTGTGGAAAACCAGGGTAGAAGATTGTACTTGTCTTTTACTATTGACCCTGTGCCCCCAACAATTCTACAATATGCAGTAAGGCACGGTGGCTCACACTAATAAACACTGCACAGGCCAGGTTTGGATACTGAGTTCCAGGCAAGTTGGATAAGATAGATAAAATTGTATCTTATCTCTAGAGATAAGCTGGACAGAGACAAGATACAATACAGCACCTTTGAGTTCAAGTTAATCACTTGTACAATCTGTTACGGATTTTCCAAATAAACTATGTGAGACCATGCATAATCAGTGTTCATTCAATTTATTAGCTGTTCCATGACAAATCTGCTTTATTTTAGGTTTTGGTTTTGGTTAAGATGGTATGGTAGGCAACACAGCAACACCCCCACCCTGCGTGTGCCCACGTCCATTCTCTTAAGCACCAAACCCCAGGATGATTAGTCTCTGTAGCAAAAGGTGCTCTGTAAGTGTGATTCAGCTACAGGCCCTGAGGGGGTATCATCCTAGATTATCTAGGTGGGTCCAACCTACTCACAAAAGGCCCCAACCTTCCAGGCAGTGGAAAACCAGACAGCTAGTCCAGGACACACATTCAACCTGACGCTGCTGGTCTTGAAGGTGGAAGGAGAATTAAGAAAAGTTGGTGGCTTCTAGAAGCTGAGAAGGGTTCTTAGTTGGCAGCTGTAAAAAAGTAGGAATTTCTGCCTTACCACAGCAAGGAAGTGAATTCTACCAATAGCTTGAAGGAGCAGGAGGTGAGCCCCATCCCCACTCTACCCCCCTTTCCAGAAAGGAGTTCAGTCACAGATGACTGGGTTTTAATCTAGTGGGGGCCTGTATCAAACTTCTGATGTACAGAACTGTATTAGTGTTGTCTCAAGCCACTATGTTTGTGATAAATGTGACAGCAGCAATGTGGAACTATTAATAATACAGTAGTGATCTTTCCTGGTTTCATATATGAAGAACTGTTTAAGAAGGGACTTGAATGCATTAAATTTATACATACATTTAAAAAACATTTAAGACTTTAAATTTGAAGCTGGAAGACAGGCAGTTCAAGAATGAAGAACAGAACGATCGTGCTGATCCTGCTGGGGGACTCTGGGGAGGACACAGGTCCTGGTCTCAAGTGTGTGGAAGATCAGTGAGGGGGACTCTGGACAGGTATGCATGGGATCGGGATTGCTCTGGGTGGGACCAGGGATCCAACTCCAAGCTCTCTAGCCTCTGAGTCTCCAGCCAAGTCTGGTCTGCCTGATGCCCAGTATTGCATTTGACACCCGAAGGGGCTCTATTACTTTTGAGTTCAGACTCCTTCCCTAGGTTTTTATGTCACTTGAAGGCATGGCTGTTGTCCAATACCAGATGGGGAAGTTCCCCTAAATGACCTGTATCCTCTACTCCCATTCAGGCTTGGGACTCCATCACCACCCCGGGACCCACACTGCTGCGGAAAGCTGGGGGAGGGGGTGTCTTCACTAGCAGGGCCTGTGTTCATTGGCTCCAGGAAACACAGGCAGAAGGCAGCTCTGAGCAGTATGGCGCTCTTTGCCAAGTGGACAACCCTGAGCCCTGGTATCCCTGCTGGGCTGCCAGGACTGGGAAGGTCAAGCCTGTGTCCCACGGTACTTGAGAAAGGTGGTCTCCAGGAAGGCTGCTAGCTTTGTCCGGTCGTCCTGCAGTGGATGGGTAGGGGGACACGGGAGTCGTGGGCAGCTCGAGTCACCCTGCACCTTTCCAAACCTGCCGTGCGCCCCGCCTACCTCGTGCAGGAAGCCGTAATGCACTAGTTCAGCAGCAAGGTCCTGGGCACTGTCGGCTGAAGAAAGGACAAGTGAGGGGTGGCACCAGCCGGCGCCCGCCAGCCCCAGCCCCAGGCCGCCACCTGGTCCCCTGTCAGCCTACTTGGGAGCAGGTCATAGGTCAGCTGCCGATGTAGGCGGTCCTCCAGCACCAAAAGCAGAGTGAGCTGTGGATGCGGAGGCAATGGCATGGTCAGCATGGCCCCGGCACACCAGCACTGATTGCTCCCCAGCCCCCTGTAGCCCTGCCCAGGGCCCCTTGCTCACGTGCCACCGAGCCTTGTCCTCGCTTCTCTCCAGATTGCACTGCATCTGGACCACCTGAGGGCAGGGACGTTACATTAGCCACAGAGGACCGCTTAGCAAAGGAGCCCAGAAAGATCAGCAGAGATTCAAAAACGCTAAACATCTCCAAGGGAGGCCCAGAAAGCTCATCCTGCTGCACCAGCACTGAGGTGTCAGCGAAGGCTTCCAAGACAAGGTCTTGGGTTTGAGTACTGAGTGGTGAACAGAATGCCTTGAAAAGAGTGGGGGAAGGGGGATGCTGTGTCCCAGGATGTGACTGCACAGAAAAGCAAGATGCCAGCAGGCCAGGAGGCTGGGGCTCACACTGCCTTCGAGTCGCTCTATGGGCAGCCAGGATCCAGGACACTTTGACTACTAGCATTTGAATTTAGGGTGCACTGTGGAAGGAAGGGAGCTAGGAGGGTAATGGCTCTGGATCCTGTTGAGGAATGAACATGGCCAAAGCCTTCAAAATGGGATGTCCAACAGGACGGGGAAAGGGCTACAAAAGCAAGAAGCCTTGGGGAAATGGGTGTCTCAGCTTGATTACATGTCCATAAAGGGCTCAGCTTGGGTTTGGTCTCTGGCAGTCTGGAGGAGAACTGGGATGGGGAGACAGAGCTCCCCCTCCCCCCGAGAAAGGCACCCACTATCTGGCTGTGGACAGTTCTGAAAGACAGCACGGTTCAACAGGAGTCGGGACTCACCTTCCTGGTCTCTGAGTCAAAGGGTTCTGGCGTTGGGGTTTTGACCTTCTGTGCCTCCTCTGGAGGTGGAGCTAACACACGGGGAAGTCCCAGGGGCCGGGCAGCCGCAAAATTCATCAGTGGGTAGATTCCATTCCTGGAGATATACCAGGGGGTATATAGCTGGGGGCTCTGGCCTGACAGTGATTTTCCTGTCTCATGCCAGCTCTCACCTGACATCCTCTAGGAATTTGTCCAGCTCCAAGAAGGAGACCTCTGAGTACCTAGAATGGAGTGGGTGGTACATGAGCAGTGTCAGGCTAAAGGCTAGCCAGGCAGCTAGTAGGGAAAGCCTTATGTGGTCACTGCTCACCGCCACTGCATTGGGGGTCCATGGGGCTGGGGCATCTCAGCCAGGACGGCATGTAGGTCCATTGCCTTGGTCTTTTCCTCTACCACATTTTCCGGCATGAGGTCTGCAAATCACAAAAACCACTCAGGGAGATGGACCCAAGCCAAGGGTCCTGCAAAGACCCTGCCACATTCTGACCCCAGCCTCCTGGCCCACCCCAGCCCTTCTGCCTCTCACACTGGTGCTGGATGAAGCAGTGGGCTGCCAGCAGCTTCAGCGAATGCACCTCGAAGAGCACTCGGTGGAAGAGGAGGTTGTGGGCAGAGGGTCGGCGGGCAGGGTCCCGGGCCAGGCAGGAGAGGATGAATTCCTAGGTGGTGGAGAGGAAAGGCGGGAGGTGGGTGGAAGATCCTTGCTCTAGAGGAGGTCCCTGAAGACCCTAGACCCCACGGGTCCAATCACCACATCCTCCCTCCTCAGTGGTGCTACAAAGTCTTCCTTTATGGATGCACAGAAGAGGAAGGCATCCCATTAGCAGCTCAGGATCTGATGCTGTAAACTTGGGCCCTGAACACCCACGCTCTACTTCCAGTCACCCTTGTGAAATCTGTGAGTCCCAGAAGTCTTTCTTCCAGGCAGGCCTTAGTGCAGCGGCTGGTATACTTTCAAACGCACTGATTAGGCTAGACTTCTAGCTGTCTAGAACACTTCAAGGGCAAGCTGAGCCACCTGCAGCCCGTCCCAGAAGAGCAAGGTAAGCTCCTCACCCGCATGTTGGGGTCACTCAGTGAGTGCCTGGCTCGAGCAATAGCCTCCTCGGTGACCCGGGTGTCCCCATTGGCTTGGATCTCCAGTACAGCCATCTGGGTAGAGGAACAGATCGAACATGGTGAGATGGGTTGGAGCCCAGAGGAGAAGAGGCTATGTCGAGAGTGGCCAGTACCTCCAGTGCACACATCCCAAAGGAGAAGATGTCCACTGCAGTCCCATCATTGACCTCTGAAATGGGAAGAACAAGGCAGGGTTGGTCAGTCTGATTTGCCAGCAGGTCAGGTGCCCTAGAGCCCCTTAAGGACTCACCGCCATACTCTGGTGGGAAAAAGTGCAGGTTTCGAAGTTCCTCCCGCTCAGCGCGGATGGGGCTCCGGAGATCATCAGGAAGTGCTAAGGAAGAGCGCGGGGCTGAGCAGACCAGTTTCTCCAAGGTTCCCACACCCCAGAGGCCCCACGCACCATTGGAGAAGATGCGATACCACACTGCAATGGCCAACACAGAGAGAAAGAGCAGGCGTCAGAAGGCTGGCACACTGGGCAATCTCTGCCCTGGGCTCCCGCAGGTTCCCCAACCCTGCCCCCTGTCCCGCCCCGCCTCGCCAGCACCAGAGCCGATCTTGATGAGGCCATTGTGCTGAATGAAGATGGTGTCGCTGGTCAGGTTCCCGTGGATGATGGGGGGACTGCAGGCGTGCAAAAAACTGCAAGCATAGAGGAAGGGAGGCAGGAAGAACCGGGTCAGAGCGCACCGGAAAGGTGCAGAGCAGGGGGCAAGCGCGTGGGCAAGTCCGGGTTCTCACCTGAGTGCCGACAGGATCTGCGTACACCAGCGCTTCCATGCCTGGCAGCGGACGCACGACTCCGTCGGGTGGGCACCAAAAGGCTGCTGAGCCTGTGGAGCCCGCCCGCTACCCCGCTCCTGTCCCGAGGCCACTGTGAACCCCCCCCCCACCCCACTACTGTCCCTAGGTTCTTTTGGACTCCCTTCAGTCCCTAGCCCACTCCCCATACCCGGGCGTTCATGGCCTTGTGATTCTTCTTGGTCTTTTTGAGGAACTGCTTGAGGCTGCCAGACGACACGTATTCTGTGATGAAGATGACCTGCGGGCAGGCGGGCTCCGCCGTTGCGGGTGGGTCCCCATGCTGCCCCACCCAGCCTGTGGCTTCACTCCGCCCCACACCCGCCCCTAGCTCACCCTCGCGCGGGCCTCAGAGGCGTCCAGCCAATACTTGTGCAGCTTGACGATGTTGGGGTGGTCCACCAGCGCCAGCTGCTCAAACATGGTCTGGATCTTCTCCTAGGGAAGGAGGATGGTCGTGGGGGCAATCACGATATGGAGCAAAGGGGGTATGGACAGGCCTTACCTCATGGGCCGAAAAGGCCTTCCTATCCCCGAAGTGGAGTTCGTTCCACACCACTTCTACCCCCTCTTCGGTGTCCATGGCCAGAAAGGTGCTCTGAATCCCTGGCATGTTCCCTTGGTTCACCTAGGTGGGAAGGATGTGTGTCCCAGTACGAATAGACTCAGGGTGTGGACGTGGTCCCTGCCACCTTTCCCCCACCAGGAATGTACTGCCAGCCCTGCCCAGCTCAGAGGGAGAGCTGGGGGTGGTGAGGCTGGGGATCTACCCTCTAAGGGGATAGGGGTGGTGTCCACGGGTGGACCAGGATGTGAAGGTTGGGGACGATCCCCGAAAGGGTAGCGGGGGATCCAAGAGGCACGTGGAGGTGGTCCCAGGATGACAGTGGTGTTCAAGGAATGGGGGTTTCTCACCAGGGCGTGGGGCCAAAGAGCTCCGAGGGCCTCCAGAGGCCAGGGTGTCAGGGGAGACCGTCAGGTTGCCCGGACCCCAAGGGCCCCGTGGCCTCCAGCCTTAGGCTTCGGGACGGCGGCGTCACCCGCACCCGTGCCCACCTGCTCCCGCCGCTTCTGCCAGCGGCCACACGGGCTCTCCTCCAGAATGTCGCTCTCGTCCTCGCTCTCGTCCTCCCGCTCCCGCTCGCGCTCCCGGCCGCGCCTTGGCGCCGGCTCCGGGGCCGCCATGGCTCGGCGGGCCCAGGCCGCCGCCCTCCGCGCAAGCCGTCGCCCCGCTCCCGCCCGCCCTGGCCCAGCGCCCGGCAGCCCAACCTGGAGCCCAGTGGAGCAGCCGCCGCTAGCCCTCTTCGGCTTCGGGAATTGGGAGGTGCGGGCTCGCAGCGGACCCGAGGGAGGAGCGGCCCCGCCCCTCCGGAGCCGCCTCTGCGGGCCCGTGCTAGAGTGTAGCTCGACCAAGGGCGGCAGAGCCCCGCCCCGGACACGCCCCATCTGCCCAGACCACTCCTGCTCCCCCAAAAGCTCCGCCCCGAAGAGACGCGCCCCTCAAAGGCACCGCCTATTCCTGCGGAGGCCTCTCCTAGGCTACCCCAGGCAGCTGTGCTCTCCAAGCGCAACGCGCCTTGGCTGGCCTCCTCCGTAACCACTCTGGCCAACTGTTGGAGCCAGTTCTTGCACTGCATCCCGATCCTGCTCCTATCACACTGTCCTGAACTCGGCCCCGATGTAGAGGGTCCGAGAGTCTGAATGGGGCAGCAGGGGTCAAGGGCATCTGGGGGCAGGCACTTAAGTGGCAGGAGGCCATATGGTTTCAGAAATGGGGCCAGCTCTCCCCTCCAGTAGCCAGGGGAACACAAAGAGAGCACCACTAAAGGTGGCGGATGAACACACCAGCACACTGGAAAACCAACAGGATGCACTTCAAATCCTGACCACCTGTCTCTCCCCGGCCCAGAATTCCTGCTTTCTCTGTCAGTGAATAAGCCCACTTTGCACAATGGCGAGTTCCTCTTCTCTCCCGCGATGTGAGCCTTTCCTTTCCACCATGGGCTCCCTTGAAGCAGTGAAGCCACGAAGAGGGAGCACTTCTCACTTGCCACATCCAGCAGAATTCCCTAGAAACCTTTATCCACCCTCACTGTCCTCACCCTCACAAGCCCCTCCCACCCACCTTCACCGTCCCTTGCCATAGGTGTCAGACCATAGCCTGCCTGCCCTCTGATTTAAACCCCAACTGGATCCTGACCAGCTCTGCTCCCTCTGCGCCTGACTTCTATCATCGCCTGCTCAGAATGTTGCAGCTTGTCCGGGTGGCCTACCAAGCTTAACCTGAGCAGGACTGGCCACAGAAACCAGAGTAGGGCCAATGCTTGGAAGGCAATTCCCAAGTCCCTAGATCTCCCTATTTATATCTTATTAACCAGTGCCATAGCCACACTGGAGAGTCTGAACTAAGAAAGTAAATGATGAGGAGCCCTGTACCACAGTGTTAGAAGAATTTCTTGAGGGTTTAGAGACTGCAGACAGGATCCAATCAAAAACCCACAACATTGAAGGTTCGTCAGTTAAGAGTACTTTTGCTCCTACAGAGGATCCAAGTTCAATTCCCAGCACCCACAAAACTGTCCACAGCTACCTGTTACTCCAGGGGATCTGATGCCCTCTTCTGGTTTCCATGGTACCAAGCACACACAGTGATACACGTACATGTATGCAGTCACTCACAATTACATACATAAAATAAATCTTAAAATTAACATGCCACAGCACCAAGACTAGTGGCATTCATACATTACTGCTAGCAGAAATGCAGGTTGTCTAAGAACCGTTAGGGAGAGAGCATCTGAATACCCTCACAGGCTTCCCCTAGGCTCCTTCCCACATGACCTCTGCCAATGTGTTTTTGGTTGTTTGGTTGGTTGGTTGGTTGGGTTTGTTTTGTTTTTTGGTTAGTTTGACTTTTCGAGACAGGGTTTCCCTGTTAATAGCTCTGATTGTCGTAAAACTCACTCTGTAGACCAGTCTTGCCTTGAACTCATAGAGATCTGCCTGCCTCTGCCTCCCAAGGCCCGGGATTAAAAGTGTGCCCCACCGTGACCAGTTTCACCACTGGTTTTCATACGCAGCCTGTGTGGTGGTCAAACCCGCCCTGGGCTCTGACTGTTTGCAGGACTTGGCAGGCCCATCCCAGCAGGCTCTTTGCTTTGACTGTGTCTTACGCATGCTCTGAGTCTGCCTCCTTCCGGTCTTGACTCTGGGGTCACATCTCAGACAAGACTTTCCTGGGCTCCATTCTTGCACACCCGCTTTCCTCCCTAGCCTCACAACTTTTCCCATGACCTTTGACACTTGACCTGCATGTGTTCTCCTGCTTCATCTGTCCGTGCTGGAACGTGGTAGAGTCTCTGCTCTTGGCACCAAGGACAGTGTTCAGCACACACTAGGCCCTCATGGATGCTACAATGTGAGAATGTATGAAGGGTTAGGTGGGTGGTCTCAAGAGACCCTCAAAGTGGCAACACTTGAGCTGTACCTCAGTGCACATTCTTTCCCCTTTATGCCCTATAACCGGTCCCAGATCAAACAAATGTGTGCAACCAACCTAGTGCCTGGGAAGTGACATTATTTGAGAAAACTCTCTTGGATTTAGGGAGGGCTCTGGAATCCAACATTTGGCATGGAGCCGAAACCTGAGGTATGTTCTTGGTCACCTTCCTCAACCACTGTCCCAGATCCAGCTGCCTTCCAGTCCCTACCTCCACTCCTGTCCTTCTTCACATTCTGCCAAGTCCTTGCTATTTATCAAATGTCCTCTGGGTTTATCCCTTTGCTGTGGATCAATCTTCATACATTGTGAGTATGTATTACTCTCATTGGCTAAGAAAGAGCTCACTGGCCTATAGTTGAACAGAAGAAGGTTAGGCAGGAAAACCAGACTAAGAGGGTGCTGGGATGAAGACCGGCCCAGTCAAAGGAGCCATCAGCCAGATGGAAAACAAGCCAGACACACAAAATGGGATAGAGGTAAAAGCCGCGAGCTTTGGGGTAGCACATAGATTAATAGAAATGGGTTAAGTTCTAAGAACTAATTAGTAACAAGCCTGAGCTATTGGATGAGCATTTGTATTTTGTATTAAGTCTCTGAGTCACTTATTTGGGAAACGGCTGCCGGTTATTTGGGAGTAGGCAGTCAGAATGGAGAAACTCTGCTCACAGCCCTTCTCAGAAATCATCTACCCCTTGATATCTTGCCCAGGGCTCTAGCGCCTAGTGCTTTTTTTCCTGCCTCTTGTGTATTTACCATGACTCCTTGGCTGTCCCTACAGGGTCTCTCTGAGCCTCTCCTGACTGTAGGGTGGGCAGGTGATCTAGTTTCAGAATTCCTGACTGCTCCTTTCCCCTGTCAGGTGTCTCTCAGGGCTTGGACAGGTCTTCCCGGAGACCAAGCCTTGAAGGTAGACAGAGAGGAGGCCTGGAGGCCCCTAGCCTTACCCTGCCACCTGGTTTTGTTCTCTTAGGCAATACCCTCCAGAAGAGCAAACTGGATTTGGAAACTTGCCTCTAAGACCAGGAAAAAGCGGTGGCGAGAGACTGTCCCCTTTGGGATGGGTGGTGAGACTGTGGCTTCCGTTCTTGCCCCAAGGAAGCCGACATTGATTTTCTGAGCACCTCTGGGGAGCTCCATGTGGCAGGAAACTTCCTGATAACGGTCAGTGAGGACAAACCACCTTCCCTGCAACTTCTCAAGTTTGGAAAAGATTCCTAGTGAGTGTTTGAAAGCAACCGGCTAAGGAAAAAAAAAAAAAGATCAGCTGTCTTAAGGGATTTCAGGAGAATAAGCATCTATTAAATCGTTAATTACTACTAAGAAATAGAGGCAGCAGTGTTAAACGGAAGCCATGGATGCTACGGGCCACGTGCTTCTCAAGACTGTCAGTGGTGGAACCCCACCCATACCCATCAACTTGCTTTCAAGAATGACTTGGACACTTACATTTTTATTAAACAAAATGTGCCAAAAAGATCAAACTGCCCTTGATTGATAGAACAGAAGAAGCAAATAAATATGAAGGCAAGTGGTGGGCACACCTCTCAGTGGATGAGCTTCCAACTCTTTGTGGAATGTCGGCAGTCCCAGCATTCCGAGCGGGAGATGCTCAGTGCCATTCAGCTGCATTTAGAGGAGGCAGAGAGAGACTGATGCGAAGATACAAGTTATTTCTCTTCTTGAGATGACTTACTAGATGCCACAGGGAAGTTCTATTTATTTTAACTTGTATAACAAGTGACACAATGTAACATTTTCCTTCTCTTTGAGCGGGAGAGAGTTATATTGTTTATTTGAGCTGTCTTAACAGATTCCACAGACCCGGTGACTTGAACAGCAGAAATTAATTTTCTCATAGCTCAGGGCTAGAAATCCAAGATCACAGTGGGGCAGGGCTTGTCCCTCTGGAAACTCTTCCCTTGATAATGTGGACCAAAGCTCCTCTCCGTGTCCTTGAACAGTTATCTGTCTGTACGCGACTGCGTTTTAACTTTTTTCCTTTTTAAAGAAAGATGTATTTATTTCACTGTGTTGTGAGAGGGTTTTGAATGTATGTCTGCATGTGCTGTGTGCATGAGGTGTTCAAGAAGGTCAGAAGAGGGTGTGGGGTTATGGAGTTGTCTCTACACAGGTTCTAGGAATGAAACTGAGTCCGTTGGAAGAGCAGAAAGTACTTTTAGCTGTTAAGCCTTCTCTCCAGGCCCTGACCCCCTCTTCCTTAAATATATCAGTCACACTGGGTATGATGGTGCACACCTGCAATCGCTACATTGAGGAAGCTGAAGTAGGAGGATTGGGAGCTCGAGACTATCCTGAGACATGTGGCAAGTTCTAGACTACCTTAGTGACTGCATTTCACCTTAATTTCCACTTCAACATCCTGTCTCCAAATAGTCATCTTTCTTTTTGTGAGACAGGGTTTCTCTGTGTAGTCCTGGCTGTCCTGAAACTTGCTCTGTAGACCAGGCTAGCCTTGAACTTAGAGATTAGCCTGTCTCCAAAGTGCTGAGATTAAAGGAGTATGTCACCACCACCCAGCCAAATAGTCACATTTTAAATTACATTTAACCTAATGGTTAGAATGTCTATATTTTAACTTTCTAGAATAATTTTCTTAACTAGTTACTTTTAAATCAGTACGGTTTGTTAGTAGATTATTAGAAAGACCTTTTGTTTTGTTTTAAGCCTAGCCTTTAACTATTAAGCCATTTCTCAAGCCTTAGAAGGATCTTTAAATTTTGAACACAGAAAGATGACATGTTGGCGCATGCCTGCACTCTCAGCAGTTAGAAGGTAGGAGGCAGGAGAACCAGAAGTTCAAGATCATACCCAAATACACAAGAAGTTCGAGGCCAGCCGAAAGTACACGAGGATGGGTCTCTAAAGACAAACAAAAGAATTAAATATAGAGAGCTGGAATGTTAGCTGCAAAGTTAAGAGCACTGACCATTCTTCCAGAGGAACAGGTTTTGATTCCTAGTGCCACATGGGGGCTCACAACCATCTATAATTCCAATCCCACCTAGGGGATTTGATGCCCTCTTTTGACCTCTGTGAGTACCAGGCAAGCATGTGATACACAGGCATACATGCAGGCAGAATACTAATATATATATATTATATATACACACACTTAAAGTAATTTAAAATTGAACATAGAGTTGTTTTTTTCCATTATAACAAGAAATATAAACAGCACTAAATTCCTAAGTTCTTAAAAAAAAAATAAAAGGAAAATGCTCCTGGAAATGAGGTGAGAACTCTTGACCAGGTATGGACTGGATATAAAGAGCACCTTGCCTATGTCAGGGATTACAGTGTAACCATGAGTATTAATACAGCCAGAATTTTGGCAGCAAGAATGTCATTGTATATTAAGGAAAGACTGACACACAACACGCAAATATCTCAGAAGGCCTAGAAGAACATGTAGAATATTTTGAGACTGTGCACAGAATAGGAACAAACCACGGAGAATCAAAAAAAAGGATCCTATGCAAAACCAGCATGTGAGCTGGAGGGGGGGGGCTTCTCTGGATCCACTGTGTGCAGGGCTTCCTTCTATCAGTCCCCACAGTGAAATAGACTGGCAATCAACTGGGCTTGACTCACAAGCCTTGCTGTAGACATCAAGACAGAGGCCAGACCTGGTAATAAGCCTCAAAATAGTTCAAGTAGACCCTGGTAGGTGACCTTCAGAGTCACTAGATGAGGGTGACATTGTATACACTAACACTTTTTATCAAAGGTCTGTATCTGTAAGTGACTCTCTACCTAACTTCTTCTTTTTGCTTTGGAGAGCTCAACTCTCTACCCAACCACTTTTTGTTTCTCAGAGGCTCTCAGCTGTCTGTGGGGTCCTTGTAGATTAGCTGGGGCTTTGGAGAGCAGGACTCACATCTCGCACAAACTAAGCAGGTGCTGTGCCAGTGCGATATATTCCCAACCTCGGGAACTTCTTTTTGTTTTGTTTCTTTTTTATGACCCTAGCTGTCCGGGTAGGTCAGGCTGGCCTTGAACTAACTCACAGAGATCTGCCTGTCTCTGCCTCCCAAGTGCTGGACACTTAAAGGCGTCTGCCAGCACACACCAAGCTTCTTGGAAACTTCCTAAAAGCAGACATTAATGTCTGACCTCATCTGGCAAATTCCATTTCATCACCCTGTCCAATACTTCTCTGCCCGTATCCCAGCCCTGTCCTGTTAGGAATCAGTTGAAGCACATTGAAAGATTTTGTTTTGTTTTGTTTTGTTTTCTGTTTGTTGTTGTTGTTGTTGTTTTGAGACAGGGTTTCTCTGTAGCTTTGGAGCCTATCCTGGAACTCACTCTTGTAGACTAGGCTGGCCTCGAACTCACAGAGATTAGCCTGCCACTACCTCCCAAGTGCTGAGAGTAAAGGTGTGTACCACTACTGCCTGGCTCATTGGAAGATCTTACTATGTGCCTTTCTTCCCATCTCCTCCCTGCGCTCCATGACACCCTCACTGTGCTGTTTTCCCACAAGGCCTTGAAGTTCACCCACATTTGCTGGCAAGTTTTGTGGCATGCTGCTGAAATTTTCCTGTTGCTAAATATGTTTAATTCTACATACTGTCTTCTTTCTTACTTGCTTGCTTTCTTGCTTTCTTGCTTTTGTTTTGTTTTTCCAGACATGGTTTTTCTCTGTAGCCCTAGCTGTCCTGGAACTCACTTGCTTGACCAGGCTGGCCTCAAAGTCAGAGATCCACCTACCTCTGCCTTCCAAGGGATTAAAGGCGTGCACCACCCCCACTTGACTGTTTATTATAGTTTTCAAAGTAAGGGTTTCTCTTAGTAAAACCCCCAGTTCCCTGGTGACCTTCTCAGATTTGTCTCATGAGCGTGGTACCCAGGGCTCGTGCCTGTTGACTGCTCCGTTACTTCTGGGAGCTCTCAGTCCTGCAACCATCATTCTTGGTGTGCCCTGGCCTCTGATTATGTAATGGGCACTGCTTAATTTGTTTGTTTTAGGAGGAGAATCTCAATATATTGTCCAGGCTTCTTGTGAATGGGTGTAGAAGTGATCCTCTCATTTTAGACTCCCAAATGCTGGGACTAGGGAAGACAAGAGAAGAAATGGCACCTCTGTGCCCTGCCAGCACTGCTTTGAAAATTTTCTGCAGAAGCAAACTGTAAATGCCACATGACACCTTTTTTTCCAGAGAAAGTTGTAACATTTTTGTTTTGTTTTATTTTGTTTTGTTTTATTTTGTTTTGTTTTGAGACATGTTTCTCTATAGCTTTGGGACCTGTCTGGACCTTGCTTTGTAGACAAGGCTGGCCTGAACTCACAGAGATCTGCCTGCTCTGCTTCCTGAGTGCTAGGATTAAAGGTATGTGCCACCACCGCTCAACTTGTTTGTAACTTTGAATGTCTGGAGCCACATCAACTAAACTCAAAACCTTATTTTCTAAAGACCACCAGTGGGGGAGTATGTTTAAGTGGGGAGTTGGTTTACCTATTTCTACTTCCTGGGTCCTGAGATTATTAGTGTGAGCTACCACATACAGCCCTTGGGTTTAAAGAGATGGTTGGGGGGTCTCTTCCCCAATTTGATCCCAAGGTAATAGAATACCTAAGAAGTTCCAGCTTCTTCTAGTCCATTACAGTTAAAATCACTGTAAATATGACTTGTGGCAGGTCCCTGGGACATAGGAATTATGTGTCTCCTGAGCCCCAGTGTCTCAGCCCTGGTGTGGGAGGAAGGTCATCCGTGTGTTTTGCTGTGAAGCCGTCGGTTCCCATCTAGGCCCTGCATCAGATGAATCAGCTCCTAACCCAGCCTCTGCCACACAAGAGACCCTGCAGGGGTTTACACAACAGAGAGCATACTCCTCTTTTTCATATCCTCCTTGCCCCAGGTATGCTCTGCTTTGTCTGGGTGGAGCGAGGGAAAGAGGCCAGGCATTGGACTGTCCCAATCTGTCCTTCATGTCACCAGGAAAAAGGAATAAATGAATAAATAGTGTGATGGTATGTTGGCAGCTGGACAAAAAGTCACGTCTGACCTACAGGGAATAAAGCAAGCAGAACCCGCTTAGTACCTGGCATTCAGCCTTCAACCTTCTGTGAAAATCTCTCTCTCTCTTCCGTTCCCCCTCCCTCCTTCTCCCTCTCTCTCTCCTTTCTTCTCCTTCCCTCTCTCTTCCTCTTTCCCTCTCTCTGCGTGTGTGTGTGTGTGCACGTGTGTGTGCGTGTGTGCATGTGTGTGCATGTGCGTGTATGTGTGCGGTGTTTTGTTGTTGTTTTGTACTCAAACTCATGGTCTCCCTGCCTCAACTTCTGGTGCTGAGATGACAGGTATGCCCACTATAAAGTCAGTTTTGAACACAAGCTATTAACTAATTCGTGCCTTTGGTGGGGGTCTTCTATTAAATTAAGAACGGAAGAGCTACAAACATGTTAAAAAGCTGTTCTTTGGGGCTATCATTGCAGACGTTTTGAGATCCCTTCCAGGATACCCTTGACTTGTACACACGACTACTTTGGAGTCAAGTACTGTTATTATGCTCCTTTAACCAAAAAGGGGGGAAAAGGAAACTGGAATGTCGAGAGACCAGGAACTGGCCGAAGAGCAGGTGGATGGATGGTGGTCAGAGGTGGTCCTGGGAGCTGAAGGCAGCAGCGGAAGCGTGAAGCCTGGATTCACTGTTTCTGGAAGCCACGGTCAGTTTGTGAACTCAGGTGTCTAAGACTGGGAGACATTTTGTTAAGGGATCTCAGAATTAGGTTTGCTTTGAAGAGTGGCAAGTGCAGAGACTAACAGGTGCACAGGTGGGCTGCTGCGCCTCTTGAGTTCTGACCCCACTCACCCCTCCTCCTTTTCAGACACACAGCATGCTTCCCGACGACTGTTCCAGAACACCTTGTGCCTACTTGTTAGCACAGTCAGAAGCTACTGGGCACAGACAGCAGAGGTGGGCTACTAGCATGCACTGTCCAAAGCTCGATTGCCTCTTAGGACCATGAATTTGCAAGAACAGGATATAACCAGAGACAGCCTTGCAGCGGCAGACAAGAGCTTTCTGGGTGGGGATGCAGCCTGTAGTTGATGCTCGCAAGTTTGCAGCCAGTCACTGGACCCTGGCAGGTCATTACTTTACAAGTCAGAATAGTAATCACTGAGTTCCCTATGCCTGACCAAGACAGAGGAATGGGCCTCAGCCCAGATCTCCCACAGCTAATCTCTCTGGATAGAACATGGACAGCTACCTCTTTGGCGGGACTGGAATGCTCACAGTGGTGCCTGGATCAGATCAAAGAACAATTGGTACGGTGGTGAGTCTGCTCGGTTACTCTTCTGTTGTTTCTATGGCCTTGATGGGAGGATGGTGGAGTCTCGGCACGGCAGTGGGTACGGCACGCTAAAGTCCTGTGAGAACATACTCGTTCTTCTGGACGCGCTTACCCAGAGGTTCTCAACCTGTGGGTCACAACCCCTTTGGGGTCACACATCACATTTTTACATTACGGTTCATAACAGTAGCAAAATAACAGCGTGGTACCGCAATGAAACTGTTTTATGGTCGGGGCAGCATTAGAAACGTTCAGAACCACTCTATCTAGAGTATAACAGGAATCCCCATTTCCTTCATTTTTCTCCACCCCAAGGTGTTGGCATGGGTGTCCTTATAAGGACCTAGGAGCCTCCAAAACCTTTACCTTTGTGGACAGGGGATTCAGGCGCCAAGTCCTGGTTGGCCATAGCAGTACAGCAAGGCCCCTCTTCCCTCTGGCTGTTTTGCTCTGAGCATGATTATATGGACTTGCCGGGCAGCACAGGGAATTAAAAGGTGAGCATCTAAATGGAGGGTCACAAGAGTACCTCTGGTGACCAGAGTATGTGGGGGGTCCAAGCAACCTAGCTGGAGCTAGAGGAGGGGCCCTCTGCTCTTCACACAGTTCACCCAAGGCTCAGAATCACTTCCAAACTGAGGGGCACCCATCAAGAAAGTGTCCTCACAGTACAGCAAAAGCTTCAAAAGGGAACAGGTACTGAGACCACCAGCTCAGTAGGTGGACATCACCCCTGGACCAAACCTAACAAGAAGGAGGGCCAGCTGCACAAAAGGCCAACACGCTTAGGACGCCTTAACAGGACACAGTAGGTCATGAAAATATACAAGATAAACAACAACAAAAATGGCCCTACATTCTAAGTGCTGGCATGAGTGGGTGGGTCAGGAGAGAGAAGCTAATGGGCAAATGGCGGCAATGATAGTTCAGGAATTAGAATTATCAGGAGAAAGTCCAAAATAGCAGGTTAGGTTTATTGCTCAGTGTCACCAAGGAAAGAAAAGCCAGTCAAGTGCCAGACAAGCTATTATATTTATAGGATGATACAAATTTATATTATTTATAGATCACACTCACACGGACACACACACAAATCTCAAATCTCAGATGTGGAAAAGGACTTCAGAGAGACAAACAAAGCTTCAAAGCCCAGTGAAACAGCATCAAGAGAGCTCAGATCACGGCTTTGGAGCTCTGAAAGGAGGAAGAAAGACAGGCCTACAGAAAAGCACTTCGAAACAATCATGCTGAAAATGTCCTAGATTTGATGAAATCTATAAATTTCTGGTACGAGGGACTTCATCACACTTCGGATCAGATCAGCTCCGAGGACACCATTGCAGGCAGCCTGTGGAGGTCGGTTCTGCGGAACAGGAGGTACTCAAGGTCACTGCAGGCACCCACACTACCGAATGAGTGACTGGACCAGAGTACAGCCCCTGCCCTCACCAGCTGGCTCATGGTGCATTCTGAGTCAGTCCTAGCAAACTCAACCTACAGAGAACAGTCAAATTTCAGGTTGTTTGGTTCCCTTGTTTAATCTCTGCATTAAGGATTAAAGTTTTATGAACAAAGCTTCAAATATCTATGATAAAAATAAGAGCTTGTGTGTGGGTGGTGGTGGTGGAGAGATGGCTCTACAGCAAAGAGGACTGGAGGACCCAGGTTTGATTCCCAGCAACCACACAGTGGTTCACAGCCATCAGCTCCTGTTCTGGGTGATCTGATATCCTCTTCTGATCACCACAGGGACACATGTGGCAAACACACATAAATACAAAGCAAAGCGGCCATATAATAAAAGCAAGTAAAGATATACAATTTAAAGATGATGATAAATAAAATTAATATAAAAGAAAAGCTTTTTCTGATTTACCACATTTTATGTCTATGAGTGTTTTGCCTACATGATTGTATGTGTGCTACCTGTGAGCCTGGTGTCCTTGGAAGCCAGAAGAGAGCATTGAACCCATTTGAACTGGAGCTATGGATGGTTATGAGTCACCATGTGGTGAATCAAACCCAGGTCCTCCGAAAGAACAGCCAAGTTCTCTCAGCCTCTGAACCATCTCTGCAGCCCCAGCTACTTCACCCTTGTCACTTCGTTGGTCTATCCTGCACCACTTTGAGACTCTGCCAGCAGAAAAGCCACAACCGGAGGAAAACCTTGCCTTAGACTCATCCAAATTTGGAGTCAAAATAAACCATTTTCTCCATAAAGCAAAATCAAAGCCTCAAATCATTCCAGATAATGGGAATTCCGGTCATAAATAAAAATATCTGGCAAATTATCTGCCAGGGCAGTTGCTTAGCTAGTCACTACTGGGGCGGGGGTGACCCACAGATGGAGCTGTACACAGGAGATGGTAACAAACTTAGCACACAATGAAGGGAGAGAAATACAGGGGACAGTAGTGCAGCCAATGCTACTGAAACAGACACTTTAGCTCGAGGGAAACGAGTCCCTGCAAAATTCATTTTATTGTCAGAAATTCATTTATTATCAAAAGACATGTATGCACTAAAAACTGAAATACAATGAACTACCGAGATGATTCAGAGGCACATGGAGAGAAGATAAGCAACGTTGTGCTAAATACAGAGACAAACCAGGACACATCACATGCCGAGTGCCCATATTTAAAATGTGAAAGAGTTTTGACAAACATGGTGACTTAAACCTACAATCCCACCTACACTCCCACGGTTTAGGAGATGAAGGAAAGAAGATCACAGGTGGGTTGAGAACAGTGTAGAGGACATGGTGGGTGATCATGGGGCTGCCTAGAATACAGGGAGAGATTGTAGTAAACCACTCCTCCCAAGGCCATGAGCCCACCAAAACAAAAACAGAAAGAGTCAAAAGAAAGAGAAAAAAAATAGTGGAGGAAAACCAGCAGAAACAAGGAGGACATATGAGAACACAAACAAACAAAAAAACAAAAACAGAGGCAAGGATGTTAGAATGATGAGAATAACCTAAAATGAAACCCTGATGAAGAGGAATAAAAAAGTATACAAAGACAATAACAATCAGAACAAAAGACTATGCAAAAAATGCAGTATTTTTGAGAAAAAAAACAAAACAGAAATATTCAACGCTTAGAGAGGGAGAGAAACAATAATCCAGTTTCAGGGTCAGGAATGGCTCTCTGCAAAAGCTGAAGGTACGTGAGGTTCTCGTGTGTGTTGGGGTCAAAGAAGCCCTTGGTATCATCACCTGGATCTGCCAAGATGCTGTTCATCTCCTCGTCAAAGTAGCCACGTTGGTAGGCCACGTCCACGGGCACACGGTGGCTGTGCACAGGGTCAATTACACCACCAGTAGCAATCTGGGCCTCCAGCAGGCGAATGCCATGGTTCTTAACAATGAGGTCCTTCTGCATGGCCTGGAAGAGGGAGATCTGCTCCCCGGTGTAGGGGTCCGTGTAGCCGGTGACAGCACGCTCAGCAGACAGCAGCTTCTCTTGGATCTCGCCCCCCACCACGCCTGCTGCCACGGCCTCCTCCACAGACAGTCTGCGGTTGCCCACCGGGTCGATGATGAAGCCCGTGGCAGCCTGGGCCTCCAGCAGTACCAGGGCTGTGCCGGGCCTCAGCACGCCCTTCCACATGGCCTGATAGATGCTCATCTTCTCCTGACGACCAGGCTCTCCCTTAACGGGCACCAGGACACCCGCAATGCAGCTGGTGCCCTCCAGGTAGCGCTTGACAGAGTCCATCTCCGTCACCTCCTGCAGGGTCTTGGTCCCTTGTGCCAGTTCCCGCAGGGTCTCGGGGTCTATGATCCCAGACGTGTGCAGCTCGGACGCGGATACCTGGCGCCTCAGGCCAGGGAAAGACACCTTGCTGAGCCGTTCTTCTGTCTCCTCGATGACCTGGGTGAGGATGGCGACGAGGTCCTGCAGACCCAGGGTGCCAGCCAGGTGCTGGGCAAGGAGCTCCTCCCGGCGGGTCTCACTTAGGTACGAGGAGAACAGGACCTGCCACACGGAAACCGGCCCACCCCGGAACTGCCCACGGTGGACGCTCATGGTGGCAGCACGCAGAGCCTGCTCCTGGTTCTTCCTGGCAGTGTCGGCCTTGTCCTCAGCCGTCTCCTTGTCTGGGAAGGTCCCTGTCTCCTGTCGGTCAAGAGAGGCCACAGACCGCTTCGCACTGGACTCCGGAGTCTCCTCGGCTTCCTCAATGATGGTGGTCAGCCTTCGGGTCAGCATGGGCAGAGTCAGCGTCCCAGAGCTGAACTGGGCCAGCAGCTCCTTCCGGGTGTCCCTGCTCACGTAGCTGGAGGACAGAACGTCCCAAACCGGCACCTCTGGGCCCCGGAGACGACCCACTTTTACTTCCATGGTGGCCTTACCCAGGGCTCGTTGGGGATCTCCACGCGGGCTCCCATCCTTGGCTCGGGCCAGCAGTGAGAGGAGGGTGGAGCTCACGTCCTGAACGGTCAGCCCGCCAGCTTGGTACCTGCGCAGCAGATCCTGGCGCAGGCTCTCGGGCACCTCGCGGTAGAAGAGAAGCTCCCAGACAGAGATGCTCTGGCCCTGGTAGTCGCCCGTGCCTGGCGTCACTCTGGCCTCACGGAGGGCACGTCTCAGTTCCTCACTCAGGTGGTGCACACTGGAGCCCTTTCCCGCCAGCTGCAGCATGTAGAACCCAGTCTCTGGGTCCCGCACACAGCGACGAAGCAGCTGGAGGTAGGTGAGGTTCTCGTGTGTGTTGGGGTCAAAGAAGCCCTTGGTGTCATCCCCAGGGTCTGCCAAGATGCTGTTCATCTCCTCGTCAAAGTAGCCACGTTGGTAAGCCACGTCCACGGGCACACGGTGACTGTGCATGGGATCGATGACCCCTCCCGTGGCAATCTGGGCTTCCAGCAGGCGGATGCCGTGGTCCTTGACAATGAGGTCCCTCTGCATGGCCTGGAAGAGGGAGATCTGCTCCCCGGTGTAGGGGTCCGTGTAGCCGGTGACAGCACGCTCAGCAGACAGCAGCTTCTCTTGGACCTCGCCCCCCACCACGCCTGCTGCCACGGCCTCCTCCACAGACAGCCTGCGGTTGCCCACCGGGTCGATGATGAAGCCCGTGGCAGCCTGGGCCTCCAGCAGTACCAGGGCTGTGCCGGGCCTCAGCACGCCCTTCCACATGGCCTGATAGATGCTCATCTTCTCCTGCCGGCCAGGCTCCCCCAGGACGGGCACCAGGACACCCGCAATGCAGCTGGTGCCCTCCAGGTAGCGCTTGACAGAGTCCATCTCCGTCACCTCCTGCAGGGTCTTGGTCCCTTGTGCCAGTTCCCGCAGGGTCTCGGGGTCTATGATCCCAGACGTGTGCAGCTCGGACGCGGATACCTGGCGCCTCAGGCCAGGGAAAGACACCTTGCTGAGCCGTTCTTCTGTCTCCTCGATGACCTGGGTGAGGATGGCGACGAGGTCCTGCAGACCCAGGGTGCCAGCCAGGTGCTGGGCAAGGAGCTCCTCCCGGCGGGTCTCACTTAGGTACGAGGAGAACAGGACCTGCCACACGGAAACCGGCCCACCCCGGAACTGCCCACGGTGGACGCTCATGGTGGCAGCACGCAGAGCCTGCTCCTGGTTCTTCCTGGCAGTGTCGGCCTTGTCCTCAGCCGTCTCCTTGTCTGGGAAGGTCCCTGTCTCCTGTCGGTCAAGAGAGGCCACAGACCGCTTCACACTGGACTCCGGAGTCTCCTCGGCTTCCTCAATGATGGTGGTCAGCCTTCGGGTCAGCATGGGCAGAGTCAGCATCCCAGAGCTGAACTGGGCCAGCAGCTCCTTCCGGGTGTCCCTGCTCACGTAGCTGGAGGACAGAACGTCCCAAACCGGCACCTCTGGGCCCCGGAGACGACCCACTTTTACTTCCATGGTGGCCTTACCCAGGGCTCGTTGGGGATCTCCACGCGGGCTCCCATCCTTGGCTCGGGCCAGCAGTGAGAGGAGGGTGGAGCTCACGTCCTGAACGGTCAGCCCGCCAGCTTGGTACCTGCGCAGCAGATCCTGGCGCAGGCTCTCGGGCACCTCGCGGTAGAAGAGAAGCTCCCAGACAGAGATGCTCTGGCCCTGGTAGTCGCCCGTGCCTGGCGTCACTCTGGCCTCACGGAGGGCACGTCTCAGTTCCTCGCTCAGGTGGTGCACACTGGAGCCCTTTCCCGCCAGCTGCAGCATGTAGAACCCAGTCTCTGGGTCCCGCACACAGCGACGAAGCAGCTGGAGGTAGGTGAGGTTCTCGTGTGTGTTGGGGTCAAAGAAGCCCTTGGTGTCATCCCCAGGGTCTGCCAAGATGCTGTTCATCTCCTCGTCAAAGTAGCCACGTTGGTAAGCCACGTCCACGGGCACACGGTGACTGTGCATGGGATCGATGACCCCTCCCGTGGCAATCTGGGCTTCCAGCAGGCGGATGCCGTGGTCCTTGACAATGAGGTCCCTCTGCATGGCCTGGAAGAGGGAGATCTGCTCCCCGGTGTAGGGGTCCGTGTAGCCGGTGACAGCACGCTCAGCAGACAGCAGCTTCTCTTGGACCTCGCCCCCCACCACGCCTGCTGCCACGGCCTCCTCCACAGACAGCCTGCGGTTGCCCACCGGGTCGATGATGAAGCCCGTGGCAGCCTGGGCCTCCAGCAGTACCAGGGCTGTGCCGGGCCTCAGCACGCCCTTCCACATGGCCTGATAGATGCTCATCTTCTCCTGCCGGCCAGGCTCCCCCAGGACGGGCACCAGGACACCCGCAATGCAGCTGGTGCCCTCCAGGTAGCGCTTGACAGAGTCCATCTCCGTCACCTCCTGCAGGGTCTTGGTCCCTTGTGCCAGTTCCCGCAGGGTCTCGGGGTCTATGATCCCAGACGTGTGCAGCTCGGACGCGGATACCTGGCGCCTCAGGCCAGGGAAAGACACCTTGCTGAGCCGTTCTTCTGTCTCCTCGATGACCTGGGTGAGGATGGCGACGAGGTCCTGCAGACCCAGGGTGCCAGCCAGGTGCTGGGCAAGGAGCTCCTCCCGGCGGGTCTCACTTAGGTACGAGGAGAACAGGACCTGCCACACGGAAACCGGCCCACCCCGGAACTGCCCACGGTGGACGCTCATGGTGGCAGCACGCAGAGCCTGCTCCTGGTTCTTCCTGGCAGTGTCGGCCTTGTCCTCAGCCGTCTCCTTGTCTGGGAAGGTCCCTGTCTCCTGTCGGTCAAGAGAGGCCACAGACCGCTTCGCACTGGACTCCGGAGTCTCCTCGGCTTCCTCAATGATGGTGGTCAGCCTTCGGGTCAGCATGGGCAGAGTCAGCGTCCCAGAGCTGAACTGGGCCAGCAGCTCCTTCCGGGTGTCCCTGCTCACGTAGCTGGAGGACAGAACATCCCAAACCGGCACCTCTGGGCCCCGGAGACGACCCACTTTTACTTCCATGGTGGCCTTACCCAGGGCTCGTTGGGGATCTCCACGCGGGCTCCCATCCTTGGCTCGGGCCAGCAGTGAGAGGAGGGTGGAGCTCACGTCCTGAACGGTCAGCCCGCCAGCTTGGTACCTGCGCAGCAGATCCTGGCGCAGGCTCTCGGGCACCTCGCGGTAGAAGAGAAGCTCCCAGACAGAGATGCTCTGGCCCTGGTAGTCGCCCGTGCCTGGCGTCACTCTGGCCTCACGGAGGGCACGTCTCAGTTCCTCGCTCAGGTGGTGCACACTGGAGCCCTTTCCCGCCAGCTGCAGCATGTAGAACCCAGTCTCTGGGTCCCGCACACAGCGACGAAGCAGCTGGAGGTAGGTGAGGTTCTCGTGTGTGTTGGGGTCAAAGAAGCCCTTGGTGTCATCCCCAGGGTCTGTCAAGATGCTGTTCATCTCCTCGTCAAAGTAGCCACGTTGATAAGCCACGTGCACGGGCACACGGTGACTGTGTACTGGGTCAATGACACCACCCGTGGCTATCTGGGCTTCCAGCAGGCGAATTCCATGATTCTTTACAATGAGATCCTTCTGCATCGCCTGGAAGAGGGAGATCTGCTCCCCGGTGTAGGGGTCCGTGTAGCCGGTGACAGCACGCTCAGCAGACAGCAGCTTCTCTTGGACCTCGCCCCCCACCACGCCTGCTGCCACGGCCTCCTCCACAGACAGTCTGCGGTTGTGCACCGGGTCAATGATGAAGCCCGTGGCAGCCTGGGCTTCTAGCAGTACCAGGGCTGTGCCGGGCCTCAGCACGCCCTTCCACATGGCCTGATAGATGCTCATCTTCTCCTGCCGGCCAGGCTCTCCCTTGACGGGCACCAGGACTCCCGCAATGCAGCTGGTTCCTTCCAGGTAGCGTTTGACAGCGTCCATCTCCGTCACCTCCTGCATTGTCTTCGTTCCTTGTGCCAATTCCTGTAGTGTATTTTTGTCCAGTATTCCAGATGTATGCAGCTCGGATGCAGACACCGTTTGTCTCAGGCCACGGAAGGACACTTTGCTGAGTTGTTCTTCAGTTTCTTGTATGATCTTGGTGAGGATGGTGATGAGGTCCTGCAGAGCCAGGGACCCAGCTAGATGCTGCTCAAGGAGCTCCTCTCTGCGGGTCTCACTTAAGTACGATGAGAATAGGACTTGCCACACTGAAACTGGCTGACCCTGGAACTTCCCACATGGTACGCTCATGGTGGCAGCTCGCAGGGCCTGTTCCTGGTTCTGCCTGGCTGTCTCTGCCTTGTTGTTCTTCTTGCTCATGTCGGGGAAGGTCCCTGATCTTTCTGTTTCGGTTTCCCTATGGTGTGACACGCTGTCCTTCAGTTGTTCAGCCTCCTGTGTGTGTTCTGCCTCCTCAATGATAGTGGTGAGTCTTTGGGTCAGTTTTGGCAGAGTTAGTGTCCCACTGCTTAGCTGGCCCATCAGCTCCTTTCTGGTACTGCCACTAACATAGCTGGACAACATCACGTCCAACAAAGGCACCCGGTTTCCCTGGAGATGGCCAACTTTTATTTTCATGGTAGCCTTACCCAAGACTTTCTGTAGATTCACATATGGAGTACTGTCATCAGCCTGAGCCAGCGATGAGAGGAGGGTGGAGCTCACGTCCTGAACGGTCAGCCCGCCAGCTTGGTACCTGCGCAGCAGATCCTGGCGCAGGCCCTCGGGCACCTCGCGGTAGAAGAGAAGCTCCCAGACAGAGATGCTCTGGCCCTGGTAGTCGCCCGTGCCTGGCGTCACTCTGGCCTCACGGAGGGCACGTCTCAGTTCCTCGCTCAGGTGGTGCACACTGGAGCCCTTTCCCGCCAGCTGCAGCATGTAGAACCCAGTCTCTGGGTCCCGCACACAGCGACGAAGCAGCTGGAGGTAGGTGAGGTTCTCGTGTGTGTTGGGGTCAAAGAAGCCCTTGGTGTCATCCCCAGGGTCTGCCAAGATGCTGTTCATCTCCTCGTCAAAGTAGCCACGTTGGTAAGCCACGTCCACGGGCACACGGTGACTGTGTACTGGGTCAATGACACCACCCGTGGCTATCTGGGCCTCCAGCAGGCGGATGCCGTGGTCCTTGACAATGAGGTCCCTTTGCATGGCCTGGAAGAGGGAGATCTGCTCCCCGGTGTAGGGGTCCGTGTAGCCAGTGACAGCACGCTCAGCAGACAGCAGCTTCTCTTGGACCTCGCCCCCCACCACGCCTGCTGCCACGGCCTCCTCCACAGACAGTCTGCGGTTGTGCACTGGGTCAATGATGAAGCCCGTGGCAGCCTGGGCCTCCAACAGTACCAGGGCTGTTCCAGGTCTCAGCACGCCCTTCCACATGGCCTGATAGATGCTCATCTTCTCCTGACGACCAGGCTCTCCCTGGACGGGTACCAGGACTCCCGCAATGCAGCTGGTGCCCTTGAGGTATCTTTTCACATCTTCATTTCTTTCAATCTGGTCTACTGTGGTTCTTCCTTCTTCCAGGTCCTTCAGAGTCTGTCTGGTAATGACGGCTGAGCTGAGCAGTTCCTCTGCTGTGACCTGAGTTCGTAATCCTCGGAACCAGAGTTGCTTGCCTTTTCCCTCCTTGTCTGCAATCATTTGTAGAATAACTTCTACCACTCTGTGCAGTGCCCGGGCTGTGTCGCCTTTGTATATCCTAACCAGCTCCATCTTTTTCTCCTCCGACACATACTCTGAGTTCAGCAGCTCCCACACAGACCGCCTCTGGCCTCTGTACCTCCCCACAGTCACTTCCACCTGCTCTGCCTCCAGGGCCCTTTTAGTGGCCTCATCAACATACTCCATGTCCTTTTTGTCCTTAGCCACTGGGAACAGTGCCCAGCCTGACTTCTCCTCCCTCTGGCACCTGTCCTGCAGCTCCTGGTACGTGACCTTTTCTTGTGTATTGGGATCCACAAACCTTTTCCTCATGTGCCTCTGATCAGCAATGAGCACAACGGTGTCCTCGCTCAGACAGCCTCGCTTGCAGGCTGTTTCCAGGGGAACTCGGTGGTGGTGCCGTGGATCGATGACCCCGCCTGTGGCCACCTGCACCTCCAACAGCCTCAGGGCCTCCTCCCGCCTAACTAGCTTCTTCTCCATGGCCTGGAACAGTGGGATAGTCTCGCCTGTGGCTGGGTCTTTGTAGCCCTTTGCTGCCTTCTCTGCATTCTCAAGCCTTTCCCGCAGGTCTTCACCCACCAGGCCTGCTGCTATGGCCTCATCCACACACAGCCTCTGGTGGGTACGGGGATCCATCAGGTACCCAGTAGCAGCCTGTGCCTCCAGCAACTGAGCTGCAAACCCTGCTGGGATCAGTTCTTCTCTGCCGGCCTCATAGAAGCTCATTACCTCCTGGGTGAGGGGTGCAGTGACTCCAGCAATGCATCTGCTGCCTTCCAGGTAGGTGTTGACATGCTCCAGTTGGCGGAGGTCCTGGCACCCTTGCTCCCCACTGTGAAGCACATCCAGGGTCTTCTTATCAAGGATCCCAGAGTTGAACAGTTCTGCAGCAGTCACGTCACCATGGATGCCTGCCACCTTGAAGTTTTGGTTTTGCTTCTCTGTTTCTTCCACGGTGGAGGTGATGACCTCCAGCAGTTTATCTAGCCCTATGTTCTGGGCTCTGTACTCCCGCAAGAGCTTTCTTTTCCTTCCTTCCGTAAAGTACTGAGAAGACAGCAGGTCCCACACAGACACTGTCTGGCCTGCAAACTTGCCTGTGGACATCTGCATAGTTCTGGATCTCAGAGCTTGCCTTGTGGCCTCATCAATGTACGTGTAGGTTTCTCCCTTCTTGACAATTTCCAGCATGTACAGGCCTGTCTCGGGGTCCTCCACACAGCGCTCCAGCAGCTGCAGGTAGGTGAGGTTCTCATGCGTGTTGGGGTCAAAAAAACCCTTGGTGTCATCACTTGGGTCAGCCAAGATGCGGTTCATCTCTTCATTGAAGTAGCCACGCTGGTAGGCCACATCCACAGGCACGCGATGGCTGTGGACAGGGTCGATGATGCCCCCTGTGGCAATCTGGGCCTCCAGCAGGCGGATGCCATGGTCCCGGACAATGAGGTCCCTCTGCATGGCCTGAAAGAGGGAGATCTGCTCCCCGGTGTAGGGGTCCGTGTAGCCGGTGACAGCACGCTCGGCTGCTAACAGCTTCATATAGGTTTCCTTGCCAAACATCCCTGCCTGGAAGGCCTGCTCTACAGTTAGCTTCCGGTTCTCCACAGGGTCAATGATGAAACCGGTGGCTGCCTGCGCCTCCATCAGCACCAGCGCTGTGCCTGGCCTCAGAATATGCCTTCTCAAGGCCTCTGGGATACTCATCTTCTCTTTTGTACCCTGAATAAAGACCCCAGCGATGAAGTTGCCTCCTTCCAGGGACCTCCTTACACTGTCCATCTCTGTCACTTCCTGGACTGTTCTTTTCCCCTGATTGAGTTCATCCAGTGTCTGCTTGTTGATCAGCTGGGACCTAAACAAGTCCCCAGCTGAAACCTGCTTCCGGAGCCCCT